>NC_083226.1:75769988-76116238 GCF_032191835.1 Heteronotia binoei
AAAACCCAGTTGCCAACGTCGTGGCAGTACAAAACACAATCTGCTCAAGGTCTGCTCTGCAGACCTGGCTGCAGCAAACCCAGATGCCAGCTCTCCAGCCCTGCCCCAAACAACACGGGGAGAGCTGGCAAACCACAAAAAGCCTGCTGCCTCTGGGTTTCTCACCCAGGTGCCAGCTTCCCTGCCCCAAACAACACAATCTACAGGTGCCAGCTCTGCAGCCCTGCCCCAAACAACACGGGGAGAGCTGGCAAACCACAAAAAGCCTGCTGCCTCTGGGTCTCTCACCCAGGTGCCAGCTTCCCTGCCCCAAACAACACAATCTACAGGTGCCAGCTCTCCAGCCCTGCCCCAAACAATACGGGGAGAGCTGGCAAACCACAAAAAGCCTGCTGCCTCTGGGTCTCTCACCCAGGTGCCAGCTTCCCTGCCCCAAACAACACAACTCTAGTCTCTCAAACAAGAGAAGTGGTGGTGGACCACCACACCTAGCTCAACATCATTCTGCAACACAAAGTCAGTCAACAACAACACCCCCACCCCTAAAACCAGAACCAGAAAAGGGGGAGAAAAGTGGCCTTTTAAACAATGAAAATTAGGCCAAACAGCACCCCCCCCCCAATAACCTGAAGATAAAAGTAACACAGCAGCAACAAATCAAACAATGAAACAGTAAAAAACTCAACTTTTAATAATACAGGAACTCCCCCCCCCCCAAAAAAAAACCCCTTCACCCTAACCCCAAGAAATCCAAGCCACCCAAATCAGGAGAAGTAAAAGGACACTGCACTTTAAAAAGTCCTCTCACTAAATTAAGATATGGGCAAATTAGCAAAACCACCCCACCCCAGCCCCCCCCACCCCCAGCAGAACCTAACCCCAACCCCAAATAGGCTACCTTACCCACCCAGCACTCACCCACCCAAATCTGAACAAGTAAAGGGACTCTAGTCCTTTTACCAACAAAAACTAAAACAAAAACCCCAAAACTGTCTTACCTTGTCTTCTCTGAGTCCAGGGAGATCTCTGGTAAGGCAGTGAGAGAGCAGCAGGCAGGAGCTGAAGCCAAGGGCCAGCCACCAGCAGCAGCACAATCTCTCTCACACCAACCCACACCACATACACCAACACAGCAATGGAGGAGTCCAGCAGGAAGACTCCTTAAAAAGGTTCTCTGGCCCTACAGAGAGCAATTTCAAAAAATAGCACTGCTCTCTCTGATTGGCCAGAGAACATTGCTTACTTGGATACCCAAGTAAGCAAAAGATCAAAATAACAATGTAGCTGATGGCTGGGCCATCAGCTACACATACATACACAGTACACAACAACAGCCCTAAAGCATGCATTTGCAATGCATTTTGCAAATGCATGCTTTGGATTGGCTGCTGGGGCTCCTCTTCCCCCTCCCCCCCTTCCCTGACCCCAGGGAGGCTATAGGAGAGGCGGGAAGAGGGCACTAAAGGCAGGAAGCTAAGCAAGCAGCTCCATTGAGGCTGCAGAATCCGCTTCCCGCCTTTTCTATGGAAACTGACAGCAGCCCTTTGGCAGCCGTACCGTATTCTCCCGAATAGCAGTTCGGAAGAATACGGCGAGCCGCATTCGGGAGCCGCATTTTTGGCGGCAAGGGCATTCGGCTGCGGGCAATGCCGAATACAGCCGAATCAGCATTTATTCGGCTGTATTTTCGGCTCGGCCGAGCCGAATGCACATCCCTATCCGTAGTCCTCCGATCATCCGCAGAACTGACAGCGAAGAGCGGAGGTCTGGCCATTAAGACAGCCAGGCCCCACCCACAATATTGCATGCCCAAACGGGTGAGCCTGACTCACTCCTCCCAGGGTGGCAAACCAGGCTGAAGCAGCCTAGCAGCGTTGCTGCAGGCTGCAAACCTCAGATTAACTGGGAATTTTAAAATTTTTCAGCTTTCCAACATTTATATTTAAAAAATACTGATTTTTTTTTTAAATGCACATACCTAATTGAACCAAGCAGAAGCTGCCATGTGGGGATTTTCCCTTCGATTCTCTTTGCGAGAAACACAGCAGTCAAGCTCTGCCTTGTGTGTCTCAAATAGAATGCTTTCTCTGCTTGCACTGCAAGAACTAAAGAACAATCTAGGGGGATCAGCTTTCCCAGGCACTAGTTGTTGTGTGGAACATACAAGCTAGCATGTTGTCACACAAATGTAATGCAGAAATGAGTGACCTAATGGATTATGTCACTCTTATGTGCTCCAAAATACATTGTAGCACATGCATCTGACAAGCATTAGGTTTGTGTTTAACCATGTTGATAGACAAGCATTCCCACAAGACCTGTAAAAACAGGCTACATCTGAATTTGCTGTTAGCTGAACTGGTTGTTTTCTGTTTCAATGGACTGAAAATAAATAGAAGGGCTCTGAAGACCAGAGCAGATAACACGAGCAGAAGCCATACCGAATGTCCCAAGAGTAAAGCTGAAAATATGTAGTAACAAAGACCATATTCTCCTCAGATTTTCCCCTCCCTTGCTTTCCCATTTTTAAAATATTTGGCTTAAAACCTTTCCAGACCTTACACCACAATCATTATCAATAAGACAATTAATCTTCTTGAAGACTTTCAAACAATAAACCACAAGCAGTGAAAAACAGCCAGTTGGGAGTGATGAAATGTTAAGAGGATTCAGCTTATAGACTTGGTGTATAACCACAATAGGACAGCTGAACCTCAAGGAAAGAAAAGCTTTTACATCCTTTTCACTTCTGAGGGTAAACGGCTGGAACCAGGGATATGGAAATTAGTAAAGGAACAAGACAAGGTTGCCCTCTTTCTCCATTGTTGTTTATAATGACTCTTGAAGTTTTGCTGATGCAAATTCAAGAAGATAAAGAAATGGAAGGTTTGAAACTAAAAGGCTTTACTTATAAATACAGAGCATTTGCAGATGATGCAGTGTTTATAAATGAAAATCCTATACAAGTAACACCATTATTACTAGGAATATGGAGAAATGGCAGGCTTTTACATTAATAAAGAGAAGCCAAAATTTTTATGCAAAAATATACAAGTGAGTAAACAAAAATAATTGCAGGAGCTGACGGGATGTGAAGTTACCTCTAAAGTAAAATATCTGGGTGTGGAGATTATAATGAAAAATATTGATTTATATAAAAACAACTATGAAAAGCTATGGCATAAAATGAATGAAGATATGGTAAAATGGTTGGAAGAATAGCTTGGAAGAATAGCTGCAATAAAAATGAATATCTTACCAAGAATTATGTATTTGTTCCAAACTATTCCAATTGTGAAAGACAATAAACAATGCAACAAGTGGCAAAGGAAATTTCAGAGTTCGTATGGGCAGGGAAGAAACCAAGAATTAAAATGAAAATTTTAACAGATGCAAAAGAAAGAGGAGGATTTTAACTACCAGATTTAAAGTTATACCATGAAGCAGTTTGTCTAGTATGGATAAAAGAGTGGGTGACGTTGTTGAATAGAAAACTTTTAGCATTGGAGGGTCATGGAAATATATTTAGTTGGCATGCTTATATGTATTATGGGAAGAAAAAGATGGATGGTTTTTTCTCTCATCACTATATAAGAAGTAATTTGTTGAATACATGGATGAAATATAGAAAATATGGAGATGAAAGGAAGCCGTTGTGGATAGTGCCAGCAGAAATAATTAAAATATTGGCAGAAACTGGTGATGCAAGATGACTATCATATAATCAATTATTAAAAATACAAGGTGGTAAGATAGAGTTGAAAACAGCTGAAGAATTGAATAATAAATATGACTGGTTCCAAATGCAACAAATAAAGAGCTTGGTGGAAAATGATATTAAAAATGAAGGAATAAGGAAAGTGCAAACTGAATTAGAAAATGTTCTGCTTGGAGACAATGAAAAGTTGATTTCAAAACTATATAAACTATTATTGAAATGGTCTACTGAAGATGAAGTAGTAAAATCTCAAATGATAAAATGGGCAATTAATGTAAATAAAGAAATACAGATGGAAACATGGGAACACTTGTGGAAGAACTCTATGAAAATCTCAACATGTTATAGTATCAAAGAAAACTGTTATAAAATGATGTATAGGTGGTATATGACTCCTAAAAAGTTAGCAAAAATGAACAATAAGATGCCAGATAGATGTTGGAAATGTAAAAAGCATGAAGGTTCTTTCTACCATATGTGGTGGACTTGTGAAAGAGCAAAACAGTTTTGGCAAATGATTCAACAAGAAATTTCCAAAATCTTGGGATATGAACTTAAGAGAACTCCAGAGACTTTCCTATTGGGATTACAAATGGAGAAATTTCCAAAAGAAGATAGAACTGTAATTTAGTACTTGCTTTCAGCTGCTAGGACATTATATGCGCAGTTATGGAAGCAAGATAAAATACCAGAAAAATGGGACTGGATTGTAAAAGTTATGTCATGGGGTGAAATGGATAAACTTACAAGAATCTTGAAAAACTACAATTTAGAGGGACTTAAAATGGACCGGCATAAATTCGGAAGATATATAGAAAAAGAATGGAAAGTAAAAGGTCTTTGGGTGATTTTTGAGAATACTACTTAGGTTTTTAGAAAAAGAAAGAAAATGAACTATAATAACTGGGTGGGACTTTATAAAGTATAAGAACTGTGGGGTTTTTTATTTCTCTGCAAAATGATATTTATATATTTTCTTTTTTTATTAAGATTCTGTTAAAGATACCTTTTGTTATTAGAATTTTAGGCAATTGGCACCGGCGGAAGTCAAGATTTGGGGGGAGGGAAGGAGGGGAAAGCGTAATGTATGGGGAAGGTAATAATTGTTTATTAACGTTTTATTAGTATTGGATATAATTACCACATATTACCAAATAAAATTGTTTTAACTGAAAAAAAAGTTTAAAAAATTAGCTGTAAAATGGTTTGTGCATTCCACCTGTCACAGCTTTTCAGAACTTGTTCTGCAGTTCTGAATGCAATGTTTTGAGAATATGTTCTTTTAAAAAAAACACACACAAATTTTTATTCCACATTATTACAGAGTAAAGTCTGAACGTTTCCTTGCCCTTACTTTCCATAGTTTCATTCCTTGCTGACTACATGCAAAATTATTTGAAAATGTGGACCATGATAGCATAATTAATGTATATAAAATTACACACATATGTGCACATTTACTCAATTTGCTAATTTATTTATTTTGCTAATTTAATTTGGATTTTCTAGTCATAGAATGGGGGTAGGATTGTATGCAGCAAACACAATATCCTGATCTGGAATGTGTCAGAGGCTTTCGTAGCAGTTCCACTGCACAGTTAGGGGCCCATACAGAGAGGCAGAATACTTTTGAGAGTGGTGTTAATTTGTTCATTTCCTTGCAAATCTCCTTGTTTTGTCTGTGTAAAAATATGACCATACCATTCATATGATACCAGCCATTCTTTAACAGGCAATTTGGCTTGTTTACATTGTTACCTTCCTGGCTCCATCTTGGATACTGAATTTCCATGCAGGATAGTAAAGCCTGTCTTTCCTTCCTCTGTAAGGAAGCTGTTGCAAGGAATCTCTGGCCATCAGACAAAAGACTGGTGATGAAGAGAGAAGAGAGTCCATGTTCAATCTAAAAAGCCCCTGAGAAAAACTTTAGAACTAGCAGTGATCAGAACCCTAATCAGGGGTGGAACTCTAGCAGGAACTCCTTTGCATATTAGGCCAAACACCCCTGATGTAGCCAATGCTCCAAGAGCTCACAAAAAAGAGCTCTTGGAAGATTGGCTAATCTTGGAAGATTGGCTACATCAGGGGTGTGTGGCCTAATATGCAAAGGAGATCCTGCTAGAATTCTAACCCTGACCCTAATCAAGGCCCATAATCTCATCAATGTGCTTTTTGTCACAAGGAGACCCTCTCACTATCATTAGCACAGCCACTTGTTTACCACTTCAGTTAGACCTTTTCTGTCATCATCAACACACCCATTTCTTCATCCAAAAGTCATGCCCGGATTTGGACCAGCTCGCTTCCTTTTTAGGCACAACTCAATTCAGTCTCATGGCCTCAGTTTGATCACACACACAGCCCTACCTCCAGGCATTTTTGTTCCCAAGTCTGGGTGCGGGGAAGCATCTTTTCTTTCTGAGCCCCATATGGTTGCAGTATTAGCGGGGACAGACTCCTTCCCCAGCTTGCTTTTGTTGCCTGTCACAAGGCAACTCTTGAGAGGTGCTTGGGCCTTGTTTGACACAAGGCTTTCAGTCCTGCTTTTTCTTCTCTTGGATTTACTTTCTGTTCAGCCACCTGGATCCCAAATAGGTGTTGGACTCTTCTTGGGGCCCCAGGATCAGCAATTCTAGTTCTGTCTCACAATGGCTTTTTTCACCTGACTTCTGTTTGCGTACAGCCTTCTCCCCTGCCTTGCATCCAAGTGGGATAACTTGTACAGATTCTTTTTTTTTTTAAGTCTCACAGCCCTATCACTAATCCCCCTGCTTTAATATATCGTCTGATTCTTCCTTCAATAACCTTTGTTTATGACTGTTATTCTGTATGAGCTCTCTCTGTATCTCCCCTATAATATAATTCTCCAGACAGACTGGTCACACTTTCACCTAATCTGCCTGTCACTCAGGCTAATTCTGCATTCATGTTTGAGTCTGATTTTCTGAGCACTGAAATCGCCTTCTAGAAATCCAGAGTATATTTTTTCATCTACACTCAAAATTTTGCTCCTCCACATTTGCTTGCTTTATTGGAGGGGTGGAGGGGGGCAGGTTTAAGAGTTCCTTTGTTCTTTCTTGAGAAACGAGTTTATTGCCCTGTTTCCTAGGAAAGATGTCATCTTTATGGACCTGTGGAATGTGCTTCCTGGAAAACCCTCATTTAAAAGTAGTCTTAGAAAGTCAGGGGCAACTCCGTGCTGAAAACGGTGTCAGAGCCAATTCAGGAATTTAAATGTAAATGACAGTCAAAACACAAGACAGAAGTCAAGGCACATTGTAATGTAGACGATCACTTTTAAAAGCACAGCATTACTAGATCTTTTGCCCAGTGTAAAATCAGCCTCAGTCTCAATGGAGAGCAACCCCCACCCTCCAGCCTCAGGACTGAGCCACTGCTTTGCAGAGGAGACAAAGAAACCTTTCCTTGGACTGGCTGAGGAAGGAGAAGGGAAAAAGCCAGATAAAGCCTTCCCTTGAATGGCTGAGGGTTCCTTCCTCTCCTCCTCTGGAAAGGAAACAGCCATAAACAGGGGTGAAAATGCTGTCCCATGACAGCAGACCAGATACACAGGGGGTGTGTGTGTGGTTTGAGGGAGGGAGGGAAAGCAAGACAGGGAGAGAGAGATTGAAGTCCTGTGCTTAAGACCAACAGCATTATCAGAGACAGAGTGTTGGTCTGAAAGGTATCACTACAGGCATCTAAAGGACAATGCGTTGGGGCTAATCCTGATTAGTGCTTCCAGTTCCAGGTTGATGGGACATTCCTGGAGATTTTGTGATGGAGTTGAAGGAGGGCATAGGAGTTAGGGCTTCAGAGGGGTTTGCCAGATCCAGCTTTTTGCTGCGGAAGCTCACTGGATGGTTTCAAACCAGTCACAGACTTTCAGCCCAACCTACCTCACAGGGTTGTTGTGCATATCAAAGGAGGAGAGGAGAATGATGTAATCTTTCGTCCCCCCCCCCTTCCCGTGGAGAAGGACTGTGCTTTGCTTAGATAGAGGCTGCAGAGAGGGGGGAGGCAATGGAAAGCTGAAGTCAGCGAGGCAGATAAAGGGAGGATATAGGGTTGCCAACTCCAGGTTAGGAAATTCCTGGAGATTTAAGGGGTTGAGCCTGGAGAGGTTGGGGTTTGTGGAGGGGTTGGACCTCAGACAGGTACAATGCTATAAACTCCACCCTCCAAATCAGACATGTCATCCTGGGAAACCACTGTTGCCAATCTCCAGGTGAGGGCTTGCGATCACGCAGAATTACAACTGCTTTCCAGATGGCAGAGATCAGTTCCCCTTGAGGTGAGGGGGAGTGAATGCCTTTACTTGAAGACAGCAAGGGTGTGAGGACATATGCCCAGAGCCTCTTTCTAGAGCCTATTGTAGTTTTCTTCATAATAGGCCTTATTCCTTGTTACTTATAAATCTGCAGTTGAATTTTGTGACTCTGAGCCAAAGTAGGCATGATGATGTCCTTATGGTCACTAAGAAGACATTGCTGCCATTTAAAACAAGCACCTCAGTCAATCACACTGTCCTTACCATGATTGGGTCCTCATGGCCTTTTTGAATTAGTTGAAAATAGTGGAAGCATCCTCATGGCAGCCACAAGGACACAATCATATAGTTTGGCACTAAATTACAGAGATCTTTATTGCTGGCATGTAAGTCATTTCTAGTGTTTTAGGGTACTGAATATAGGGAAGGAGTATGGAACCCCAAGACATTTTGCATCACCCAGTATTAAATCCTAATCAGCAGCTTTAAGAGTGAGAGACTAAGGAGCCATACTAGATTCCTGAGGCAATTTTAGTGAGTGTAGGCTCCATGTAGGAGTAGGACCAGTTCACACAAACATTTATCTAGAATATGCTGTGCATACAGTTAACTACTTAACTGAGAACCAGTGACCACTATCAGAAGTGCTGCTGTGATACTGAGTGCCTTCCTCCATACTTGCACTTTCCTGCTTGATAAATACATTGAAACTTGGGCCAGACACCCATAGGCTTGGACAGGAACTCAGCTTGATGTCTTATCTATTACTATTAGGGTTTGTAGAGTCTTTCGGGATCAAGTGCCGTGTTCTACTGGAGAAAGTTTTCCTTCCAGACGTTTCGATCTCAGCTGCGGAGAACATCCTCAGTGGCGTTGCAGCCGGAGCAGGCGCTCAGACCTTCTTGGCTGCTGTGCATTGAGTGGGGCCAGGGCTGCTGGAGAGCTGCTATTTTTAGGCTGGAGGGGGTGTGATGAAAGGGCAATTGGTTTGTGGATGTGCCCATTGTTTGGTGGGGCTTCCTGGAAGGGTAGTGATAAGGAAACTGGCTGTTGAATGTGACCATTGTTCTGTGTTAATTGCTGGGAGGATTGGAAGGGGTTTGAAGATAAGGAAGATGGTTGTTGACTGTGCTGATTGTTCTGTGGAATTTGCAGGTTGTTCTGAGACTTTCTGCAATTTATAGTCTGTAGGATGTTTTGCAGAGCTGGGTACCAAGATTGGTGGATGAAAATGCCTTCTTCCTTTCTGTTAAAATTGTGCTGGTGTTTGTAAATCTCAATAGCTTCTCTGTTCAGGCGGGTATGATAATGTGAGACCGTAGAAAGGACTTCAGTTCTTTCAAAGTGGATGACGTGGTCTCCAGTTCCCCAACCCGGTCCACCATTGCTCAAATGAGGAGAAAGCTTCTGGCACTTTTCTGCCTGGCAGTGACTGGAAAGCCTTCCCCTCATACCCATTCACCACCAAGAATGGGGTAGCTTTAGTGGAGCTATGCACGCTATTATTAGATCCATATTCCTCATAAGGGAGCAATTCCACCCAATTTGATTGCTGGTGGTTGATGAAACACCGTAAATATTGTTCTAGCACCGCATTGGTTCATTCTGTCTGTCTGAGGGTGATAGGCAGAACTTAGTCCTTGCTCAATGTGAGCCAGTTTGCAAAACTCCCACCAGAAGTTGGCAATGATCTGAGTTTCTCTGTCGCTAATCACCTTATCAGGGAAGGAATGTAGGCATACCACGTGTTGAAAGAATAAATGTGCCAGTTTTTTGGCTGTGGGAAGTTTTGAACAGGGGATAAAATGTGCCTGTTTAGAGAAGGTGTCCATTACTACCAGGATTACAGTTTTCCCTTGTGAGGGTGGTAGTTCCACAATAAAGTCTAGAGTTACCATTGACCAGCATCAGGCGGTCAATTCTGAGGGCTGAAGGAGGCCGGGAGGGTTCCCTCCCCTACACTTGGCCATTAGACAAATTGGACAGGAAGCCACATACTCTGAAATATTTCTTTTCATGAATGGCCCCCAGAACTGTCTATTAACCAGATGCAACATCTTGATGTAGCCGAGGTGTCTGGCTGTCCTGTTATCATGACAGTTCTGTAACACTTCCTTGCACATATTTTCGGGTACATACAGTTTTCCTTCTTTGTACCAGAATTTCCCTTCTTCCTGCTGAACTCCCTCGGGTTTGGAGTTTTCTTCCTTTTGCATCTCAATTTTAAGTTTGATTCCCCATTAATTCTGTTTCTTGCCAGAGTTTCTGCGACCAGGTGGTAACGGCCCCTCCCAGATGCAATGGGAAAATTAATGAGAACTTGTTGGGGAAGGAAAATCAATTGAAAACTATAGAAGAACTGGAAAGTATGGATATTAAAATGAATTGATGGATGAGAATGCAAGTTGAATCCAGATACACCAAAGACAAGGTGATAGGCTTCAGGAGTGAACAATACTTATTTGATAAAATCCTTTTGGGACCACAAGAAAAGTTAATTTCTAAACTGTATGCCTATTTACTCCAAATGAAGACACAAGATGAATTTGTAAAGGACTGTATGGTCCAATGGGCAAAAAACTTTGATTATAACATTACATTAGAACAGTGGGAAAGACTGTGGAAATTTAATGTTAAACTAACCAGGTTGTTGACTTTCAAAGAAAACCTTTATAAAACCTTTAAAAGAAAATCTATATAAAACCTTTCTACAGATGGTACTTGACTCCACAGAAACTGCAAGATTTATCCTAATATGTCTAATAAATGTTGGAAGTGCACCAAACAAGTTGGTTCTTTTTACCATATGTGGTGAACGTGTGAAGTGGTGAAAGGCTATTGGAAAATGGTACATGAAATGTTACAGAAGATCATGAAAACCCAGATTCATTTTAAACCAGAACTTTTTTTAGTAAACATATTTCCAGAGGACTATTTTAAAGAAATGAGACACATGCTAGCACACTTCAGTACTGCAGCTAGAATCCTTTTGGTGCAGAGATGGAAATGTCAGGAAATTCCTTCGAAAATGGACTTGGTGGGAAAAGTTTTGGAGACTGCAGAACTCGACTTTCTATCCCAATTGATAGTTGGGAAATCTAAAGAAGATGCAAGAAAAAATTGGATGAAATTTTATGTTTGATTGGACTCTCAAGACTCTTAAGATTCTTTGGTGTGATCTGATTTCTCTTTCTTTTGCCCTGTGTTTATAACATAATATTCATTTATGATAGAACTTTTAATCCAATTAGGGGTAATTGGTAAGTTATCAAATTTAACTAAAGATTTATATTATATAACTTTAAATTGGAATAGATTAAAATGATAACAAGAGAGAATATTTTAAAGAAAATATGGTAGAAATATCTCCCTGCCTTTGAAAAGTATTTATAGAATAATACTAGAATGTATGGTGTCTTTGCCCTTCCCTTCTTTTCTGTTTCGTATTTCTTTAACTTTTTGAAACAAATAAAAACTTTTGAAAATGAGAAGACTGAGGAATCAGAGATCACAGGATGCTATATACAGTTACAAACACACACTATTGGAATCTGCTAACACCAACTCGTGACCAAGATAAGGCTTGAGAAGTGCCTGGGATGAAACGGGGGAGTTATGGCACTGAGACACAGCCAGACAATTCCGTTATATAAACATCCTTTTGCCAGATGGCTGCAGGGACATGAGAAAGGGGTTGCAGGTAATAGAGAATAGCCAGGGCTCTTACTTGACAATACTTCAGCCATCTTAAGGGAGAAATAACCATGCTTGACAGGGGTCAGGGGTGTGTGGCCTAATATGCAAATGAGTTCCTTCCTGTGTGAAACAATGGTGACATCAGGGAGTGAAGCCTAATATGCAAATGAGTTCCTGCTGGGCTTTTTCCTACCTGAGAGGACCAACATCTCTTTGCATATATCCCTGTACACCAACTGCAGTCTTTAGGCAGCCATCTGTTGGCTCTCCTGTGAGTTAAGGTGGCTTGCCTAGCACCGACCAAAGCAGAAGCCTTTTCCACCATGGTTTCTGTTCTGTGGAATGGGCTCCCTGAAGAGGTGAGAGGGCCCTCTCCTTGAAGATCTTGAGGAGGCGATGCAAGTAGGGGTGTGCATTTTGAAATTTCCAAACTGACG
Organism: Heteronotia binoei; assembly: GCF_032191835.1. Taxonomy (NCBI): domain Eukaryota; kingdom Metazoa; phylum Chordata; class Lepidosauria; order Squamata; family Gekkonidae; genus Heteronotia; species Heteronotia binoei. The sequence goes on from NC_083226.1 coordinate 75,782,110, forward strand.
ATAAACAAAGAAATTGATGGTTTGGGTTGTTACCATGATTTTCCATAATGGTAACACAAATCAGGATGCTTAGATATTATGAAACAAACTGCCAGTCCTTTTTTTTTTTTTGTCTTTGTAGTGCATCGAGATAACGATACACGCAAAGCGCAATAATATAAAACCAGCCAGCGCGACCCTGCGCGGAGCGACCGGGCTGTCCCCAGGCTGCTCAGCGCAGGGCACGAGCTCCCAGCCAATCACCAGCCATGGCGGGAAGTTCAACAGGCCAGGATTGGACTGGCCTGTCTGGAGGGAGGTTCCTGGAGTTGTACATAAGTGGGACCCGGCCCGCGTGTTCTCTCTCTTGTAACGTGCCACCATTAAAGCGTGTTGCCCTACCAACGTCTCCTGTCTCAGTACGTTACAGTGGCGACGAAGGTGGGATTCTAGCCACGTCGGCTACATTGGAGACAGGGCAACCCACGGGCCACGACCGCCGCCATCACCACCATGGCAACCCAGAGCGGTACCACCGGTCACATCGAGCCGTTCAACCCCGCGAATCCCGAGGGCTGGGAGTCCTACGCAGAACGGGTTGAATGCTACTTGAGGGCAAATCGAATCACAGAGGACAGCATGAAGAGGGACGTTCTCCTGAGCGTCTGCGGGGCGGCCACGTTTGAGATCGCCAAGGGTCTCTCGGCCCCCGCAAAACTCACCGAGAAGTCCTTCGCGGAGATCATCAGGCTCCTCACTGGCCATTTCCTGCCGCAACCATCTCGGGTGGCTCGCCGGTTCCTTTTCCACCGGCGAGACCAAGCAGCAGGAGAATCGGCCGCTGACTATCTGGCGGCCCTACGCCAGATTGCGGGAAACTGCGATTTTCCTCTGCTGGAAGAGACCCTGGCCGATCGGTTTACGTGGGGCCTCCGCGACGAGAGGCTCCAACAGAGGCTCTTCGCGAAGGAAGAGCTCACTCTGCAGAGCACCTTCAGCGAAGCTGTGGCGTTCGAGAGAACCGCGAGGACCTTTCCCAAGGCGAGGGCTGACGCAGTCCACCACGAGGAGCTGGACCCCGACCGTCCGGACGAGGGAGAAGCGTTCCAGCTGCGCCGCCCAGCAGGGGCAACCAACCGCGCGCCACAACAACCCCAAGCAGCCGAACGATCCCCAGCGGCGGAGAGACCGCCGGCCCCCAAGTGCGCCAGCTGCGGCGACCCCCACGACAGAAGGGACTGCCAGTACCGGACCTGGGACTGCCAGTACCGGACCTGGGACTGCCGGAGCTGCGGAAAGACCGGCCACATTGCAAGGGCTTGCCGAGCCAAGCCCAACCGCCGGAGGCCGACCACGCACCATGAGTCGGTGGAGTTCCACTCCACAGCCTCCACAACCCTACAGGTACTGAACTTGCCCCTCGCCACCCCCGATAAGATCAAAATGGCAGTCCTCATCGAAGGGAACCCCTGCCAAATGGAGGTGGACTCAGGTTCTTCCATTTCCATTATAGCAGAGGAGTCCCTGAGGAAACTGTGCCCCCGCCAGCGGCTTCAATTAAGGCCGCGGACTGCATACTCCAGGACGTTCAGAAGAATCCGGTGCAAATCGTGGGGTGGGCCCGGGTGCAAGTCGAGCGGGGGTCCTTCTACGGCCCGCTGGACATCCTGGTGGTAAAGCGCCAGCTTACCACCCTGCTAGGACTGGCATGGTTCAAGCCCTTGGGGATCTGCTTGGAGGGGGTGGGGCAAACCCTAACACCCAGGGGGTTCGGGGAGATATGCCAAGAGTTCCCAGACGTGTTCGACGGCTCCCTGGGGAGCTACAAAGGGCCACTAGACCCGACGCTCAGGCCGATCCGGCTCAAGGCGAGGCGGGTCCCGTTCGCCTTGAAACCAAAAATAGAGGCCGAACTAGACCGCCTCACTGCCCAAGGGGTCCTGCAGCCGGTGGATTATGCCACCTGGGAGACTCCCATCGTAACCCCGATCAAGCCAAACGGGGAGGTGCGGATCTGTGCCGACTATAAGTGCACAATAAATAAGGCACTGCAGGATAACCCCTACCCATTGCCGGTGGTGAGCCACGTCTTGACTGCCTTAGCAGGGTCTAAGATCTTCGGGAAGCTGGACCTGGCACAGGCCTACCAACAGCTCCCGGTAGATACTAAGACTGCGGAGGCCCAAACTATTGTGACACACAGGGGGGCCTTCTGAGTGCGGAGGCTACAGTTCGGGGTTAGTGTTGCTCCGGGGATTTTCCAAAGTATAATGGATGCTCTCCTTAAAGGGATCCCCAGAGTCCAACCGTTCTTCGATGACGTTTTAATCGCCGCCCCGGACTCCGAAGAATTCGGCAACCGCCTAAGAGAGGTGCTCCGCCGGTTCCAGGCAGCGGGTCTCAAGGTCAAGAGGGAGAAATGCTTGCTGGGGGTACCACGGGTGGAGTTCCTGGGTTTCACCGTAGACGCAGTGGGAATCCACCCAATGGAGGAAAAGACCCGCGCCATCGTGCAAGCCCCGGCCCCCACCTGCAAAGCGGAGCTACAAAGCTTCTTGGGGGTGCTCAATTTCTACCATTCATTCCTCCCCCACAAGGCAGCCCTAGCAGAACCCCTACACCGGTTGCTGGACAAAAAAGCCCCTTGGGTTTGGGGCAAACAACAAGCCGCCGTGTTTCAGGCGGTCAAGGACGTCCTGGTGTCCAATGCGGTGCTCCACCATTTTGACGAGGGCCTCCCTGTCATCCTGGCTTGCGATGCGTCGCCTTATGGGTTGGGAGCAGTCCTGGGGCACCAACTCCCGGACGGGAGGGAGGTACCGGTAGCGTACTACTCCCGTACGCTCACACCAGCCAAGCGCAATTACGCGCAGATAGACAAGGAGGCTCTGGCAATCGTGGCGGGGTTCCGCAAGTTCCATGATTATTTGTATGGGCGGAGGTTCACAATAGCTATGGACCATAAGCCACTCTTAGGTCTGTTGGCCCCAGACCGCCAAACCCTCCAAATACTTTCACAGCGCGTGTTGAGGTGGAACCAATTCCTTAACTCATACACGTACACACTGGTCCACCGGGCCGGCAAGGCTATGGGCCACGCGGATGCGCTCAGCCGTTTGCCTCTACCCGTCACAGAACCTGATCCAGCCCCCGCACACCTGGTCATGTTGGTCGAATCCCTCCCGGAACAGCCCCTCCACGCCGTGGAGGTTGCAAAGGCTACAGGGAGGAACAAAACACTGGCAAGGGTTCTCGACTGGGTGGTGAGGGGGTGGCCAGAAGGGAACATGGGGGAAGAGTTCAAGCCCTACAAAATGAGGAGAGAGGAGCTAGCAGCCCACAAAGGGTGCATCTTATGGGGAAGCAGGGTGGTGCCCCCCCCCCCCCCCGCTGCAGAAGCGAGTTCTGGAGTCACTCCACGAGACCCACCCCGGCATAGTCAGGATGAAGGCTCTAGCCAGGAGCTACGTCTGGTGGCCGGGGATGGATGAGGAGATCGAGAACTGGGTGTGGAAGTGCAGCGCATGTCAGGAGTCATGCCCCGAGCCACCAAGCGCCCCGGTCACACGTTGGGAAACCACTAGGAAACCTTGGTCCAGGCTCCACTTAGACTTTGCGGGGCCCTTCCAGGGACAGATCTTTCTGATCATGGTGGACGCCTACACCAAATGGCTGGAGGTCATTCCAGTAGCGTCCACGTCATCAGCAGCCGCAATACGGGCTCTGCGCCGGGCCCTTAGCACCCATGGTATTCCGGACACTATTGTCACAGACAACGGGGCGGCTTTTACCTCTGGGGACTTCCAGGCATTCCTGCAGAGGTACCTGATTAGACACATAAGGTCTGCCCCGTTCCACCCGGCCACCAACGGACAGGCGGAGCGAATGGTCCGAACGACCAAGGAAGCCCTGGCCCGGATAGTGCAGGGTGACTGGGACCACAGACTAGCCGCCTTCCTGTTCGACAACCGGGTAACCCCCAACTCGGTCACGGGGGTGAGCCCGGCAGAACTCCTCATGGGGCGCAAACTCATCACGAGGCTCGACAGGCTACACCCCGACCGAGCCTCGGACATCCGAGGATCCCTGGAGGTCCAGGAGGCAGCCTGAGGGTTCTTCGCGGGGGACCCCGTGTTCGCACGAAACTACGCCCAGGGACCCATGTGGGTGGCGGGTCGGGTGAGGCAGGTAATTGGGACCCGTCATTACAAGGTATCCACAGAGGGGGGCCAAACTCTTCGGCGGCACATCGACCAGTTGCGCTGCCGCACTCTACCGGAAGGGCCGATAGACGTGGAGGAGGAAGTACCTGGGGGAGAGCCGGCTAGGGGACTACCAGAGGCCACAACGCCAGCACCGACCCGGCCCACCAGCGAACTCCCCGGACCAGCAGAGGCCGAGTGACCCACAGAGATCGACCAGCAACCCACAGCAGCCTCGGCCCCCAGAGAGACTCCCGCGGCCGAAGCAGCGCTGACACCCCAGGCAGCTCCTAGACGATCCACCCGGGAGCGCCGACCTCCCGCCTACCTAAGAAACTATGTACAGCAACTAGGGGGGAAGGGGTGTAGTGTATCGAGATAACGATACACGCAATAACGCAATAATATAAAACCAGCCAGCGCGACCCTGCGCGGAGCGACCGGGCTGTCCCCGGGCTGCTCAGCGCAGGGCACGAGCTCCCAGCCAATCACCAGCCGTGGCGGGAAGTTCAACAGGCCAGGATTGGACTGGCCTGTCTGGAGGGAGGTTCCCGGAGTTGTACATAAGCGGGACCCGGCCCGCGTGTTCTCTCTCTTGTAACGTGCCTCCATTAAAGCATGTTGCCCTACCAACGTCTCCTGTCTCAGTACGTTACAGTCTTTGGGTGCTGCTAGCTAGCTATGGCATGTTCTCATGTTTTTCTTTGAATCTACATATTTTCAGGGCAATTACATTCCTTCTTACAATCAGATCCTTACAAGGAAGGAATATAGAGCACTTCCATTCAATCACCTCTGGATACAAGTTGTAGAGAGCCACAATTAGCTTTCCCTTCGTCCTTTGTATTGGCGGAGCCCTGTTGTTCTTTGCAAGTACTGTGACTGAAAAAATAGAGTGCTGGGGGAAACTTGTTCAGGGACCCGTAGAATTTGACCCCTTGGTCCAATTTTTTTTAAACCTGGAGGTTCTTTTGCAAACAGGCAGCATATACTTCACTGAAATTATGCTGTCATTGGCTTGATGAGAACAGCTCAACACCCTTCCCCCCATTAAGAGAACCAGTGTGGTATTGTATTTAGAACGTTGGACTAGGTGGAGAAATCTGGGTTCAAATCACCTGTCTGTCATGATGCCTGCTGGGTGATGACAGCATCATGGCTTCTCATCCTAACTTACTTTGCAGGGTTGTGAAAATAAAATGAAGCTAGAGAGAATCATATATACTACTCTAGCTCCTAGGGAGAACGATGGAATAGAAATGTAATACAAATAGACCCTAATCTGTGTTCTCCAGTTCTGGAAGTGTAGTCACATGGGTAAGAGGGCATTCTCCCTGGTCCCACTGTGATGAGAGTTAGTCTTAGTCCCACACCTTCTGTCTTTCTTAATGGCCATTCTTTTTTAGATGGCATTTAGGATTTGTTTATTTTCATGTGTTGTTTGTGAGCAGTTCTTTGGTGCTGGACTGTTGGTTGGAGTTTGTTCACCTTATTTTTTAAAAAATGTTGTTTAGTTTTAACATGGGTAATGTTTTATTGTCAACCTGAGAGGACTATAGAGGAAAGGCAAAAGGGGCAGGTAGAGAAAGGGTTAAACAACCTCCCACCTGGCTACTTCTTCTCCTAGTTCTCCCTTTGTCTTCAAGAGGGAAAATGCAAGCCTGGGAATCCTCAGTTTGTTTCCAGACACTAGTTCTGCTCTGGTAATAAAAGCAAGGTGACCTGAGCTAATACCTTGTTGGGGAGTAGCAGCACTGGGCAGAATGTGGTTGTGTTGCCAGATGAATAGTACTGGAGGGTGCCTCCCTGAATTCACCAAAGGGTATCTGTTGTTTCTGACACCTGCTGTGTGCAAAAAAGTGACCAGACTCAGGCCCATCTTTTTCAACCCCGATGTCTGTGTTCGTACTGTTTCATGGAGTACTGCCTATATATGAGTATCTCAACAGTATGGAACCAGGAGAAACAGTTTTGTTTAATGATCAGATGTTACAGCACTTTAATTGAGAGCAGGCTGGTCCAAGGCAATGTCAACAACCATTTTTAATCCAATTTTTTTAATAGTTTGGAAGAAGAAAAGGGAGGTCAGTCAATTACGCTTTGAAACTGGTGCCAAATTGCAATCACTGACAAGTATAAATAAAGTTGGAGACAGTATCTGTTTTTCAGTACTATAATCCTAAAACAAAACATTTATTAAATGGCAAATCTCTCTTTGTCCATTTTTGCTTTGAGAATTTATTGGCATGCATCACATGATGCAAATGACATCAATGTCCTAAAGAACGCACTATGGAACAGTTATGCAGAAGTTAAGTTTTGGCTACCCATCAGGAGGAGGACCCTTCTTCAGCTAAAATATGTTGAAGGAAAATGCTTCAAAAATTTTCTGTCTTGGAAAATAGGCATTTTTGTACAAATTCAAAACAGGATGCACAAAGTTCTTCCAAAATGGCTATGGTTCTACCAGTTAAGTTGTCAGTTTGGAAGAAAAGTGGGGAAGAATAAATACAGCCACATGTTCCTCCCACCAAAATAGCTGATTGGTGAAATTTTTAGCATTTTTGAAAGATGCATGTTAGCACTGGCTAGTGGGTTGGGACAGGGAACCATCCATGCAGGACACATTTGTACAAATGATTTCTCATCTATATTCTTCTAATGACTCTAGTTAGCCTGGGACATAAGTTTTCTATGTTCCATCAGTATTTTAATTCCTTTAGATTTGCCACCTTTAGGAAAAAAATATAACCTGTCCTTTTAAAATTGCCCCATGTATTTATTGGGTTCAGTAGCATACAAAAGACCTTTTCAGTCTGTTATACTGGCATGCATTATATGTATTGATCTCTGATATTTGAGTCTCCCATATGTTATGCAGAAAGCATACAGAATGATGAATAATAAATGGTGAGCCACAGACTTTTATAGAATGATTGACGCCCTTTACTGGTTGATGGTAGAGCTAATTGAGTAAGATTGGCTCTGGTGATTCTCTTGGGGTATTTCTTTTTTAAATAGCTACCAGGGTTATGGCCATTGTACAGGCTTTAAAAAACATCCTCTAAGTACAGCTCTTTTGGAGAAGATTACCTCTTGTTTTTTTTTCCATAAAGTGCCTTTTACAGACCTGGCAAACAAGATAATCCATGTTGCCATACTGCTCAGAAATGCTGCTATGTAAATAATATGCTAAGGGTCTCTATTACAGCAGTCTTAATTTTATTCTGATTTACACATATACTACATTAACAAAATAAGAGTCTTGTTAAATGCATTATTTCATTTCTCTTAACACTAGTCTTATTGCAGCAGATCCTATATATTTACATTAGATGCTATGGTGTAATGGAGGGTGACATCCCAAGCCAAGGAATTAACTGAACTAAAGGCAGATTGGTAAACTGGAAGACCCATGAAGAATGCTATGTTAAGCCCCATATACCTATGGCAGGTGGAGCCCCACAATCCCATTTGTGACTGGCTATATGGACAGGGACAGCTCTTACCCAGCCACCCAGACACATCTTCATTTAGCTGATGTTTTCCGTTTTAAACTTCACTTTGCTTCCCATTGCAGCTAAGCTGCCCTGATATAAGTATTCCCACAGTGAGAATATAAACCCTGCTCTCCTTTCTTCCACAAATCACATTAGCAAACTATTTGGAAATGGTCATCATAGAACAAGAACCCTACTTTGACTGGAACTCTGTTCTGTATAGCACATTACAAGAGTTTTTACAGCCCTGCTTCTATCACTGATTTTTGTCAGACAAAACTTGCTATCTGGTCCTTTATTTCAAGGCAAGCTATGAACACTAGCTTTCTTATGTGTTCATAGCCTGCCTTGACTCTAGAATTGCATCAACTGACTCCAGAATTTCATCAGCTGACTCCAAAATTCCATCAGGCTGAGACCACAATTTCACTAGTTGGAAATCTTTTGCTAGTTCATGATGATGTGTCATGTGGGCTATGGGGGGGTGGGGGGATTATCATCAAAAACATGAGAAAACCCCACATAATCTAACATGTTGAATACATGTAAAGCTGGTATTGATCACGGGCTGCTTCCACACAGGGCTGGGAAAAGTCATCTCTGCTGTGGAAGCAGCAATGAATGCTGTGAGAGTGGGTACCTTCATCCCTAAGGTCCTTGCTGCTAATGCTGCCTCCATGCTACACTCCCACCTTTGCCTCTCTCATGCTAGGCTTTCATGGCCTAGCAACACTGTTCCCAGATGAGCTGGAGAGGGAGGAAGGGAGGGAAAGATGTGTGTGTGTGTCTGTCTACACAAACACCCCCCCTACACATTACTTGGAGTGAACACATTATGTGACTGTTTCTCAAAACAGTAGGAACATTCCATGATCCGCATGGTGGGGGGGAGAGAACCCCCATGTGGACTCAGCCAGGAACTCCTTGTTTGCTTCTACAGTTGGGAGTCCAAAAGGAGAGATGCTAGGTGTTCTATTGGATTAGTGGCATGTTCTTCACCTACTCCTTATTAAAATGGGATATGCTTTGATAATCTTTTGCTTGAAAATAAGTGGCACTAGTCAACTATTCAAGTAGCCTGTCTAGTTTATAAATGAACAAAGAGTGTACATCTATAAAGTTTTTAGGGATAAACAGGCCTGTATTTAAGAAGCTCTAAGAGTCCTTTCACTCCATGTGTTCCCAGAACACTTTACTATTTCCAATTATCCTTGCCTTTCTTGAAACCAAGAAACAACAAATGAATAACAGATGTCAACTTCTATTGAAGGCTACTTACTGAATGTGAGCTGTTCTCGCTTATGGGAAACCCTTTTAGAATGATTTCTTTTTTTCTTTCTGTTACCATGACAATATTTAGCCTAATCCCATGGCTTTTTTCCCATCTAAAGAACATTGTGTAGGCAAGTTATTATCATTAAAATGAATAGTGTTCACAGTTCATAATTAATTTCTTTAAGATAGCATTCTTTCTAAATGTATATTGTGGAAATGATTTCATCCAACCAGGTAATATGTGATACACAAACAACTACAGCTTTCTTTGGGAGTGTCTTAATGTAATCTTATGCTATGTTATTCCAGTCTAAATACATTGAAATCAAATGATTTAAACTGGAGAAACTTTGTATAGGATAGAATTGCACTGTGAATGAGTGTAATTTAATAAGAACATAAGAGAAGCCATGTTGGATCAAGCCAATGGCCCATCCAGTCCAACACTCTGTGTCACACAGTGGCCAATACACACACACACATACTGTGGCTAATAGTCACTGATGGACCTCTGCTCCATATTTTTATCCAATCCCCTCTTGAAACTGGCTATGCTTGTAGCTGCCACCACCTCCTGTGGCAGTGAATTCCACATGTTAATCACCCTTTGGGTGAAGAAGTACTTCCTTTTATCTGTTTTAACCTGACTGCTCAGCAATTTCATTGAATGCCGAGTTCTCGTATTGTAAGAAAGGAAGAAAAGTACTTCTTTCTCTACCTTCTCCATCCCATGCATAATCTTGTAAACCTCTATCATGTCACCCCACAGTCGACGTTTCTCCAGGCTAAAGAGCCCCAAGCATTTTAACCTTTCTTCATAGGGAAAGTGTTCCAACCCTTTAATCATTCTAGTTGCCCTTTTCTGGACTTTTTCCAATGCTATAATATCCTTTTTGAGGTGTGGTGACCAGAAATGTACACAGTATTCCAAATGAGATCGCACTATCGATTTATAGGGGCATTATGATACTGGCTGATTTGTTTTCAATTCCCTTCCTAACAATTCCCAGCATGGCATTGGCCTTTTTTATTGCAATCACACACTGTCTTGACATTTTCAGTGAGTTATCCACCACGACCCCAAGATCTCTCTCTTGGTCAGTCTCTGCCAGTTCACACCCCATCAACTTATATTTGTAGCTGGGATTCTTGGTCCCAATGTGCATTACTTTGCACTTGGCCACATTGAACCTCATCTGCCATGTTGATGCCCACTCACCCAGCCTCAACAGATCCCTTTGGAGTGCCTCACAATCCTCTCTGGTTCTCACCACCCTGAACAATTTAGTTTCATCTGCAAACTTGGCCACTTCACTGCTTACTCCCAACTCCAAATCATTAATGAACAAGTTAAAGAGCATGGGACCCAATACTGAGCCCTGCGGCACCCCACTACTTACCGTCCTCGACTGTGAAGACTGCCCATTTATACTCACTTTCTGCTTCCTATTAATTAGCCAGTTTTTGATCCACAAGAGGACATGTCTTTTTACTCCATAACTCTCGCGCTTACTAAGGAGCCTTTGATGAGGAACTTTATCAAAAGCTTTCTGTAAGCCAAGGTAAACAACATCTATTGGGTCCCCTTTGTCCACATGTTTGTTCACCCCCTCAAAGAACTGTAACAGGTTAGTGAGGCAAGATCTTCCCTTACAGAACCCATGCTGAGTCTTCCTCAATAACTTGTGTTCATCAAAGTGCCTACTCATTCTGTCCTTGATAATGGTTTCTACCAACTTTCTCGGTATTGAAGTCAGACTGACTGGCCGGTAATTTCCCGGATCTCCTCTGGAACCCTTATTAAAGATGGGGGTGACATTAGCTACCTTCCAGTCCTCAGGAACGGAGGCAGATTTCAATGAAAGATTACATATTTTTGTCAGGAGATCCACAAGTTCAACCTTGAGTTCTTTCAGAACTCTCGGATGTATGCCGTCTGGACCTGGTGACTTATTAGTTTTTAATTTGTCTATCAATTGTAGGACCTCCTCTTTTGTCACCTCAGTCTGACTCAGGTCTTTCAACACCCCTTCCAAAATTAGTGGTTCTGGAGCGGGTAAATACTTAACATCTTCCACAGTGAAGACGGAGGCAAAAAAATGCATTCAGCTTCTCAGCCATTTCCCTATCCTCCTTCAGTAATCCTTTTACCCCTTGGTCATCCAAGGGACCCACTGCCTCCCTGGCTGGTTTCCTGCTTCTAATATATTTGAAGACATTTTTATTGTTGGTCTTTATGTTTTTTGCAATATGCTCCTCATAGTTTCTTTTTGCCTGCCTGATCACAGTCTTGCATTTAATTTCCCACAGCCTGTTTTCCCTTTTATCAATCTCACTTGGACTAGCTTTCCATCACTTAAAGGAGTCCTTACCTTTTACAGCTTCCATTACTTCGTTTATTAACCATGCAGGCCTTTTCTTATACCTGTTTATGCCTTTCCTAACTTGTGGTATGTATTTCATCTGAGCTTCTAGATTGTAGTTTTAAATAGCCTCCAAGCTTCCCCAAGGGTTTTGACTGTATTTACCTTTCCTTTCAGTTTCCTCTTCACATGCCTCCTTATCTCAGAGAATTTACCCCTTTTAAAGTTAAACGTGGTTGTGCTGGTCTTTTGGGGCAACTCCCTATTTATACAAATGGTGAAATCAATAACATTATGGTCACTGCTCCCAAGTGGTGCGATCACTTTTACATCACTCACCAAGTCTTGGGCATTACTTTTTTTGCAAGGGCGAGGCAGCTGGCTCCTTTCTTGGAGCACAACGACCTAGCAATGGTGATCCATGCAACAGTCACCTCGAGGTTGGACTACTGTAATGCCCTCTACTTGGGGCTTCCCTTGTGCTGAACCCGGAAGTTGCAGTTAGTGCAGAATGCCACGGCCCGGTTGTTATTGGGGCTCCCAATATGGGAACACATTCGGCCAGGGCTCCGGACTCTGCATTGGCTGCCAATAATATGCCGAGTTCGGTACAAGGTGCTGGTTATTACCTTTAAAGCCCTATATGGCCTAGGACCTGCCTACCTTAGGGACTGTCTCTCCCCACATGTTCCCCAGAGAGTACTGAGATCGGGATCTCAAAATCTGCTTGTTATCCCCAGGCCAAAGGAGGCCCGCCTGCAATCCACCAGGGACAGGGCCTTCTCCATAACGGCTCCTTTCTGGTGGAACCAACTGCTAGAAGAGGTAAGGGCCCTGCGGGACCTTGGTCAGTTCCGCGGGGCCTGTAAAACAGCCCTCTTCCGGCTGGCTTATAAGTAACTGGCAATGGAAGCTGAGTGTAGTTCTGATAGACCGCCATTATATGTTTTATTATTCTACTGTTTTAATTATGTAAGATGTTTTAAATTCAAATTATGTTAGATTTTTATGTGTTGTGAGCCGCCCTGAGCCACTTCGGTGGGAAGGGTGGGATATAAATAAACTTGAACTTGAACTTTCTTAGGACCAAATCCAGGATCGCCCCACCCCTGGTAGGTTCTGTGACCATCTGCTTCATAGCACAGTCATTGAGAGCATCTAGAAACTCAGTCTCTTTCTCTCAACCTGAACACATATTGACCCAATCAATCTGCGGGTAGTTAAAATCACCTATTACGACACATTTTTTACATTTAGCCACTATCTTTAATCCTTCCATCATTTTATAATCATCCTCTATCTTTTGATTTGGTGGGCGATAACAAACTCCCATAGTTAATGGGCCCTCTATTTCGACCCAAAGCATTTCTAGAAGGGAATCTAATTCTTTGACCTCAGTCTTACTGGACTGTATACCCTCTCTGACATACAGAGCCACCCCACCTCCAACCTTTCCCTCCCTATCCTTCCGATATAACTTATATCCAGAAATCACCGTGTCCCACTGATTCTCCTCATTCCACCAAGTTTCTGAAATTCCTACAATGTCTATGTTTTCGCTCAACACTAAACATTCCAACTCACCAATTTGAACACTTCTAGCATTTGTATACAAACATCTATAATTTCCCAGCCAAGTTAGGCCCGCAACCTTCCTCCTGCTGACTCAAGACTTTGGCAGACACTCCATACTGTTTGTCACCATCTCAGTGGACAACTCTGATCCATTACCCGGTAGAAAAGTAACAGCTAACCCTTCATATCTTTGAGATGAGTCCTCCCAAACCAGAGACATTTCATCTCCTGTCAGCTTTCCCCCATGATTTAGTTTAAAAACTGCTCTGCCACCTTTTTGATTTTAAGCGCCAGCAGCCTGGTTCCATCTGAGGACAAGTGGAGACCGTCTCTTTTGTACAGCTCCCGCTTGTTCCAGAAGGCATCCCAGTGCCTAACAAACTTAAACTTTTCCTTCCTATACCATCGTCTCATCCACACATTGAGACTTCTAATTTGTGCCTGTCTCTCCAGCCCTGCACGTGGAACAGGTAGCACTTCTGAGAAGGCTACCTTGGAGGTCCTGGCCTTAAGTCTCCCGCATAGCAGCCTAAATTTTTCTTCCAGGACCTCACGACTGCATTTCCCCACATCGTTGGTGCCAGCATGCACCATGACCACTGGCTCCTCCCCGGCACTGATTATCAGCCTATCTACAACACATGTAATGTACGCTACCTTTGCACCAGGCAGGCAAGTCACCATACGGTCAGTATGCAGTTTTGCCACCCAGCTGTCTGCTTGCCTAAGGATTGAATCACCAACTACCAAGACCCCCCCTCTCTTCCTGCCCAGGGATGGTTCCTTGGCGCAAAAGGATACCCGCTCACCTACTGAAGAAGAGGTCCCTTCTGAGGGCGCATTCCCCTTATCCTCAGCATGGTGCCCTGTTCCCTCTCGACCCTCATGCTCTCTGGCAGCAACAGGGCTGCCATGTTCAGAGTGGGACTCATCTAATATGTCCCCAAGAGCCTTCTCCAAGTGCCTAACTGACTGTCTCTGCTTTTCTAGGTCAGTCACCTCAGCCTCAAGGGTACGAACTCGTTCCCTGAGGACCAGGAGCTCCTTGCATTGAGCACACACCCAAGACGTTTGTGCATTGAGCACACACCCAAGACGTTTGTACATGTGACACAGTGGAAAGCCCTAACACTGGAAAGCCCTCATACCCCTGCTGGCATTTTCCTACATGATAGCTTTCCTACATGATAGCTTTTTAAAAAATATACAGTCCCCTTTTAAATCATGTTTGTTTATGTGGCTCTCCTTCTGGAGGGTCTACTTACCATTTTGGGAACACAAGGAAAATAGGGATATGGGTTCCTGGTCCTTACACAGCCCCCAAGCCAAGAGCCACAGTCCAAAGTGCAGGCGCAGCTTAATAATGCAAAGAGGGTGGGGCCTCAGTCTGCCCCAGGAACACAGTCACTCCTAATCAATCAGCAACAATCACCTTCAGCCAACTCAAACCAAACAAACAGCAGTTCCCTAGCAACCACAAACAGAATTTTCAGCAATCACACAGTCACACAAACTCAGAAATTCTCAGCAACTTCCCCAGCTGTTTAGAAAATCAAACCTCACCCTTATAGCACTTCTTATCTGCTCTCTCTCAGAGCTCTCTGAAATTTAGCTGAGTTTTGCCTACAGATTTTTAAAACATGTCTCATGACCTTTGTCTTGAGATATGTCCTTCACCATGATTGCATCAATATAGACAGGGCAATATATTGGTTACCAGGTATTACCACCCATGGTAATATACAAGTATGGCTCATATTGCTGCAAACCTCATCTTCAGTTTGCTGGCTAGCTGTCTCTTTGATCATTATTAGATGTGAGGTGCTAGAAAGTACCTAAAAGGAGAAAAGTAAATAGTTTGATCGTATTGGAATGGAGAACTCTTTGACAGGAATGGGGGGAGGCAGAAAAGAAAGAAGAGATGACCAATACCACTATCATTTACAGAATTCTGTGTCCTGCAGAATTTTGCTTTGTGGCAATTCCCCCCCCCCCCCCCCGTTGCCAACAGAGATTTAGGCTACTGCTTTCCTTTTGGCCTTTATTTAAACCATTGCATACACTCTCTGCTCTTGAAATTAGTTGGCTGTCTCTGAACTCACTTCTGCTTTGTAGAGCTCAGACATTCAGCTTTAATGTGTTCCATGATGCATCACTTTTGATCTAACATTCACTTTGAATTTTAGTGGGTGGATAAAACAGGTTAAAATTGCAAAGTGTTTATTACTGTCATTCTTCAGGAAATTTATATTCCACAAGGATCTGCTATTGAACAGAAACACACTAGACATATCAAGTAGAATATACCCAGCAAACTATATCTGTATATGGATAAACAATGGAAACAGTAGAACAGAAAATCTATCCCATGGGATATTATGGGTATTTCTTTTTAAAAAGGCATGTTTTAATGACCCTGTCATTAAACTACACTGACAACTACTAAAAATGGCATTTACTAAGGGTTCCTTCCCCAAATGGAATCCAGAATGAAGTAAAATTCATTGGAAATTCTTTTTAAAAAAATTGCTTTACATATCAAAGAATTGCTTTACATACCCTAAAGAATAATTTGGAAGATAATGGCATTTAACTGGGGCTTGTAAAATCTGGATCAGACATGCATTGAAAACAGAAATGTTTAAATTATTATTATTATTGTTAATGCAGCAGGGTCCCACCTTGCTTTCAGCATATGAGGATTAATTACAAAAGCCTAATTTATTGCTAATAGTAATTAGTGGTTGTTCCTGATTGGTTTTAGAGACAGGAGTCAATATCAGTTTAATGAGTTTTTGGACACGTAGTTTAATAACAATGCAAAAGGGGCCAGCAGCTGAATTTGTCCCCCTAATGCACAGAGGGTAGCTTCAGCTCTGTTTCCTGGCCACCCTGTACAGAAGTAGCATTAAACTGTGTGAACAAAATGTGACAAGATAACAAACATAGCTTTGTGTGTGCTCAGAAAAAACAGTGGATGCTGAAAATCTGGGAGTCCATTTGAAATGCAAAACTTATACGACTATATATCATTTAAAAGAGTCTGGTTGTTTGATTCAGTTTGGGAACGGTCTGGATGGCAAAATTTACCCATTCCCCTACCACATCAGCTTGACTGAAGGAGCTTATTTCAGCAAGCTGAGCATGTGCCACTCTGAGTTTCTTTAACTTTTAACTGTTCTGCTGCCTGTAGTTTTTAAGTGTTTTTAGCACCCTGCTCCTTCTTTTAAGTTTTTTAAAATCCCTGGCAATAATGTTTTTGTGCATTACTTGATATTTTCTCGTTGGTGCTTTTAAGGTCTCTTTAGTTGTAAATCTGCAAATGGTTGTGCAATTGGTTTTCTTTTTTAATGTATTTTTTAAATTATAGACATCTCGGGAGGCAAGTAGGGCTGAGACTGCAGGATACAAATGATAATATAAATTAATATATCACTTCTTAAAGGTGAGCCTTGTATGCCATCTGAGAGACAACATCATGGGGGCTGTTTCAAATGAACTCAAAACTGTTTTGGCAATAGCACTGTATATTGTTCATCCTGTCACCCCTTTCACATTAGGTGGAAACATAATGGTATGAGGATCTGGACGACAGGAGTTGGAGGATATGGGGGACAGGAGATGCTCAGGAACAGCATGAGAAATTAGTATACATTTTCTGAATTAACAGAAGAATTTAGTCTATATCCCACCCTGTCCAACCCTAGTGGCTGGTAGTCATTAATGGACTCTCCATTAACCTCTGTTTTAAAGCCACATATGCTCATGACCATCAGAATGACAGTGAATCACACAATTAAATTACTCAAATTATTGAGTAAAGAAGTATTTCCTTTTGCCATTTCTGAACCTATTATCCAACAATTTCATTGGGTGACCCCCAAATTGTACAATTATGGTACAATTATCTACTTCTTATACTCCATGCATTATTTTATAAATGACAACCTTAGCCATCTTTTTTTTCTAGACTGAAAAGTCCCAGACCCTCCAATGTTTTTTCATAGGAAAGGTGCTCCAATGAATGGATCGTTTTGGTTGTCCTCGTCTGCACATTTCCCAGCTCTGCAATCATCTTTGTGAGATATGGTGATCAGAACTGCACTTAACATTTTACATGAGGCTGTACCAGAGTTTTATAAAAGGGCATTATAATTTTGACTTTTTATTTTCAATCCCGTTCTTAATAATTTGTAGCATGGAGTTTGTCCTTTTTACAATTAGTTGACATTTTCATCTAGCTTTCCACTACAACCCCTAACCCTGACCCCGATAGCATGTATTAAAGTTCATAAAATTTTGTTCTACTGTGTATTACTTTATACTCACCAACATCAAATTTAATTTTCTGTGTTGTTGCCCACTCACCCAATTTACAGAGGTCATCCTGGAGCTCTTGGTTTTCGCTGTGTGGAGTAATTTGATATAATCTGCAAACTTGGTGGAGGATGCTTGCCATGGAACCAATAGGAGGGAGAATGGGTTACATAAATATCACATACCAGTGGATGGCATGCTGATGTCAAATAGGAAACATTCTCTGGATATTTCCAGTATAAAGACACCTAAAAGAAATAACAAATGAGAATTTTAGAAGCAAATTCATGTTGTGGCTCCAGTTTCATCAAATGCTGCCTGTGCGTTAATCAACAACAAAAAGGGATTAAAAAGAAAAGGCCAATATTACAATGCTCTTTTACAGAATGGCACAGCCTCATTTAGAATGCTATTTGTGACATCTTAAACATCTTATAATCTGATGGAACATGCCCCCTATTACATAGGTGCATAGGATGACAACCCCTGCCAGTTGGATGAGCCTGGATATTCTCCTGCAGACAGGGCCAGTGCCAGGCTTGCTGGTACCCTAGGCTAGGAGAGTGGGGGCTGCCCCCTCCCTCCCAGGTGATTTAAATCAAACAAGAGGGTGCCCAGGAGCAGCCACTGCCCTTCCTGCACCCAGGAAAAGTCCTGCCAATCAGCTGATCAGCAGGGCCTTTAAATCCCCCGGGAGGCCAGCACCTAATTCTGGGTGCTCTCCCAATCATGCTGGAGTGCCAGCAGAAGCAGCCGGGCTGGCCTCCCCCTCCATTTAAAGAGCCTGCCAACCAGCTGGGAAGGGCAGTGGCTGCTCCGGCTGCTCTTCCTATACTATTTGAATTGCTGGTGGGGCAGCCTTCAAGCACCTCATGGCCTGAAGGCCTCCCCCGTCCCTGCTGGTGATTCAAATCACAGGTGAAGAGTGGCAGGAGCAGCTGCTGACCTTCCAGCGCAATTTAAAGACTTCACCGACCAGCTGGTTGGTGGGCTCTTTAAACAGAGGGGGAGGTCGGCCCGGCTGCTTCTGTCAGAATGCACCGGGCATTTGTGCTTTTGTACTTACTGCCTAAAGCAATTAACCAGATTTATATAATGTTGAGATCCTAGTATATTTCTTCTTTAAAAAGCAGTAACACATTCATCCCTAACATGGAGCCCATGGGTGCTATGGTGCCCACCAGTGTATTTTCTGGGATCCACTTGCTTCTTGCCCAAGGCTCAAGCACAAGATGCATCAGAAGAGCATAAGTGGGACTGGCTTTGTGTCTGCAGTGAGTATCTATTTGGAAACAGTTGCCTTGATCATAGCAACACTGGGTTTGCAATAGATTGTGGAACATTCCAATATCTTTGTAATTAGACCTAGTCCCTGTAGCAATCATTTTAGGCCTAGAATTCAGGCTATCGTATCATGGCATCCCCTCCACCCATTTCTACATCTCCGGATGGAACTATATGATACAGGGTTGCCAGGTCTTCCAGTATGGGGAGACACCCCACACAGTATCTTCCTGCTGCCAGTCAGTAGCATCCTGTTGTAATGACATCACTTTCAGTATTACCAGGAGTGATATCACCACATTGCCAGTGATGCTCTAGCATTCAGTCAATGGTGATGGAAAGTGCTAGCAACTGGCAGTGGTCTTATGGCACAGCTGTAGCGTTTTCAAGGCAAGAGATGTTCAGAGGTGGTCTGCCATTGCCTGCCTCTTCCTTGGTGGTCTTCCACCCAAGTAATAACCTGAGTCAACTCTGCTTAGCTTCCAAGCACTGACAATATTGGGCTAGCCTGGGCCGTTCAAATTTGAGCATTTACCTGTGTCCTCTTTTGCAGTAAACAGGAGTGGATTTCCTAAGTCCAGCAGGCAGATAGGAGTCCAGGTAGGCAGACAGGAGGAATCAGGGTGAATAGGAAGGCCAGTGGCATGTGAGCACAAAGGCAGGCTGGTGAGGGTCAGGGCATGTACAAGGCAAGAAGGAATAAGGCAGACTTATATACAAAGCTGTGTATGGCTACAAACAGGCATCAAGCAGGCAGCAAAGGCAAGAACTGCAAGTCTTATGGGAGCTGTTGAACCTGCAAAATGTGTGAACTTCTGCAGCCTTATAAAAGAAGTTGGAATCACCACACTTTCTGATGACCTGGTTAAAATCCAGCCTCCTGTCAAGAACTACTACACCTCATCTCCTTCGTGTTTTTGTTATGAAGGTTTGCAGAACACATACTCTCTTCTGTCCTAGCTCCTTGCTGGTCTCATATGACGAGACCCTCTTGACTACACACATACTCATAAAAGAAGCAGTAATATTACCAGTATGAATGATTTATAATGGAACTGGTACACACCAGCTACACTGTTTTGGGGTATATTGTTTGAGCACCCTGAATGGGTGTATCATTATGTTGTTGTTCAGTTGCACAGTCGAGTCTGACTCTTTGCGATCCCATGGACAAAGTCATGCCAGGCCCTCCTGTCTTCCACCATCCTCCAAAGTCTTCTCAAAGGTCGTTTTCGCACTCACCTCCAGCCGGCGCGACCCCCCTCTTCACTGCGCAGGATCTGCGCGGATTTCGCACTAAATGCCGCGGAGCAGCCTTTTGCGCCGGAAACTCCTGGCGCAAAAGCCGCTCAAACGTAAATCGCCAAAAAGCAGTTTGGCGTTTGCGCGGCTTTTGCGACGGGAGTTTCCGGCGCAAAAGGCTGCTCCGTGGCATTTAGTGCGAAATCCGCGCAGATCCTGCGCGGTGAAGAGGGGGGTCGCGCCGGCTGGAGGTGAGTGCGAAAACGACCAAATTCATGTTTGTTACATCAGTAAGGCTGTCCAGCCATCTCATCTTTTGCCGTCCTCTTCTTCTTTTGCCTTTTGTCTTTCCCAGCATCAGGTTCTTCTCCAGTGAGTGCTCCCTTCTCATTTGGTGGCCAAAGTACTTCAGCTTCAGCTTCAGCATCTAACCTTCCAGGGAACAGGCAGGGTTGATTGCCCTTAGGGCTGACTGATTTGATCTTCTTGCAGTCCAAGGGACTCTCAAGATTCTTCTCCAACACCACAGCTCAAAAGCATCTATTCTTCTGCACTCAGCCTTCCTTATAAACCAGCTCTCACAGCCATACATTACTACTGGGAATACCATCACTTTGACTATATGGACTTTTGTTGGCAGGGTGATGTCTCTACTTTTTATTATACTGCCCAGGTTCACCACAGCTGTCCTCCCAAGGAGCAAACGTCTTTTAATTTCATGGCTACAGTCACCATCTGCAGTGATTTTGGATCCCAGAAATGTGAAGTCTGTCACTACTTCCATGTCTTCCCCTTCTATTTGCCAAGGTGTGATGCGGCTGGATGCCATGATCTTAGTTTTTTTTTTTTTATGTTAAGTTTCAAGCCTACTTTTGTGCTCTCCTCTTACACCCTTAACAAGAGGTTCTTTAGGCCCTCCTTCCTTTCTGCCATTAGAGTGGTATCATCTGCATATTTGAGGTTGTTGGTGTTTTTCCCAGCAATCATAATTCCGTATCATTATAATTTGGCATAAAAAAAATGGAGTCAGCATCAGTGACAATGAATTTTAACATTCCTCTGTGGGCAGTAATTGTTAGGAGATGGGATCCTGACAGTTGTACCAATGAAGACCTGGAGGATTACATCTGAAGTGAGGAGGCAGAAGTGTCTGAGTGAACAAATAGTTTTTGAGTTTGGAATAGAGAGATGTTGATTAAGGGTGTAGTATACTGGTCTTCCCATCTTATCATCCTAGAAGAGCTGAAATTCAGTTTCTTAGCAAGAGCAGTTTCACTTTAGACTTTCAGTTGCACTTTTCACTTTGGTTCTCCATATCAGCCAGTTTAATTCAGAATGTCCTTCCAAATTACCTTTGTGGTTACACTAAAATGAATTATTAGCTATATACCTTCTTTGAGGCCTCTGATGTTCAACAAAAAGCAAGCTGTCAGTTGGCTAAAAGGAGTAAAGTTAGGATTGCCAGCACAAGACTGGCAACTGGATGGAGACACACCATTGGGGGAGGATTGTCAGGAACATAAGGATGCTCCTGGTAACACACTCACATCACTTCCAGCATTGATGACATTCTAGCACTCAGCCAGAACTCTGTGGCTTAACTTGCCAAATGCTGTAGCATTCTCTCTCTCTCTTCTCTCAACAATACTTTATTTTTATAACAGCAAGTCATTCTGCTCAGCAGTTTTAATTCATATTTAATTTAAGCCTTTATTTGAAACTAATTTGCCCAAAGCTGTTTAAAAATGAATGCACAAATTTACATTATATTATCAGGAGAGAAAATTGTTGATCTAATACACACTGTGGCACACAGCATGATGTTCAGAGAGAAGTTCACATGGATGTAATTCCAAAAAGTCAGGAAACATGAGAATTTCCTCAGCTGTTCATGAAGCATGATGGCAAAGTGGAATTCATGATTCATAGAAGGAGGAAAGTGTACATCTGGAAAAGTGACAAGAAGTATACTTTCCACTCTGAAATGATATTAGCTATGAAAGAGAATGCCATTTTTCCTGTAAGTCATTAGCAACAGCAAACATGTTGTGTCTGAAGGCAGCCTTAACACAGCAACACTGGAGGGAAAAAAGCTGAATTGCATATAATTTCCCATGAGACAGATTTAGAAGCATATGTTCATGTCTTTTTGCATTAGAGAGGCTGAAAGCTAAAAATCCATCACTATTTTAGATTCTGTTAATATTGTAATAATAATTTTTACTTCTGTGAGGAGAAAGTCTACAGAGAGAATTAAAGTGTATGCCATCCAGCACAATTCTTCATATCATACCCACTATGGTCCGGCTGGGTTGGGAAGTTCCTGGCAATTTGGTGGTTCATCTTTGGGTGGGTTGGGTTCTGGGAAGGGAAGGATCTCAATGAGGTATAATGCCATAGCAGTTGTTTGCTCCAAGGGAACTGAGCATTATAATCTGGGGATCACTTGCAATTCCAGAAAATCTCTAGGCCTCACCTGGAGATTTAAAAAAAAAAAACAGCAAAAAGAGGAAATCGTGAAGTAGGAACTCAACAAAGAAAAAGGTACATGGCTGAAATTACTGGAAAATTAGTGTACTACAAATCCTTATGATATGATGAACAAATTGTATAAAATAGAGACATTCACAGAGTGCAAACATACACATGAACAAAAATCCTGTATAACAAGTAAGGCTAATGCAAAAACCACATTCAAGCAGATCAAGACTACAGACTATATGTCATACTGTATCCCACTCCAAGCTGCGCAATGTCTATATCTGGACACAGTCCATGTTTTAGAAACAGCAAGTGGGTAAAGTTGCAGCCAATAAACCCCTATGGTTCTGATGTCGGGGCCACATGCTGGAGCCAGCCGTTTCACTGGTCCACTTGGTTGGATATTCAAAAACGGGTGATTCTGCTTCTATCTATAAGAAAAGTTAAATCTATTACATATTTTTAAGAAGAGCCTCTTAAATTAAAACCAAACTTAATTCTTACTGATAATTTCAGAAATATTTCTCACCATGAGTCTCACATTGCTGACTCCTACCGGATGCCCAGACTGAACACCAGAAGGGCTCACAATCTAAAAAAGCTTAATTGCACACAGCTGTGGACAAGAACTCACAGAACTAAAGATACAAAACTTCACATAACCCAAAACTTCACATAACCAACAGGGTTCCACATAAAGTGCAATGTTCATATCAATAATACAGAATGCAGTGCAGTTAAAGTGCAGATCAAACTACAACCATTTTGAAAAAATATAAGTTACAGCAAACTGGTACACAACAGACACATTATCATATTCAAAGAAAACAAGAAAAATCCAGATTATTGTTCAGTTCCTTGTGAGCCATGGTCTCTAACTTGAAGATCCAAAATGTTTCTTCCCTTAGGAGAATTTGTTTAACGTCCTGTTCCTGCTCTGCCCGACCCTTATATTTATACAGAGTAAAAAAATTAAAATCCTCAAGCCCATGCCCCATTTCTAAAAAATGGCTCAAAATAGGGGCCTCTGGTACCAATAGGCGAACACGTGACCTATGTTTCAGGACCCTGGTCCTCAGTTGTCGGGTGGTATTTCCCACATACCACATGGGGCACGGACACACCAGGCAGTAAACCACCCGCTGTGTCCAGCAATTACTCAGATATTTAATTGATATGTGCACCCCATTGGGACTTAAAAAAATCTTTTCCTTGCATCGCTTGTGGACAAGCCGAGCACCCTGAGCATTTAAAATGACCAACCGTGTTTCCCAACATGGGGGAGTCCTCTCTAAGACGACGATCCCTTAAATTCTTGGTCTTTCTAACCCCAATTAATGGTCTTTCCCCACACCCCAGAATGGTTGAAACCAAATGCCAGTGTTTAAATATAATGCTATGAATGGATTATGTGCTCAAGAGCATATAGCAGGCTGCAAATAAAATTAGGCTTGTGGGCCTGGGGATAAATTGATATTAAAAAGTATCAGGGTGTATGAAATCTTTTTGCAAGAAAAGGGAAGTTGCTTTCCCTCTTCTCCCCCACCTGTGTGCTAGCTACACAGTTAGAACTAGAAAGGGGAAGTTGTTATTATACTTGCTTGCAAGCACATAGCTTCAGCAGAAAGAGGAACTTACATTTGCTAACGCTTGCTGGAACAGAGTATCAAGTACACGCATCCTGGAAACTCCCGGAGAAGCCCAAAGGCACAAAGAAAAACATGTTTACTAGGATGAATATTGCATTAGAAGCTTGCAAATAATAATGCCATATTCGGAATATCCTAGAATGCCCAGTCTTCCTCACCGTTGAAGAAGGGTGGTTTTCTCTACCTCTTCCACTCTGCTAACTGCCTCTGACTGAAAAGTCCCAAGTTAATTTCTTGCGCTCCTCCACAAAATCCTAAATCTTGGTGGCATTTCATTTTACTCTTAATAATTGGCTGGAGAGAAGACTCTGTTTCAGATGTTTAGGATGGAATGAGTTGTAACTAAGAAAAGATACTCTATCAGTAGGCTTCCTAAATGGTCTGACAGCTAAACGGTTGTCTCTATTCTTATACACAGTGACATCCAGAAAGTTAATGCTCTTACAACCTCCAGACCCCAAATACCTGATGCTGTCATGTATACTGTTTAACCACTGTTTAAAAGGTTCAGCAATTTCAGGGCTATCAAGGACCGTAAAGATATCATCAATTTATTGAAAATAACAAATAATGTTAGCCAAAAAAAAGGATTATTTTGTTGACAATAGTTAGATCTATCTTCAAGTGTTGCCATAAATAAGTTGGCAACACTCGGAGCAAATGTAGAGCCCATGGCTACACCTTTAAGTTGTCAAAAGAATTCTCCATCAAACTGAAAATAACTCTTCTCCAAAATAATAGCTAATTCAAAAGGAAAAAAGGAGGGGGGAAAGGTTCCAACCTTACACACAGAATGTTCTCAATCGTGTTAAGCACTTCTTCCAAGGGAATGCTCCACCTGGAGATTGACAACGTTGGGTCTAATGCATCTTCAATATTTTAAGATAGAATAATCCTGAAAACACATTATATAAATTTCTTATCACAGCTTTAAAATTAATAGAAAAATATCCAGTTAGTTCTTACATGAATAACACAAGCATAAAGCAATGAAATCAGAAAGGCCAAATCATAGGCAAATAAAATTAGCACTCTAATGATACAGTTGCAAAATGCAAATGTATTTATTAAATTTATATATTTGACCTAGGGGTGTGCAAAAAAAAATATTTGGAATTAATCTAATTCGGAAATATACGGAGCCAAAAAATTCAGAATACTGTATATTTCCGAATACCGATACTCGGAATAGCCGTATATACCATAGATGCACGGCTATTTCCGAATATACAGCCCCATTATACCCTATGGCCATTGAAATCAATGGCAAAATAGGGTATATTGGAAGCCACCTGGAGGGAAGGAGGATTAAGGGAAAGCCCTCATATTTGCAGGGGACCTGCAGGGGACTATCCCCTACTAACCCCCCAAGTCCCAAAAAGATTGGGCCAGAGGGTCCCATTCCAAAGAGGGTGCCCCTATCCCACCATTATACCCTATGGGCCATTGAAATCAATGGCAACATAGGGCATAATTAGAGGCTACTGGGGGGCAGGGGCTTTGAGGGAGAGCCCCCAAAACTGCATGGAACCTGCAGGGGACTATCCCCTACAAACCCCCAAGTCCCAAAAAGACTGGGCCAGGGGGTCCCTGTCTTTGGGCTCCCCAAAAGACCTATTGCCACCAATGCTGGGGAAAGCCCAATTAGCCACTTCCTCCACTATAATTGCTGTGGGGAAAGTGGCTCTGGCCAGAGGGGGGGTTGAGGGAGAGGCTTCAAAACTGCAGGGCAGCTTCAGGGGACTCACCTGCATGCAACCCCGCTGGTCCAAAAGACCGCACCCATCTGTGGACACCCCAAAAGGAACACTGTTCCCAATGGTGAGAGAAAACCAATTAGAGCCACTTTCCCCACTGTAATTGTTGTGGGAAACGTGGCTCTGGGGAGCAGGGGATTTTGAGGAGAGCCCCCCCCCAAACTGCTGTGCAGCTTCGGGGCACTGTCCCACACAAAACCCACAAGGCCAAAAAAAAAAAACCTGGAACGGGGGTCCAATTTCTGGGGCACCCAAAGCCAAACCTAACTTCACACCAGAGAATCTCTATAGGACCCAAATGCACTACATCCATCTATCTACTCTATGAACCCTGCTGGCCAGGAACCAATATGAACCCAGTTGCCAACGTCACTGCCACGCAAAACACAATCTGCTGACTGCATCAAACCCAGATGCCAACTCTCCAGCCCTGCCCCCAAACAACACAGGGAGAGCTGGCCAAGCACAACGGGCATGCTGGTTCTGGGTCTCTCACCCAGATGCCAGCTTCCCTGCCACAGAACACACAATCTACAGATGCCAGCTCTCCAGCCCTGCCCCAAACAACATGGGGAGAGCTAGCCAAGCACAACAAGCCTGCTGGTTCTGGGTCTCTCACCCAGGTGCCAGCTTCCCTGCCACAGAACGAGCAATCTACAGATGTCAGCTCTCCAGCCCTGCCCCAAACAATGCGGGGAGAGCTGGCCAAGCACAACAAGCATGCTGGTTCTGGGTCTCTCACCCAGATGCCAGCTTCTCTGCCACAGAACACACAATCTACAGATGCCAGCTCTCCAGCCCTGCCCCAAACAACACAATTCTCAAACAAGAGAAGTGGTGGACCACACCTAGCTCCACATCATTCAGTATTTGACACAAAGCAAGAAGCATTTAGACTTACCTTGAGTGATGGATGGTTGGCTGGTCCAGGCTCTTTTGCATTACCCAGGGTGCACCATGAGGAGGTGAGCCAGAGTTGCACCCCAAATGAGGTAGATCACTGGGAGAACCTCAGATTGTGTGAGAGGAAGGGAACCATTCCTCCTCTCTCAGCTCAGCAGCAACACACCAGCTATCACAGTCCATTAGAGGGATCCCAGCATTGGTATGGCTGCTGGCTGCCTGTCATCATCACTGGCACCTCCCTCTTTCTGCCGCCTGCCCCTGAAAAAAAAACCCTGGGTTATCCTGGCTGGGCCTGTGGGTGCTGTTGGTTACAGTAGGGGGCTGCAATGGCCCTTTCAGTATTATTAAGCATGTGTGGATGGGGACTGGGGAAATTTGGATTGCTTTGCAGATTTTAAACCAGCATTCATTTTTGGTTTGGGGATGGATGAGGAGTGGGGGGGGTGCACTGCCAATCAATTTGTGAGTGAGTTTTAGGGCTGTCTTTGGACTCTAGTCTATGTTTACTAGGAGAGCGTTTTACAACTACCTTCCAAGCATGGGCCAAGAGAGGATGCAGTCACAAGTAGGTGCTCACTTCATTCACTCTCAAAGACTACGTTTGGGGAGCCAAACAGAGGCAAGTTGACCTTCAGGAAGACCAACTGCTCAACTGTCCAGGGTTGCAGGCAATTGCGATGTGGGCAGACAATGTTGCCCATATGCAAAAAGATGCGCTCGCTGTGCACGCACATCAGTGGGCATGAGGGAAACACCTTGGCCACAGAGGAGAGGGCCGGCCAGACCCCCTCCTTCGCGACTCAGTAGTCCAAAGGAGACATTTCCTGTTACTTGTTGGGCTCCGAAAGATAGTCCCTCACCATCGCAGCACCCGTCTCTTCTCTCAGGGGCCTACTGCTCCCAGAGGGGCCAAAGAGCCGCCCAATGAGTGTCATCTCAGCACTCTTCTTGGCGTGAGTCTGGTGGAAAACACTACCTAGCCAGGGAGGTTGGGGATGAACAGCAGTGGAAGTGGCAGATGAGCTGCTTCCACCCCCCCTCCTCCTCAGCTACCTGACTCTGCAGCGCTGGGAGAGCTCATCTCGCCAGCGATCAAGCTCGTTGGCCCGCTCAGTGATCATGCCCTTAAGGCGCGGGTCTAACATGGTCGCCATCATGTAGACCTTATCCTGGGTGAAAGTCTGAAAGTGGGCCTCAAGCCCTTTCTGCAGTCTAACAACCAGGATGTGCACCACTGGAAGAATATCTGCACGGCCTTGATCTGGCACTGGAAACAAGGCCAGGTCCTCATGGGCCATGTGGACTATAAGGATGACTAGTGCGATTCTCGTTATGTCAGATGAGAGCATTTCTGTATGGGTCTTAAAGGGCCCAAAAACCTCCACAGTCTGAGAAATGACCACCCAATCCTCTTGGGTGAGACGGTTCTCATTCCGAAAGACCCTCATCTCAGAGACAAAGGCATCCAGGACTGCTCTCTGCTCCATCATGCGCTCCAGCATGGCCCAGGTGGAGTTCCAGCATGTGCTGATGTCACCGATCAGGCGATGCCCTGGCACGTCTGTCAGTGTCTGCTTCTCATGCAGCAGATACGAGTCCGTATTGCTGCCTAAGAAGTGACCCGTGATGTGCTGACACTTCTGGAGCAGAAGTCGGTACTCATGGGTTGCGGCTAGATATCAACGATCCTGGCTTTTTGGCTGGCCTAATGCGTCCTTAACCACGAGGTGGAGAAGGTGGGCCATGCAAGGAAGCTGTTTTAGGCCCTGACGCTGGATAACTGCTTTGATGGTGGAGCCACTGTCAGTCGCCACTGTCAGTCGCCACATCCCCACTTCCTATCTAGCCCTCTAACTGCCGTGAGAGGATGGCTCCAAGAGTGTCCGCCATGTGCGGCACGTCGACTGCTTCGGCGTGCAGCAAGGCCAAGCAATAGCTGCCTGGTGGCCCTGACCCTGCCTGCCACTATGGCCACCCCCACCCTGCAGCTCACTAAGTTGCCACCAATGCGCAGTCAGGGAGAGACACCCCTCGAACGCATGTTGGGAGCTCCAGATTTCTGAGGTGAAATGAACAGTCCCCACCCCCCACAGCATGGGACAAATGCTCCTTCACCACAGATCTAGTCACCCTGAAAACAAATGGCACAATGGTCCTGCTAATGATGGTTCTAGCACGAACTTTGTACCAGGGTGCCAGATGCTCGAGCAACCCTAGCATCCCAGAATTCTCGACCACTGAAAATGGAAGCCCATGGTGACCGACCTGGCAAGGTTCCAGGCGATCACCCTCCTGCCGTACCTGATTCCCTCTGTTGGCACACAGGTGCCACCCCCCACCAAACATCTCAGGCAGAGATGACTGGTGTCCCTTCCCTGTCACGGAACTCTCCTGGAGAGCTCTGGAGGTAGTCACAGTGGGACAGACCTCCTGGCTGGGTGGTGTTGGCCTCTTGGGCACCCCAGCACCAGCCTGCTTCTCCCCCTTAAGAAGCACCGCCTGGTGGTGCTTCTGCAGGTGGTTTGCATCCCTCCCCCTCCAAAGTCAGGTGGGCAGGGTCCAACCCACAACTGTTCCGGGCCCTGAACAGCTGGCACTGTGCATAGTGTGGATCCTCCATAAGTCAGAAATGCTTCCAGACATCGGAGGTGAACAGATGCCCTAGCTGACCGGCAGCTTGGGTGTCCAGAGCCACCTCCTGTGAGCTGCTCGGGGCAGACACATTGTGTCTCAAGGTGGCAGGAGGGGCTGGCCACTGGGAGGAAGTGGGCGGAGATGGAGGCACCTCGTCTGTCTCCATTTCTTCCCCCTCCACCTAATGAGGCCTCCTCTCCAGGCCATCCCCTGAAGGACTGCTGGTGCCTGAAGGAACCGAAGAAGGGTGCTGGTCCTCCTCAACCAGCTTCTCCTCCAGCTACTGCACCATACTCTGCACCCTCCTTGGGGTGATCATTTTGGACAGAAAACTGTTCCCAAAGCTCATCTCCAAGGAGGGCTGCTCTTGCTGCCCATCCTCCGGCTGCTGAGGTCGAGCGACATCAGCTAGAGGAGAGACTGCCCAAGCAGGAGACCCCTGCTCAGTGCCAGCACCTAATGGCACCTCTGCTGAGAGTGCCCCAGCAGCAGCCTCGATGAAGGGCCCAAGGCAAGACTTCTTCATCACACTCCGGCCAGAGGTCAGAGTGCTGGAAGGCGGCTGTGTAGTGGCCCTACGCACAGGTGGTGGGGAAAACTGGGTTCTCCCCCTCCCCTCCAACCCTCTAGTCTTCTCCTTGGCCTTGCCCCCAGGGCCCCTCTTCTGCTGCCTGTCACTCATGTCACCCTTGGCCAGTCTCACACAACCTGAACTGAGAGTGGGGTTTTTTACAAACCTAACTCACTACACTGTACGCTGAACCAACAGGTTCCCTGACTTCTTTTTCAAAACCCTCCCACCAAAACTTGTTTGTTTGTTTTTTTTGGTCCCTAACCTGTTCTTCTTTGGGTTGGGGTAGTAGTAGTCTGGTAAATTTTAGGAGACTAGGTAATCCTGCCCCTACCTGGCTACCGTTTTTAAAAGGCTACCTTGAGATGAAGGCAATCCTTGTTATATCCTCCTAGTTAAACTAGATTCTGGGACAAACTGGATTTCCTTGCAAACTAGAAATCAGATGTCCCCTATAACTAGAAAGAAGCTGTGGTTTACCCTATGGGAACCTAAGGATACACCAGCTTTCAGTAGCTGAGAGCAAGATGTACTGCAACCCTACTCTCTTTAAAAGGGAGACTGATGTGGCCTAGTAGTCACGCTGCCTTTTATGAGAAGCCTAAAATCTTTTTTAGGCTGATAAGGTCCAATCGCTCCACCACGACTGCCCTGCCAATTTAGATGCAGTAAGTGAACTCGAGGCCCAATGCGTGTCTTCTGATTTAACCCTGGACTGCTTCGACCCGCTCAGCTTGGAGGAGGTCGACAGAATTCTTGGCACTGCACGATCCACAACTTGTGATCTGGACCCATGCCCCTCCTGGCTAATTAAGGCCTGCCAGGAGGAATTACGATATCCTATACAGGATATTATAAACCGATCCCTTTCAGAGGGCGCCTTTCCAACACCCCTGAAAGAGGCACTGGTCCGCCCTCTCCTGAAAAAAGCTTCATCAGACCCGGCCGAATTGTCACACTATCGACCGGTCTCAAATTTGCCCTTTTGGGGCAAAATTATTGAGAGGGCTGTGGCGTTGCAGTTACAGGACTTTTTGGAGGACGCTTCCACCTTAGACCCATGCCAGTCCGGCTTCCGCCCGGGCCATGGGACGGAGACAGTCTTGGTCTCCCTCATGGATGACCTCCGACGACAACTGGATCGAGGCGGCTTGGCAGTATTGCTGCTGCTAGACCTATTGGCTGCGTTCGATATGGTCGACCATCGGCTGCTGACCCGCCGCCTCGCCGACACAGGAATTCTGGAGCTAGCCCTACAATGGCTCTCCTCCTTCCTGGAAGGTCGGGGACAAAGGGTGGCAATTGGGGGGGAGCTGTCTCAGAGACACCCACTTCATTGTGGGGTGCCTCAGGGAGCAGTTCTCTCCCCTATGTTGTTTAACATCTTTATGCGCCCCCTTGCCCAGATTGTACGGAGGTATGGGCTGGGTTGCCATCAGTATGCAGATGACACCCAGCTCTATCTATTGATGGACAGCCGGGCTGGCGATGTCCCAATAAACCTGGACCGGGCGTTGCAAGCCGTGGCTGACTGGCTCAGGCTGAGTGGGCTGAAGTTGAATCCAGCGAAGACTGAGGTCCTTTGCGTGGGCCGCGGCGGACCGGGGGGGGGAGATTATGCTACCGGCTTTTGATGGTGCGCCACTGATACCAGTGCGCAAAGTCAAGAGCCTGGGAGTGCTACTGGAATCCTCCTTGTCAATGGAGGCCCAGATAGCTGCCACTGCTAGATCCGCCTTCTTTCACCTCAAGAGGGCGAGGCAGTTGGCTCCCTTCTTGGAGCTCAGCGACCTAGCAACTGTGATCCACGCAACGGTCACCTCGAGACTAGACTACTGCAATGCCCTCTACATGGGGCTGCCCTTATACCGAACACGGAAACTTCAGGTAGTCCAGAACGCGGCGGCCAGGCTGCTATTGGGACTACCACAGTGGGAACATGTGCGGCCTGGGCTGCGGGATCTGCATTGGCTGCCGGTTGTGTACCGTGTTCGCTATAAAGTGCTGGTCATTACCTTTAAAGCCCTATATGGCCGAGGACCTGCCTACCTAAGGGACCGCCTCTCCCCATATGTTCCCCAGAGAAGACTGAGATCTGGCTCTCAAAATCTTTTAATAATCCCTGGGCCAAGAGAGGCTCGATTGAAGACAACCAGGGAGCAAGCCTTCTCAGCAATGGCCCCTCGATGGTGGAATCATCTACCAGAGATGGAACGAGCCCTGCGGGACTTGAATCAATTCCGCAGGGCTTGCAAAACATTTCTTTTCCAGCTTTCCTTCGAAACAGAACCTGGCTAAACTGATGTATAGCCACCCAGCCATCTTGTGGATATTATGACCCATAGTAATTTAGCACCTATTTTATCTATTTTAACTAACTTATTTATTATGTAATTGATTATTTAAAATTGTTGTTGTATTGTATTGTTTTATTGAACCATGGAATTCCATGCCTGTGAGCTGCCCTGAGCCCGCCTTTGGCGGGGAAGGGCGGGATATAAGAATAAATTTATTATTATTATTATTATTATTAAAATCTTCCCTATCTGGCCTAGTTGAATTTTGAAAGAAGATAAAGCCCTAAACTGTATTTTTTTTTTAATTTCAAAAAACACAATCCCTAAAAATCCCTAAAAATTAGTGGGGCAGCCTATTTAGTGGTCCTAGCCAAACCGAAAGCACCCTCCAAAAATAACTCTATAAAAACATGAAAGCGACTCACCCCACGCAGCCCACAAACCAACCCCCTCACACCAACCAGAGGTAAGTTGAAAAAACCAAAACATGACAGAAAGAAACTTAACTTTTAACCCCCCCCCCCTCCAAAACCAAAACCAGGAAAAGGGACCAGGACAGGATACAAAACCAATAACTGATCCAAACAAATTACTGAGAATAGGTAAAGAAACTCAACTGTTAAAAAACTGATGTTTTAATAATAAAAAACTTCAGGCCAAATCAGTCAACAACAACACACCCCCCACCAAAAAACCCCCCAGAACCAGGAAAAGGGACAAAAGGACAGGATGCAAAACCAACATTAGCAGATCCAAACAAATCACTGAGAAAAGGCCAAGAAACTCAACTTGTTAAAAAAGTGACCTTTTTAACAATGAAAATTAGGCCAAATAGCCCCCCCCCCCAAAAAAAAGAACCAGAACCAGAAGAGAAAAGGAACAGCAGCAGCACAACACAGCAGCAACAAATCAAACTCAGAATCCTTTTTTAAAAGTAAAAAACTTGACTTTTAACAATACAGGAACTTTACCAACCCCCTCCCCCCAAAAACCTTCACCCTAACCCCAAGAAATCCAAGCCACCCAAATCAGGAAAAGTAAAGGAACACTGTACTTTTAAAAGTCCCCTCACTAAAGTAAGATATAGGCAAATTGGCAACCCCCCCACCCCAGGCGCCCACCCCCAGCGGAATAACCTAACCCCAAATAAGCTACCCAGTACCCACCCACCCAAGTCTGGATAAGTAAAGGGACTCTGAGTCTTAAAAAGTCCTTCTACTTTTATCCTAACTAAAATAAAAACAAGAACCCCAAGAATGTCTTACCTTAGATGTCTTCTCTTCTCCAGGCAGGTCAGGCAAGGCTGAGGGAGAGCATCAGCAGCTGAGGCCAAGGGCCAGCGCAACACAATCTCTCTCTCACACCAACACCACACGTCAGCAACGGAATGGAGTCCAGCCAGGCAGACTCCTTAAAAAGGTTCTCTGGCCCTACACTGCTCTGTGATTGGCCAGAGAACACTGTTTACTTGGATACCCAAGTAAACAAAAGAACAACAATGTTGCTGGTGGCCAGGGGATTAGCCCAGCCATCAGCTACATAACAGCCCTCAAAGCATGCATTTGCAATGCATTTCGCAAATGCATGCTTTGGATTGGCTGCTGGGGCTTCTCTCCCCCTCCCTCCCTGATCTGAGGGAGGCTATGGGAGAGGCAGGAAAAGGCTTCCAAAGGCGGGAAAGAAGGCAAGCAGCTTTTCGAGGCTGCAGAAGCTCCTTTCCTGCCTTTTCTATGGATTTCCATATACTTTCCATATTGATTCAGAAGTACCGTATTTTTGGACCATAAGACGCACTCCCCCCCCAAAAAAAGTGTGTGGGGGGAAGTGTGTGCGTCTTATGGTCCGAAGGTACGTACCTTCCGGGGGGGCGATCCGCTACCTCTTCCTCTGATCCGGCACTTCCCGTTCGATCTTGCCCCACAAAGCTGCCATAGCAGAACCACTCCACCGGCTGCTTGACAAACAAGCCCCGTGGGTTTGGGGAAAGCGACAAGCCGCTGCGTTTCAAGCGGTAAAAGACCTCCTTGTCTTGAACGCCGTGCTCCACCACTTCGATGAAGCCCTGCGGCTGATTCTGGCTTGCGATGCTTCCCCGTACGGGGTGGGCGACGTCTTGGGGCACCAGCTCCCGGACGGAAGGGAAGTTCCGGTGGCATACTACTCAAGAACCCTGACCCCCGCGGAGTGCAACTATGCTCAGATTGATAAGGAGGCTTCGGCAATCGTGGCGGGGGTGCACAAATTTAATGACTACCTGTATGGTAGGCGTTTCACCATCGCCACGGACCATAAGCCGCTCCTGGGCCTCCTCGCCCCTGACCGTCAGACCCCGCAAATATTGTCACAGCGAGTCCTGAGGTGGAACCAATTCCTGAACTCCTACACCTACACCCTGGTGCACCGCCCGGGCAAAGCCATGGGGCACGCGGACGCCCTTAGCTGCCTGCCGCTTCCCTCGATGGACCCAGATCTTGCTCCAGCCCACTTTGTGATGCTCATGGAGTCCCTGCCCGAGCGCCCCCTCCATGCCGCTGAGGTGGCTCAGGCCACAGGCAGGGACCGTATCCTCGCACGGGTTTTGGACTGGGTGGGAAGGGGGTGGCCCACGGGCAAGGTGGACAGCGAGTTCAGGCCGTTCGCATCCCGTAGAGATGAACTATCCACCCACAAGGGATGCATACTCTGAGGCAGCAGGGTGGTGGTTCCCCCTTCCCGCCCCCATGCGCAAACAGGTACTAGAAGCCCTACACGAAACCCACCCGGGGATCGTGAAGATGAAAGCTCTGGCCCAAAGTTACATGTGGTGGCCAGGTATGGATGAGGAGATAGAGGGGTGGGTGAGAAGGTGCCAACCATGCCAAGAGTCCAGGCCCAATCCGCCCTCCGCACCAGTCCACCAATGGGAGTCCAACCGGCAGCCGTGGTCCTGCCTACACTTAGATTGCGCTGGGCCATTCCAGGGTCAAATATTCTTCATCCTGGTCGATGCGTACACGAAATGGCTAGAGGTGATCTTGGTTGCGTCCACCTTCATGGCAGCTGCCGTCAGAGCCTTGCGGAGGGTCTTCTGCACGCACGGGATCCCCGATACCCTGGTCACAGACAACGGTACCGCATTCACCTCCCTGGAATTCTGGGAGTTTATCGGTAGATACCTCATAACGCACATTAGGTCCGCCCCCTTCCATCCGGCTATCAACGGCCAGGCAGAACGCATGGTACGAACCACCAAAGAGGCCCTGGGTCGCATTGTTCAAGGGTACTGGGACTACCACCTTACAGCCTTCCTGTTCCATAACAGGATTACTCCCAACCCAACAACAGGGTCTAGCCCCGCGGAACTACTCATGGGGAGGAAATTAACAACCAGGTTAAACAGGCTACACCCTGACCGAGCCACAGACGTCCGCAGTTCCCCCGAAGTCCAGGAAGCGGTACAGGGGTTCTTTCCAGGGAATCCGGTGTATGCGAAGAACTTCGCAAACGGTCCAGAATGGGTACCCGGCCAGGTACTTCGGGTGACTGGGTCCTGATTGTACAAGGTAGCGAGCGAGGGGGGGCAGGTTCTAAGGAGGCACATCGACCAGCTGCGCCGCCGCACCTTGCCGGAGGAACCAACAGAGGCGGGGGAAGCGGTGAGCAGGGGAGAGCCAGCAACGGAAACCCCAGAAGCGACCCCGCCGGCACCGGCCCTGCCCACGTACGATCCCCCGAGGCCAGCCAACCCTGAACCACAACCAGAGCCAACCCGCCAGCCACCGAAGGTGAGGCCCCAAGAGGAGACCCCCTCCACAGGGGCCGCTCCAACGCCCCAAGCGACCCCGAGGCGTTCAACCAGGGAATGCAGGACTCCAGCCTACTTGCAGAACTATGTACCTTAAACTAGGGGGGGAGGAGTGTAGTTAGGGTGGCCAGACCGTCCCGGTCTCCCGGGACATTCCCGGTTCTGGCCACCCAATCCCGGCTCCCGGGCTGCCTATACCGGGACCATTAAAGGTCCCGGTTTAGGCAGCCCCGGAGCCGGTGGGCCGCGGGCGCCGGCGGGGAAGGCGGGGAGTGAGGGAGGGAGCATCCCTGCGCCTGCGGCCTGCTGAAGCAGCCTGTCGGTCACTTCCGGGTTCCTGTCCTGCATCTCGACCTGTGTTATTAGTGACAGGCTGCTTCGGCGGGCCGCTGCGCCGGCCCCCTGGGTCCCACAACGATGAGACCGATGCCACAGGGACGGGCTCGAAACACTCTATAACCCCTCAAAAGAACAGCAGTCTAGCTCGCTTCCCCCGACCCCTGCCGCCATAAGCCTCAAGGGGGCTCATTTTGCGGCATCTCCCGGCGGGAGGGTGGCACCCGCACGGGACACATATCAAATGAAAGAGGGGGCGCAGGGCTATCAGAAACAGCCGGCGGAGGGAGTCAGGAGACCACCCCACTGGGGGATCCGCACCCCGAACTGATGAAGGTGGCGCAGATAGAGCCAACAGAGCAAACAGGACAAAATAAATAGGCTGCATTATGCAGCACAGTTGAGAAAGTGCCTTATCTCATATACTGATGAAGTATATACAGGATTTGAGAACAAAATTGTTTCCGGTGGTGATATTTGGGGGATTTTTGGGGACGTCACAGGGAGTGCTGTGAAGTCACTTCCTGTTTCCGGCAGTGGCATTTGGGGGAAATGATGTCATTTGGGGGAAGTGATGTCAGAGGAAGTGATGTCACTTCCCGTTTCCGGCAGGTGACGCGGGGAAATGATGTCACAGGAAGTGGTGTCACTTCCTGCTTCCGGCGGTGGCATGACATCACCGGAAGTTACGTCACCGGAAGTGACGTCACTTCCTGTTTCCGGCGGCGCGCGCACTCCGCGCGCGCGCACCCCTACCTCCCCCCCCCCCAGGTGTCCCTGGCTGGCCTTCAGACATTATGGTCACCCTAAGTGTAGTGTCTTGTGCTTTATTAACGCACCGCGCAGCCATGCAGCAGAAGCGACCAGGGGAAGTCCCCTGGTCACTCAGCACGCGAAAGGACTCCGCCAATCACGATCTGTGGCAGGAAGTTTGACTGGCCAGGATTGGACTGGCCAGCTAGAGGGCTGTTCTGGGTAAAGTGTATATAAAGCGGGTCCCGGCCCGCGTTGCCCTGTTCTGTGATGTACCTTCCAATAAAGTATGTTGCCTTCTACACGTCTCGTCACTGAGTACATTACATTTCCGATGAAAGAAATGACCCCTTCCTAGAGGATCTTCGTCAAGGGCTGAGGGCAGTTTTAGGTCTATAGATGGTCGCAGCAGCCTAAGATGAGGCTTTGCCTTGTGATGCCAGGTTTTGGTTGGGTTATTGTTATGCGGCTCGGTGAGCACCATAAGCACCCCCCCTTTTGGAGGGCATGGGGGTCTTGCTGATCCATTCCAGAACGTGCAGCCTGTTGAATGAGGATGAAGACTGCCTTGGGCCTGCCTGGTTTGATTCTTCCCTGCAGCCATGCGGCTGGTGTTGAAACTCCAGGGCAGGGCCCTTTGCTGTGCCAGCTGGGTGTGAGCCATTGACAGATGGCTTTACCTGGGGGCTAAGGTGGCTCGTCCATTGAGCAGCAAGGGAGAAAATGTTTGACCTCTGGCCCTGTCTGTGCTGCTAGTTAGGTTACTGCCCTTGCCGATAAAATGTTGTTACTGAATAAAGTGACCCTTAGTTACCCAAACTTTTGTGTCCGCCTCTTTCTTCTGACTATGTGAGCAATAATACAATGTCACAATAAAAGCAAAAAATCCAGAATGTAAGCAATATACAAATGATAAAACAATAAGATGGGGATATCTCCCTGAGTTTACTTGATAATATTCAGCTGTCAGAATTCAATTAATAATGGTATGGCTCATATAAGTAGATAAGAACAAGTCTGGGCCAATTTCCAGCATTTTCCAGCAGTTTATAGCCAGTTTTGTGTGCATGCACACTGTTTCATTTAGATTCAGATGTGTAACTGAGTTCTACTGAAGCAGCAGAACAAAGTTTGAGTCCGGTAGTACTTTTAAGACCAACAAAGTTTTATTCTGGGTACTAGGAATAAGGCCTATTGTGAAGAAAAATACAATGGGCTCTAGAAAGAGGCTCTGGGCAAGTGCCCTCCACCCTTGCTGTCTTTCCACCCATCCAAGTGAAGGCATTCACTCCCCCTCCCACCCTTGCTGTCTTCCCAACTTCCAACCCCCACCCCCATCCCCCTCCAACTACCACCCACCTCCACCTGAGGAGGAGACAGGTTAAAACGGATAAAAGGAAGCACTTCTTCACCCAAAGGGTGATTAACATGTGGAATTCACTGCCACAGGAGGTGGTGGCGGCCACAAGCATAGCCAGCTTCAAGAGGGGTTTAGATAAAAATATGGAGCAGAGGTCCATCAGTGGCTATTAGCAACAGTGTGTGTGTATATATAAATTTTTTTTGCCACTGTGTGACACAGAGTGTTGGACTGGATGGGCCATTGGCCTGATCTAACATGGCTTCTCTTATGTTCTTACCTGCTTCTACCTCTCAACTACCCCCGCATTCTTGGCACACCACTAATCCCTACGCTGTCAAGCACCGATATTTCTCAATAAGCAGTCTTTTGTTTTAAATCAAAGCTGTTTTATTGTTAGAAATTCAGAAGCTGTACCAAGGACACAAGCCTTGGGAGTGATGACGTATACAGGGTTACACAGTTGCTATATAGGATATCTTCAAAGGTTACATTACAGATGCATACTTGAGTCACGGGTTCAAAGGTTACTAAACACTATCTCTTTTATTACTAAGGAATTTAGGCTATTAAAAATATCTCCCATTCTCACACTTCTCTAGCAGGAGAGAAGAGTTGTCTATGTGAACCTGTGGGATAGACGACTTGAAAGTGGTACCAGCCAGGCTGTAGCATAAACATCCTTGGGCCAGATGGATTTATTACTTGCCCAATGGTTGTAAATAAGGGGGGAGCAGTAGAGAGCTGGTGACCTGCTCTTTGTCTAAGAAACAATTGTATTACAGAAATAAGCGCACTTGACATACTGCCCCTCCTAAGCCCCTCTCCAAAGTTTTGAAGGATATTTAGCATAGAATTGTTTAATCCCGCAACACAGGATGTGGATCCCCGGAGCTCCTTTATGGAGTCTAAGGTCAGCGTCGGCCATGAAAGGAATGTGCAACAATTGGTTCTATAGTCCAATAAGGTATGCATCAGTTTGTCCTTATGGTGGGAAGACCCCATGCTGGAGAAGTAAACTTTTAGCTAAATCTCATCTCTGTGAACTTCTTCCTCTGAACTATTACAAAATTGACTTGATTACCATCGACTCTCTTAATGATCAGTCTCAAATGCAGAGGATTCTGCTTACCTTTCAATCCCCCAACATTCCTTCACTAATTTTGAGGTGAAATAATTACTTGTGGTCGACTTCCGGGGGAGGAAAATGTCGAGCTAAGCTGCTTCTCATAACGGGAGCAGGCTGGAACTTCTGTTTGGGGTAGTGGAAGGCAAATTAATGCCTACTGCCTATTTTTCTCAGTCAGAGATTAGTCCAAGATATGCACAGGAAACTTTGAGGAGATTTACCTTGGCTAAAAGGGAGTCCCGGGGGGGGGGGGCTCCTTTGAGGCTTTGAGGTGTCTCTGGGAAGAGTTGCATATTCATCATCTGCAGAAGTTTTCAGAGTCATTTATTTGACATAAGCTTGACAGATCCTAACCTTCTTGGACATTGCTAAACATTTAAAGCTACACAAGATCATTCGGAATTTGGATAATTGGAAGAGAAGGTACTGTTTACTATTTTTCATTCCGGGACAATTTACAGCTTAATGGAATAAATTTAAAAGGTGGGAAAGGAAAATCTAGACAGTCTGGAAGAAGAGGGGAGGAAGAGGTGAAATTTGGACTTTATAAATATAAAGGACAGTGCTAAAAAGTGCAAAGGAATTTATTGTTTAGTCTACTTGCGGTTTTGGAAAAAAGAGCACCATCGTCACAGACCTGCAGCACATTCAAGCAATATAGGAAGTACGTCAAGTATTGTGAGAATGAGACTTCATGGCAACTAAAGCAGGAAGTAATGGAAGGAAAACCTACTCTAGGAATATACTACCATTGAGAAAGATCGGTGGCCATTGCTGGGAGGTCGAAATTAAAATAATGTTTTTAAAGAATTCGGGACATTAAAAATTGTTGGAGTTAACTGAGAAGAGGGTAAGAAGATAAATATTATTGTACTTATTATTTGTGTGGACCTCAGATGTTTTTAAAAGGGGGAAAAATGTAAGGAGGAGTAAAAAGTTGCGACCGCCATTTTGAAAGATTTAAAAACTTTAAAAATAAATATCTTGACTTTGGGGGCTCCGAGGACGGTGAAACTGGACTTGTTATAAAAGGCAAGTCCTATTCTTTTTAATCTAATAGTTGAATTTGAAATTGGTGAGGTCCAAATTTTTGCTGTTTTTTTAAATGTCTGAACACAAGCAGCCCCGTACAAGGGCTACTTCATTGGAAAAAATGCAGGACCAATTAAAGGCAATGGAGGCCAGAATGATGAAAGGTGTGAGAGAGATGATAAATGAATCGAAAAAAGAAAACATTGCAGAGATTAAAAAAGACATGGAAGATCTCAGAAAGGAAATAGAGGAAACTTCTAAGAAAGTGCAGGAGGTAGAAGGGAGAATGAAAGCATATGATTCCACTTTGTTGAAAGTGCAAGAAAAAGTGACAATCCATGACTGCAAATTGATGGAAACTCAGATACGTCTGAGAGGAGTACCTGAAAAGGAGGATGGGGATTTAAAAGAATATATGATAAAAATTATTGCAGAATTTTTAGAGAAAGATCCTGAATGGTCTAAAAATATGTATGACTATATGTACAGAGTGAACTCACTTTATGCCAAGAAAAATAATTTACCCAGGGATGTTGTTATAAGATATATGACAAAGGAAATGGTGGGAAGGATCATGAACAAAAACTTTGAAAAGACATTGATAGTGGGAGGCAGTAGAGTGAGAATCATGAAGGAGTTGCCAAGGCAAGTGATAAATGACAGAAGAACATATAAAAACTGTGTCACACAGTTTTGATGGATAATACCTGAAGGTTTGAGTTTTCAGCTTCAAAGGAAAAGAATCATAATTACAAAAGCGCAGGAAATGCGTAGATTTTTTTAACAAAATAAAGAATTTGCACCATGATGGATTACAAATTATTGCCTTGGAATGTAAATGGACTAAATTCACCACAAAAAAGAAGGGCAACATTTCATTGGATTAAGAAACAAAATTGTAATATAATTTGTCTGCAAGAAGTGCACATTA
The DNA here is from genome assembly GCF_032191835.1 of Heteronotia binoei. Lineage (NCBI taxonomy): Eukaryota > Metazoa > Chordata > Lepidosauria > Squamata > Gekkonidae > Heteronotia > Heteronotia binoei. Next base: position 75,823,467 of record NC_083226.1, read on the forward strand.
AACAAAAGGATTACAAATTTTTAAGGAATAAATAATCGGGAGTGGAATTTTTTTCATTGGCTGAACAGAAGAAAAGGGGAGTGGTTTTTTATATTAAACAAGAATCGGAGCCAAAATTAGTTTTTAAAGATAAAGATGGAAGATTTGTACCAGTAGAAACAATATTAAATGGAAAGAAAACGTTGTTATTGGGACTGTATGCGCCTAATGGTGCAAAAGATGCTTTTTAAAAGACATTATGCAACAGCTTGATGAACTGACTTATGACCAAGTTTTGATAATGGGTGACTTTAATGGAACAGTTAAGAATTTATTGGATAGGTCTGGAGGGAAAAAAATAATAGCAAGGAAGGAAAATTGCCAAAGTCTTTTTTTGTATTGGTTAAACAAGAAAATTTAGAAGATATATGGAGGAAATTTAACCCTGAGGTTTAGGACTATACTTTTTTTTGAACAAGACACAAAACTTTTTCTAGAATTGACATGTTGTGGGGGACTAAAGATTTAGGTCTTATAACAAAGAAAATAGAGATTCTACCTAAAATTGGTGCTGATCACAACCCAATAATGTGGATTACAAAATTGTCCAAGAGGTTGAGAAGATGGAGATTGAATGAAGATTTGCTACAGAATAAAGAAATAGTGACATACCTAGAAAATGAAACTAAAGCTTTTTTCCAAATGTATGACAAAGAGGATATAGAATTTCAGATGGTCTGGGATGCCTGCAAAGCAGTAATGAGAGGAATATTGATTACTTTGAATAATAAAGATAAGAGAGCAAAAGAAAAACAGTTGTTGGACATTCAAAATGAAATAAAGAAAAAGGAAGGGGAGTTGAGAAAAAAGCCAGGGAAAAAGAAACTTATAAGGGAAATTACAATATTACAAACTCAAATGAGACATTTGCTAAATGAAGAAGTGGAATGGAGTTTGAAAAGACTTCAACAGAAATCTTTTGAGGGAGCAAAAGATTAGCTTTGTTGTTAGCTAAAATACAAGAATGAGGGGAGTTGGCGGGACTTTGTATTAATAGAGAAAAATCAAAAATTTTGTGTAAAAATATGCAGAAGAACAAGAAACAAAAACTACAGAGACTAACGGGCTGTGAAGTCACCTCCAAGGTAAAATATCTGGGGGTGGAGATAACAATGAAGAATATTGATCTGTTTGAAACAATTATTAGAAGTTATGGTGTAAAATGGATGAAGATATATTAAAATGGAACAAGCTTAATTTCTCATTGTTGGGTAGAATAGCTGCAATTAAAATGAATATCTTACGAAGAATAATGTATTTGTTTCAAACTATTCCTATTGTGAAGGGTAGTAAAAAAATTGATAAGTGGCGAAGAAAAATCTCAGAATTTGTATGGGCTGGGAAGAAACCAAATATTAAAATGAAAATTTTGACAGATGCAAAGGAGAGAGGTGGGTTTCAACTACCGAATTTAAAATTATATCAGGAAGCAGTTTGTTTAGCGTGGATAAAAGAATGGATAACGTTGTTAAATAAAACTCTTAGTGCTGGAAGGTCACGGAAATAAATTTGGCTGGCACGCGTATTTGAATTATGGAAAAAAGAAGATGGACGGTTTTTTCTCTCACCATTATATAAGAAATAATTTGTTAAATACATGGATGAAATACAAGAAATATGGAGATGAGAGAAGACCGTTATGGATAGTGCCAGCTGAAGTAATAAGAATAACAGCTGAGATAGGTGAAGAAAAGTGGTTGTCATACAATCAACTATTAAAAATTTAAAGTGGCAAAATAGAACTGAAAACTGCTGAAGAGTTGAATTATAAATATGATTGCTTTCAAATGCAACAAATAAAGAGCTTGGTGGAGAATGACATTAAAACTGAAGGAATACGAAAAGAGCAAACAGAAATGGAAAAGTTCTGCTTGGAGACAATGATAAATTAATTTCAAAAGTATATAAATTACTTCTACAATGGTCTACAGAAGATGAAATAGTGAAATCTCAAATGGTTAAATGGGCAATTAATGTAAACAAAGAAATACAGATGGAAACTTGGGAATATTTGTGGAAGAACTCTATGAAACTTTCAACATGTCAGAGTATTAAAGAAAATTGTTTTAAGATGATGTATAGATGGTATATGACTCCTAAAAAACTGTCAAAGATGAATAATAAGATGCCGGACAGGTGTTGGAAATGCAAAAAGCATGAAGGTTCTTTCTACCATACGTGGTGGACTTGTGAAAAAGCTAAAATGTTTTGGGAGATGATTCAGCAAGAAATTTCTAAGATTTTGGGATATGAATTTAACAAAGTTGCAGAGACTTTTCTGTTGGGATTACAAATGGAAAAATTTCCAAAAGAAGATAGAACTTTAATCTGGTACTTGCTCTCAGCTGCTAGGACACTGTATGCGCAGTTGTGGAAGCAAGAAAAAATACCAGAGAAATGGGACTGGATTGTAAAAGTTATGACATGGAGTGAAATGGATAAGTTAACAAGAACTTTAAGAGACTATAATTTAGAAGTATTTAAGATGGAGTGGAAGAAGTTCAGACGATATGTAGAAAAAGAATGGAAGATAAAAGGACATTGGACAATCTTTGATAATGATTAAGTATAAGTGGGAGGAGGTTATGAATTTTGGTTCTTATTAATTAGGGGTGCCTTTTATAATGATGTTTTAATTACAGTACACCGGCGGGGGTCAAGTAATGCGGGGAGGGGTAGGTAGAAAGTAATATATGGGATAGAGAAAAAAGTAGTTATTAATGATATAAGAAATTGAATATATTGCCATATGTTACTAATAAAAATTGTTTGGAAAAAAAAAGAATTACTTGTGGTCAAAGGGGGTTTTTCCTGTGCGATCCTTTATTAACTCTCAAATTAATGCTCTGCTGCCTAACTTGTCCACAAGGGACAGTACGCGAAGTAATCCTCATCTTTTGAAGAAGGTATCAACTTCAGCGGCAAAATATAAGGCTTCGATGTGTTTTAAGGTATCCAGAGCATGCTCTGGTCAGTCCCAATCAAACCCTGCATTTGATAATGAGTCATCAGTGCAGCCCTCTATGGATGTGATGCATAGTCCCCTTAATGTTTCAATAGAAGATGACCTTCTGCAGTCATTTGGGAGCCTTCCAGCAAAAGAACAACAGGCGATCCTCATAAGACTTGAAAGTACTAAGCGGCAGCTGCAAAGGTCTTTAGAGGCGGGGAAATCAGTTCCTTCAATCAACCTGGATCCTGCAGGCAACCCCCTGTCCGATTGTCTCCCATCGGCTGACTTAATTGATCTGAGTATGGAAGCCTCTCTAACTGGCTCAAGGGCACCCCAACATAATGACTGTATTATCACAGATGATGCCAGGTGCTAGAAAGGATACCCATTATCAATTGACTACCAGCTAGGGAAGCCACAAGGAATATCCACATTGTCTCCTGGAAAATAGCTGGGTGGAAGAGTAAAGTGAATGACTCAGATTTTTTGGACTTTTTGAAATCCTTTGATTGTGTCTTCCTTCAGGAAATACGGGTGGAAGAGAGTTTTAGACTGACGGATTTTAAAGTTTTTAATCTCCCTGCTTATAGAACTCATTCTAAAGGTCGCAGTAAAGCATGTCTGGCTGCTTTGGTGAAAACCAATTTACCATTTAAGGTGATCCTCTTGGATCCTTGCCCACCATTTGCCCAGGCTTTATTGCTGTCCTCTTCAGCACTGACTCTAATCATGATTAATGTTTATTTAGCCCTTTCTAATGGAGAACTGGAGTTTGATGCTGTCTGGGAGAAATATTCTGATTATGTGATGTCTTTGTCTAGGAAATTCCATACTGCTCAGCTCATGATTTTTGGTGATTTTAATACTCGGATAGACAGTAATAATCAGAAATGGATCTCTCATTTTGGCTTTGAAGCGGCTGAATCCCTTCCACTACAATTATGTTTGCCCCGTTGTTCTAAAGATACTTTAACCAATAAGGCGGGTCTTAAATTAATTGAATTCTGCATAACACACAATGCTATAATATTTAATGGTCTCTCCAAATTTTCAACTGATTTTACTTTTTTTTCCACACGGGGTTGCAGTGTGATAGATTTTTGTTTGGATTCACCCAACCTTCTGTCATCTATTGATAACTTTTACATTGATTCACGCACGGAAAATGACCACTTGTCCCTAATTCAATCTTTAAGATTGGCTCTGGAAGTTAATATGGTATCATTTTTTCAATCTGTGAAGGCCTCTGCAAATGTTCTAAAAAAAATCAAGTGGTCTCCAGCCCTTGAAAAGGAGTTTTCTTCCCTCTTTGGCTCTGAAGCACTGTGCAGATTAAGGGATACAAGCATAAATTCCAATTCAGATGATACAATCCGTTCACGATTCTCATTATTAATTGATTACTGTAGTGCTAAAGCTAAACCTGTGATCTTGTCTAGGTCTAGTTTCTCTAGCTGGTTCAATACAGATTGTTTAGCTTGGAAACAAGAACTGAGAGCAGTATTTAAAGAGGCCTGTCACTCCAAAGACCCAACAAAAATTAAAGCCTATATTGTTTGTAAAACAGCCTACATCCAAAAAGAAAGTTTTCTTTCAGAATAAATGGGACCAACTTTACCACTCGATAAAATCTAATGTTAATAAGGCTTTCTGGAGAATCACTTCAGGTAATCTAAAAATCAATTCTGTTACTGACCCAAATATTTCTGCGCAAACATGGGTTGATTACTTCTCTAACATTTTTGCTGCTCCATGTGTATCCCCTCCTAGCTTAGCAAACCCCACAGTTACTGATATGCTGGTCTGGCATCCAGTAACTCTAGAGGAAATCAGTGATTTATTGAAGGATTTAAAAGCAGGTAAAGCACCAGGCCCTGATGGCCTTCCTGCTGAGTTTGCCGATTGGTGGCTCTTGCCCCTTGAAAAATTGTTCTCTTTCATTGATCTGCATGGCTCCATCCCAGACTCTTGGCTTGAGTCTATAATTATCCCAATTTACAAAAAGGTTTGAGTTACCAGAAAATTTCTGCCCCATTAATTTATTATCTATCATGGGCAAATTGTATGCCAAACATTTAGAACTCCGATTAACTGAGTGGATGCATATAGGCAGCATCATAGGTCCTGAACAAATTGGCTTCTACAAAGGCAAATCTGCTATGGACCACTGCTGCACTCTGGCCTTCCTTGCTGACAAATATATGCGTACCGGGACAAAAAAATTATATGCTGCCTTCATCAACTTGAAGGGCACATTTGATTCAATAGATAGAGCCCAACTATGGATTAAGCTAGGTTACCTGGGAATGGACCCTCGTCTGCTGCTTCTCTTGAGGAAACTTCATTCTAATACTTTTTGCCAAGTGAAATTTTCTTCTAGTGGTGACCTGACTAGCTAAATCCCAGTGTTAAAGGGGGTTAAACAAGGTTGTGTGCTGGCCCCGCATCTTTTAAATTTATTTTTAACTGACCTGGCACAATTTTTGAACCCTATTAATGGTCATCTGCCTAAACTAGCAGGCCGAGCGGTCCCCTTATTACTTTATGCTGATGTTACTACCATCCTCTCTTGCACAAGTGTGGACCTGCAAAGTTATTTGAATGCCTTCTATGACTACTGTAATTGTAATTCACTCTCTATCAATTATGCCAAATCTAAAGTAGTCTTTTCAAATTTCTGGTGCCCACAGAGATGGTTTATTGGCAACTCAACAATTGAGCAAACAAAATTTTTAAATACTTGGGGATCACTTTTAATCACAAGTTAAGCTGGGTTTCACATCGTAACAACACCATCAACTTGGCTAAATGTTAGGTTGCTCAAATTAAACAGTTTTTCTTTGCAAGGGGCAACCAATTAGTTCCAGCAGCAATTAAGGTGTTCAAAGCTAAAGCACTAGCCCAAATTCTCTATGGTATCCCTATATGGATCTCAGCATTTACCAGGAAAGTGGAGGGCATTCAAGCCTCATTCTTTAGACAAATTCTTTATTGGTTAAGCATTTAATACAGAACAGTCCCAAAAACTTGTATGCCGTTTTTTGAAGTTTGTGGTAAAGGCAAATTCTTGGTAGATAGGAACACTGTATTTCCCATTTTAAAATCTCAAGCAGGTGAATGATGCTTATCGTAATGCTTTTTGTACTCCTTAGCCAATTCCAAATTTTCTTGGACGTTGTTCCAAGCCTTCACCAACTTTCCCTACCATTGCTCAAAAGTTGATGGTATTTCAGGCATCGTTCCCCCCCCCCCCGGTAGTTGTGAAAAAGGTTTCCCTTCATACCCATTCACTACTAGAAAGGGGGATGATTTGGTGGAGCTATGTATGCTGTTATTATAGCCATATTCCGCAAATGGAAGCAGCTCTGCCCAGTTGGTCTGCTGATAGTTCACCAAGCATCTTAAGTATTGCTCCAGCAGCACATTTACTCTTTCTGTCTGCCTGTCAGTCTGGGGATGGTATGCAGAGCTTAATCCCTGCTCGATTCCAGTTAATTTACAAAACTCCCGCCAGAAATTGGCAATGAACTGTACGCCTCTGTCACTAATTAGTATCTGGAAATGAGTGTAGTTTCACATGTTGAAAGAATAATTGAGCTAGTCTTTTAGCCGTGGGTATTTGAGAGCATGAAATGAAGTGGGCTTGCTTAGAGAAAGTGTCCACTACTACAAGAATTATGGTCTTTCCCTAAGAGGGGGAAAGCTCTATGATAAAATCCAATGAGACTACTGACCACGGTCTGGTTGCTGCTTCCAGTGGTTGTAACAACCCTGGGGGCTTCCCCCCCTTCTCTTAGCCTTCAAGCATATTGGGCACGAAGTGACATAACTAGAGATGTCTTTTTTCATAAACGGCCACCAAAATTGTCTATTCACTAGATTCAGAGTTTTTACATATCCAAGGTGCCCAGATAGCTTGCTGTCGTGACACAATTGGAGCACTTCTTTTCGGAGGCTCTCTGGTACATAAAGTTTACTGTCCTTGTACCAGAAGCCCCCCTCCCCTTTCTTTACCCCCTCGGGTATTGCATCTCCTTCCTTTTCCACCTCGGCAATCAGTCTTCCCCCCCCACACACTTCTCTTCTAATTTTTCGCGTTTTGCTTGTGAGCGGGTAGTTACTACTTCCCCCAATTGGCTGGGGGAGATGAGTGAATCAATCACCTCTTCCCTTTGGCTGTTGTGTTGGGGAAGTCAGGATAGTGCATTGGCAAGAAAATTCTTAGATCCCGGGATGTGCTTCAGTTTAAAATCGAACTTAGCAAAAAATCCCACCCACCGGATCTGTTTCTCAGTCAGTTTCCTGCGACCAGTAAGAACTTCTAGGTTTGTACAAACGGGACCCTTGCCCCTTTTAGCCAAGATTGCCATGTCTTTAGTGCGAACGTTACAGCGAAAGCTTCCCTTGTCCCACTGACCAATTCCTCTGAACTTGAGAGAATTTTTTAGAGATGTAAGCGCTCAGTTTTAGGGACCCTCCCTAATCTGGTTGCATGAAAATTGCTCCCACAGTGACATCGCTGATGTCGCATTGGACCACAAAGGGTTTTAATTCATTGGGGTGAATCAGGATGGGTTTGCTGGTGAACAACTTTTTTAATTTGTTGAAGGCTTCTTGACAATTTTCTGTCCAATTTAATTTTGCTCCTGGCCACTTGGCCTCTGGGGATCTTTCTCTTTCATTTTAAGCAGGCCCGTCAAAGGGAGCATGGTATGTGCGAACCCCTGTATAAAATTACGATAAAATTTGCAAATCCAATGAAGGATTGGAGCGGTCTATGTGTCCTCGGGGGTTCCCAATCTAGTATGGCTTGTATTTTGGTGGGGTCCATTGCCAAACTCTGTAACCTAAGTAATTCAATTCGGTCTGATGGAATTCACACTTGGATAGTTTCGCATACAGCTGATTTTCATAGAGGGTTGCTAAGACTTCCCTCACTAATTTCACATGGGAGGGGAGGTCATTTGAATAAATAATTATATCGTCCAGGTACACCACTACCCCTCTGTACAAATGTTTTCTCAGGACCTCATTTATAAAGTTCATGAAAGCTCCCGGGGCTCCTTGCAGCCCGAATGGTATGACTAAGTATTCAAATTGCCCCATCGCCTTGTTAAACACCGTCTTCCATTAATCCCCCTCTTTTATGCGTACCCGGAATTAAGCGTCTCTTCGATCCAGCTTGGTGAAAATCTTTCCCTCCAACACGGTGCTTAATAAATCCTTTATTAGGGGTATGGGGTACGCATTCAAAGTCAAAATCTCATTGATCCTCCTAAAATCCATACATAGTCTGAGCCTCCCACCTTTCTTCTTCCTAAATAGCATGGGGGCAATGTGGGGGGGGGCGTAGCTGGTCTGATGAACCCCCCGCTTTAAATTCTTGTCTGGGAACTTGCAAAGTTCTGCTTCTTCAGCCCACCCCATGGAGTATAGTTTAGCTCGAAGAAGGCTCTGCCCCAGAATCAATTCTATAGCACAATCCGTATCTCGAAGGAGGGGGGTGCTCATTAGCATCTTCTTCACTGAACACTTGTTTTAAGTCTCTGTACTCATGGGGAATTGATTTCACCTCTCCTATAGTGAGGCATAGTTTTTCATTTTGAGGGGGCAGTTTCGGACCCCACTCCACGTTCCATTGGTGGGACTTGCATCCCCCATCTTAAAGTCTATGATTTGGTCTCCATATTTTATGTTGCGTTCATATTTGGCCAACCATCCCACTCCCGGGACAATGTTAAATGACGAAGAAGGGGCCACAACAAAAATTTCTGTATCCCAGTGGTCTTCTATTCCCATTGGCACCCCCTAGGTTTGCTCCATACAGGGTTCCCCCTTCATCATTGTCCCATCCATTTGCTCAAATTGTATGGAGTGTTGTAGTGGACTCGTAGGGAGTCCAAGAGCTTCTACTAGCTTGGGTGTGATCATGTCTCTGGCACACCCCGAATCTAGTAGTGCTTGGGCATGTATAAAATGTTTAAGTCTAGGATTCAGTAAAGTCAGTGGGATGAAAAAAAGGGTCCCAGTAATTCTCACCCTCAGCGGCACCGTTAATTCCACAATTTGCCTGCTCTCAGTGCAGGTTGCCCTCGTTTCCCGCCGGCTCGTCTTTCCAGGCGTCTTCTCTCAGCTCGTCAACAACAATGATTTCTTCCTCCTGTGGGGTTGTGGATGCTGAGCTGCCCTTAGCTGGCTCTTTTTCTTGTCCCTCCATCTTTTGGCCTTGGGTGTGCTGGTCTTCGGGGTGAGGGGGGCCTCGAGGCCACTCGGGGCAGTTGGCTGCCATATGGTGGGGGTCGCTGCACCGAAAGCAACATCTAGAGGTGGATGGTTTATCTGTTCCCCCAGACTGACTTGCTTTCCACCCTTCTGCTTTTGCCCCCAGCTGAGACTCTTGTCCCCCCTTACCCCCTTGCTGCTGTTGACGTTAGAGAGCCACTCTCTTCATGTTGGTTTCCACCTCACGCGCCAGTTGCACCCACCCTACCAGTGTGGTAGGGTGAGCCTGTTGGAGAGCTCGATCCAGTCCCTCTGGCATTCAGGTCCCTCTGGAACTGCTCTATCTTCATCTGATCGTTCCACCCTCACACTTTGGCCGTGTTGGCTTGGAATTTGGCTGCATACTCTTTCATGGCTTTGGGTCCCTGCTGTAGGTCCCTCAGGGTGGTCAGTGCTCGAGTATTTTGCAAAGGATCTTCATACTGCATCAATACGGCTCATAGGAACGCCGCTACCGTGTCTAGTTTGGGGCTTCTGGTCTCGTACAGGCTCACGTACCATCTGTTGGCGCCCCCTTCAGTTTTGAGCCTAAGTAATCCACTCTGCTAAATTCATTGGGAAAGGTGTGCCCCCAGTAGAACATAAAGCTATTGGCTTGTATTGAAAAGTACTCCACTTTTTCGGGGTCTCCGTCGAAGGCAGCATCCAGCTCGTGGCCTCTCCGTAATCTCACGGTGGCAGCAGTATGAGCGGCTGAGGTTGCTGGGACAGCTGTGGCGGTAGTAGGGGGGGGGTTGTGGTGGTTGCCCCCCTCTTTGCATTGGTGGCTACAATGCCCGGTCTAGTTGCTTCCTCACCTCTTGGGCCATGAATGCATTGTTGGCTTGCATCTCTTATCTTAAGCCTTTGGCCATCTCTGCCACTTCTAATCTCATCGTTTGGAGGAAGTCCCATGGGTCGGGGTTTTGTTCTTCCTCCTCCTCCTCATCTGGGATTGGATTGGGGCATTGGTCTTCCCAACCATCTCCACCGCTCACCTCTGAGGTGCCCTGGTCACTGTCATCTCCCATCCATGTGCGTAGGGAAGGCAGCGCCAAGATCGCCTCTCCGAGCAGGTGCTTTGTCCATTAGGCTTGTGGACCTCCTGGGACCCCAATCCGTTGGGGTTATAAACAGTCGCTGTATGTGCAGCGGAGACCCTCGCCCTGCCGACCTCCTGGCTTCGAGTACGTGCTTGGGGCTGTGTCGAGTTCTTGATCTTCACCAATTGATCATTCTGGGTTTTCGGGGGCTTCTCCATTATCTGGAGCTCTCTCCACCACTTGGGTAGAAAGTTTCCAAGTCGGTTATGTCCCCAAGTAAGATTACTCCTAAAATGTCAAGCACCGATATTTCTCAATAAGCAGTCTTTTGTTTTAAATCAAAGTTGTTTTATTGTTAGAAATTCAGAAGCTGTACCAAGGACACAAGCCTTGGGAGTGATGACGTATACAGGGTTACACAGATGCTATATAGGATCTCTTCAAAGGTTACATTACAGATGCATACTTGAGTCACGGGTTCAAAGGTTACTAAACACTATCTCTTTTATTACTAAGGAATTTAGGCTATTAAAAATATCTCCCATTCTCACACTTCTCTAGCAGAAGAGAAGAGTTGTCTGTGTGAACCTGTGGGAGAGGCGACTTGAAAGTGGTACCAGCCAGGCTGTAGCATAAACATCCTTGGGCCAGATGGATTTATTAGTTTCCCAATGGTTGTAAATAAGAGGGGAGCAGTAGAGAGCTGGTGACCTGCTCTTTGTCTAAGAAACAATTATGTTACAAAAATAAATGAGCTTGACACCCATGACCAGGGGTCGTTTTGTAGAAATAAAGGTGGTGGAGCTCATCCAGAGATTGTAATGCAGCTGCACCTACTATTTAATGGACAAGGTGGGAAGGAAGAGATGGAACTCTCAGGAAGGTTCAGGAGCTGTGCTCCTGTGAGCTCCTGCTGAATCCGAGGCTTGTCTATGACATTCACTCAACCCATCCTTGCTGTCTTCACACTTACCTACCAATTCTTGGCCTTCACTAACCCCCACCATTGTGTCCCCATGGCTCAAAGCCCCGAAAGAGGCCCAGAATGTAGATAAGGAAGAATAATTATAGGGATTGCGGGGGCATGATGGGAGTCACACAGATGCTGACCCTCAGTGTTCCTTTTGTTGCCCTTTCCTGTCATATTCAGCCTTGTAATAACAAAGATACTCTCCATGTACAAAACAATATTTAAATATAATTAGAATAAATTCAGTATTTCATATACAAGTTACAATGTAATGTTACAGTGAAATGACCATCTTGTGCACACGACTTAGCTACATAATAAACAACATTCATAAGATAGTCCACCGATAAAAGAACCGGTCCAATCTTTTTCAGATCTTAGTAATCCTTCTTCCAGGGAATGTCTTTCTCATTCATAGGTACAGTAGTATGATAGTGCCACAATTCATTTACAATTCACTGTATTCTGTAGAGAAATACACACACACACATCACACTTTCATATACAGACAGGGTTATCCTACAGATCTCTAAATATTTTATCTGCCACTCACTCAGGCTTCCTCTAATTTTTATTCTCCTTATGGAATGCCACTACCAGTTTCCTATCTGTCAGCATTTGGTCGCGTTGAGTTTCCCTGAGCTTAGCCATGGGTAAAAGCCTAAAGTGCTAACATTGCTCACCTGTGTCTCAAAGCATAGTCATTGTTTTAAAGTTGCAGAACCTAAGTATTGTTGCAAACATGTTCATCAATACAATAAATTTTGTATGATGAATTTTAAATTTCTATACAATTGTTTTTATTAAAAAATATATTTTTAAAAACTTTTAGGCAGTTCCTTTTAAATCCTTAACAATAAAATTTTTATACAGCTCTTTTTAAATCCTTAATACTTTTAATGCATATAAGATTTAGCACATATTAAATAACAATGACTTACCTTAAAGTATGTGCATCAAAGTGGCCATTTTCTGTAGGGGAAATGATCTGATTTCAGCTTTCTATCTCCTCCACATAATGACACAGAGTCCATCCTGCAAATGACACAGAGTTCACCCTGCAAAGCAGCCATTCTCTCCAGGGAACCTGATCTCTGCCATCTGGAGAGCAGTTGTAATTCTGAGTGATCTCCAGCCCTCACCTGGAAATTGGTGGCAGTGGATTCCCAGGAGGAACTGGCTGGCTTGGAGGGTTGAGTCTATGGCATTGTATCTGTCTGAGGTCCCACCCCTCCTCAAACCCTACCCTCTCTCCGCTCCATCCCTTAAATTGCCAGGAATTTCCCAGCTTCAATTTGGCAACCCTGTCACCTTCTCAGCAGCAGTAGCAAACAGCCAGGCCTAGGGTAATGAACCTCCAGGTGGAGCCTGAAGATTTCCTGTGATCACAGCTGAACTCTAGACAATGGGTATCTCCTCCCTCTGGAGAAAATAACTGCTTTGGAGATTGAACCCTACGGCATTCTATTCAGCTGAGCACTCTCCCTTTACTGACAGAAGCAACCTTGGCTGCCCAGCAGCAGCCTCTGAGCTTCCACAATGGGCCAATCCTTGTCTGTCCTGGGATGAGGCTGAGGGAAGGAGGGAGAGAGGGACTGATAAGAAGTGGCAGCCACCATGGCCTCTGAGGAAATGCTCCTGGCAGGGCCAGGCTTTGCCACATAGTTGCATTACCACCTTCATCCCCTGTCTCTTCACCATTTCCCCACCACCACTTAATTCCCCATTCCTCCACATGAAGTCAGCTGGGTAACCTTGGATCAGTCACAGTTCTCTCAGAGCTCTCTCAGCTCCACCTACCTCTCAGTGGGTCTGTTGCCAGGAGAGGAAGGGAAGGCGACTGTAAACCACTCTGAGGATTCCTTTGCATAGTGAAAAACAGGGTATAAAAGCCAACTCAGAGAAAGAAAGAAAGAAAGAAAGAAAGAAAGAAAGAAAGAAAGAAAGAAAGAAAGAAAGAAAGAAAGAAAGAAAGAAAGAAAGAAAGAAAGAAAGAAAGAAAGAAAGAAAACAAATAAATGGGGTATTATGGATGAAACTTTTCAGCTAAGTATTGAATTTTCTGGATATCCCATACTCTAGAGGCATCTATTGGTGTGTTCTCTATAAGAAAACTCAAGAGGAAAAAGTATTTTTGTTCTTGAATGTCTAGTGGCATGTTCCAACTAGAAATGGGGGGAGAATCTCACTATTTAAGTATTATTGTTTTTGCTGTTTAAAATGTTACTATGAAAACCCATTGTTTCAGATTTTCCCAGTGTCTGATTCCTTTTAAATAAAGGAACTATTTGTACAAGCCAACTAGATCTGCCAGATGAGATTTCACACAAGAATCTTTCATTTCCTCCTTTACCCAAGAGAAAATTAGAGTGCCATTTTAGGGAAGAAATGTACTTCCCAGCAGAGATTGTCCCTTCAGAGCAGTGGACTGGGATGGAAGCAGCCCCTGTGAGTGAAAGAGTTTTAGTCACAGTCCATTACTTTGCTCTCTGCGTTACTGTCAAATGATTCATAATAAGTGATACTTTAGAGTGTCCAGTGCTTTTTACTTTGACATTCCATTGCCAAATCCCTCAAATGATCTTGTGCTATTACAACTCTGACATTATTTGAACAGTGCTGCCAGCTTTGTAACAGAAATAAATATGTCTCAGATGCACAACAGGGCATGAGCTTCCTTTCATGGGACTTCCTGACTGAATTCAGCAGTAAGTTTTCTCTAATGAAAAATTGTACAGAAGATGACAACCAAACACACTGTGGGCTTATTTTTTTTTTTTTACATACATGTGTGACTTTATGAGTGCACAGACTGGGAAAGTTTTTGTTTCATAGATGTGACTGAATGAAATCATTGCAAGATGCCAAAAGAACAGCAACTCCATCTCCCCCCGCACTGAGTTCTCATTATGGGATGATGTTATCATAACAGGAAGAATATGACTGAAAGAACACAAAGTCCTTTCTAATATTTGACTTCTTATCCCTTACTGGATGGAACAATGGTTGGGAAGCTTCATTTCTTCCAGTGGCTTTGAAAGTATGCCAAGAAACTCCCTCTAAGGGATGGGGATTTGATGTTTGTTTCATGTAAGATATTCTATAAGAGGGAGAGCATTGCTAGAGAGACTTCCCTTGTATTTCATGGATGGCACTAAATTCTAGCAAAACACCAAAGGCGAGAGAAAGGATTGCACAGTATTGAACAATACTTGTGCTACCAGACAAGTGACTGATATTATTGCATGTCACCTCCTGGGGTGGCATGAGGGTAGAGTTGAACTGAATCTAGTACTCTCTTCCTCTCATAGTCCCATGTCAGATGGGGACAAACTAACGATCCCTTCTAAAGAGCACAGTCAAAAAACACAGGGACTTCATCTGGTATCAAGAGACTTAACCCAAAAAAGTAATAATTATATAAGGACTTTACTCACTATCCATGCTCTATGATCTTTGGCTCACTAGGTCTTATATGTTAAATCCTTTTAATAAAAATAAAATAAAAAGTTCAAGAAAAAATGTCATGGGTTACACTAGCACTGGGTTTCTTTACATCCAAGGCCTACAGGTGAAGTTTTTGACAGTTACGAGTAGATCCATCCTGCACAGGTGGTTACCAGCTTGGCAATTTGGCTGGTGTACCATATGCCTAACGCACCAGCTAGTGCCTTATCATCCCTTACGGAGGCCATAGCAGGCTGGGCATTGGAACACTCTTGGTTTATAGTCTTGAGTGATTTCAATGTCCATGCAGATGACATGACCTCCTTTTGGGTGGCAGACCTAGTGTCATCCAGGATGGCACTGGGACTCTCCCAATATGTAATGACCACCACCACCATTGGGCTGGTGACACACTGTATTTGTTCTTTGCGATAGGGTTTTTAGTTGACTGGATTTCTGCTGAGGCAGTGCCATGGTTGGAGCACTATGCCCTGAAGGTACGTGTGGACATGCCACCACAACTGTATTAGGTGGCAAGCATATTTTAGCTTTCCCACGGAGCAAAATGGACCCAATGTGGCTTCATATAGCTCTGCAAGACCCTTGGCCCTCTGGTGACTCATTGGATGAACTCATGGAGGCTTGGCATGACCAGCTCTTCGTGGCCATCAATGAGATCGGTCCCCAGCATCCTCTCCATCTCCATTAAAGGCATGTGCCATGGTATACCTTGGAACTGTGGATGATGAAACAGAGGCTGAGATGTCTAGAGAGGCAGGGTGGCATACTCACAACGAAGTGACTAGAACATCCTATAGGTCGTTTGTGCATCTCTATGAGATGGCAGTCAGGGCCACAAAGAGAGAATACTTTGTGGCCTGGATTGCCTCTGCAAACTCACGCCCAGCCCAATTATTTAGTACAATTTCATCTTTAAAAATTTGCCACAAGGCAAACAAAATGACAGGGAATTGGATATCGGCTGTGAGGCTTTTGCAGATTTTTTCGCAGATAAGGTCTTGTCACTCCGCTGTGACTTCCCTGCCACATTAGATACAGTGAGTGTACTTGAGGTACCAGGCATGTCTTCTGGTCTTGTTTTGGATTGCTTCACTCCACTCAGCCTGGAGGAAGTTGACAGAGTTCTCTTTTCTGTGTGCCCTGCTACCTGTGTGTTGGATCCGTGTCCATCCTGGCTGATAAAGGCTTGCTGGGCAAGACTACAAGATCCTCTCTAGGAGATTGTCAACAGAAGGAGGCTTTAGTTCAGCCCCTCTTTAACATAAAAAAATCTTATACCCGGCTGTATTGGCGAACTATTGACTGGTGTCGAACTTACCCTTTTTGGGTAAGGTTATAGAGCGGGCGGTGCTGACACAGTTGCAGAGTTTTCTGGATGACACTTCCGTGCTGGATCCGCCCAGTTTGGCTTTTGCCCGGGTCATGGGATAGAGACAGTCCTGGTTGCCTTCATAGATGACCTCCAAAGACATCTGGATCGAGGTGGCTCAGCAGTACTATAGTTATTAGATCTGTCAGCCGCATCTGATATGGTCGACCATCAGCTGCTAGCCAATCAGCTCGCTGATGTGGGGATTCAGGGATCTGCCTTGCAATGGCTTACTTCTTTTCTCCAAGGCTGGCAATAAAGGATGGTGATTGGGGAAACATCGTCCCAGAGTCACCCACTTATATGTAGTGTGTCTCAAGGGGCGGTGCTTTCCTCAGTGTTGTTTAACATCTATATGCGCCCACTTGCTCAGATGGTCTGGAGGTATGAGCTGGGGTGTCATCAATATGCAGATGACACCCAGCTCTATCTATTGATGGGTGGTCAGGCTGGCTCCACCCCGGAAAGTCTGGACCTAGCATTACAAGCCATGGCATGGTTGCTCAGGGTGAGTCGATTGAAATTAAATCTGACAAAGACAGAGGTCCTTTACTTGAGTCATGGAAGCTGGGGAAGGGAGATCCCCTTTGCCAGCTTTAGATGAGGTGCCACTGGTACCGGCACCAAAGCTCAAGAGCCTGGGAGTGCTACTGGAACGTAGCAGCCACTGCCAAATCTGCCTTTTTCCATCTTCAGCATGCAA
This sequence comes from Heteronotia binoei, assembly GCF_032191835.1. Taxonomy (NCBI): domain Eukaryota; kingdom Metazoa; phylum Chordata; class Lepidosauria; order Squamata; family Gekkonidae; genus Heteronotia; species Heteronotia binoei. The sequence continues at coordinate 75,840,273 of NC_083226.1, forward strand.
GGCAGTTGGCCTTCCTCGAGCGCCATGACTTAGCAACAGTGATCCATGCAATGGTCACCTTGAGAACTGGCTACTGTAATGTCCCCTACATGGGGCTGCTCTTGTCTCAGATCTGGAAGCTGCAGCTGGTGCAGAATGCTGCAGCCAGGTTGTTGATGGGGCTCTCTATACATGAGCAGATCTAACCTGTGCTGAAAGCACTGCACTGGCTGCCTGTAGCATACTGGATCCAATTCAAGGTGCTGGTACTAACCTTTAAATGACTTGGGACCTGTCTACTCGTGGGACCACCTTTCCTTGCATATACCTCAGGGAGCACTGTGTTCAGGGGCCCTAAATCTTTTGTCAATCCTTGGGCCGAAGGAGGCTAAACTAAGTTCAGCCAGCGCCAAGGCCTTCTCGGTGGCAGCACCAACATTATGGAATAACCTCCCAAATTACATCAGCGTCTTACAAGATCCCCAGTTCCATAAGCCTGTAAAACAACATTGTTTTAACATGCTTTTAAGAACTAAGTGGAGAGTGCTGCCAACTGCCTTGAAGCTGGGTATATTTATATTACTATCATTGCACTTTTGTGAGACCTACGCCATCAGCATATCTGGAAACTACAAGAAACCATGAAGAATTATGGGACACCGTCTATTCATCTGCTTATCTTATACATTACATATCAGCAGATATAGCAGCAAAGAGGTTAATTTTATATATCATGGTTTTAATAACTGCTTAATGTTTTATGCTAATATTGTTTTATAATAGATTATTGTATTTTATGATGTTAATATGTTGTTAGTCACCCTGAGCCTGTTTGCAGAGAGGGTGGGATACAAATAAAAATGAATGAATGAATGACTAAATATCAGCAGTGATTACACAGGAAACAAGGAGAAACTATTTGGAGCACAATTAGTGGCAACCAGGGCCGCCCGATGCTGCCTGGCACTTCCCCAAAGCACCCCCATGGCTTCCCCCTGCGGCTCCGCGCCCCCTCCCCTCCCCACCGCACCCCCTCCCTCCCTCCCCCGCATGTCAATTGCAATGCTGGAACTGGCTCTAACGCCACGTTCCGGCAATCTAACCCCCCTCCCCCGCTGGTGATAACTCGCTCGGTGGGTAAAACCACACCACTGGGCCTCACTTGCACTCTGTCCGGTGGATCAGCATCCTGAAAGGGCGGCCTTGCTGTCGCTGACTCCTCCCTTCCCCACTTCCTGGATGGGAGAGGAGTCAGCAACAGCGAGGCTGCCCTTTCATGATGCCAGTCCGGACAGAGTGCAAGCGAGGCCCCGCAGTGCAGTTTTACCTGCCGAGTGAGTCATTGCCGGTGAGAGGGGGTTTAGATAGCTGGAACGCGGCATTAGAGCCGGTTCTGGCATCGCAATATACATGTGGGGGCGGGAAGGGGGTGGAGGAGGCGGAAAAGGGGGGAGGCATGGTGTGGAAGCGAAGGAAAGGGAGGGGCAATGGTGGGCAGCAATGGTGGGCGAGGAGGCAGGCAAACTAGGTGCTTGCCTGGGGCACCGGGAGAGGGTGGGGAGCCGAATTTTCCACCCCCAACCTCCTGGCGCCCTAGGCAACCGCCTAGTTTGCCTAGTGGGAGAGCTGGCCCTGGTGGTAACAGGACCTGATAAGGTAGTTTCCAAGTGCAGGCTACATGGAAACTAGTAAACTCTTCAACCTCTCTATATGAAACCAGTAAGATCGCAGGATCTCTGGTTCATATGATTAATGCTTAAGAGAAATAACAAAGTTGTCTTGTTTGCAAACATCTTATAACCCAGTTTGCCATTCTTGAAAAGTGCAAGCTGAAATTTGGAGAACTGCAGGGAGAGACTGCAGTGATTTATTTCTGATTGTTTTAACTATTGAATGTGTAATTTTTTATAATATGTATCGATTTTAAATTGTTTGTTGTGGTTTTTATACTGTGAGCTGCCCTGAGCCTGCTTCGGCTGGGAGGGTGGGATATAAATAAAATGAATGAATGAATGAATGAATGAATGAATGAATGAATGAATGAATGAATTAATTAATAAGAGAGTATTGAGACATGGGGGTGGGACTTAATCAAGTTGTCATTTAAAGTCATCATTATTTCCACACCCTCGTACACTAAGGTATCAAGGTTTCACATGTTAAACTTGTACTGCTATCAACCCCAGAGATTTTCCTTTGGTTGCAGACCAAGTATTTGATATTTCTAGATAGCATATTTGGGTTATTGCACATGCCACATTCTCAAAACCTTCCTGATATTCTTCTGTTAATAATCTGCCTTTTGGTCCATTTCTCAAATCAGCAAACTACACACACACAAACACACACACACATACCACAGACAACCACTTTTTATTTGAGAAACATTGTTTCATTTGAAAACCATACCAAGTTGAGAAATTCCTAGTGTACTTTATTCAGAATGTTTTCTATTGATATGCCATGAGTTTCATTTTAATTGGGTCTTTCTTTCCTTGCCAGCAAAGTAAGTCCTATTTTGATCTCTCGACTGACCCAGACTGAGAGGCAAGTAGGCAAGGGAAAACTGGTCTCAATCAACCATATGGCATGCTATGGAAAAAATGAATCATTTTCCAAGCTGGCTAAGGGAGATTTTGGCTCAGTTTTATCTGGGACAAAAACAAGATAGAAATCTCATTTGAAAAAATTATTAAAAGTGCCATTTTACAGCATTCTAATAAATATGATCATATTCAAGAAGTACAAATAGTTTTGGTTGTAATAAATATATATCAAATTTCATTAAGGGGGCTATTAAAGCTAGAGACAGGCAATAGTTTACAGTAAATGGGAGGGAATCTGAAAATGAGATTGCTTCTTATAATGTATTCACTTTTGCTTCCTTGTAAGCTGATTTTGGGGGGGGATTTGAATTCTATCTAAAACCTGGTTGAGCAAATGCAACACTTCAGAGCTGGTTGGAAATCATTTGCTGCCCCAAGTTAGCAGGGCTTCAGAAGCTTGTCTCAGATCCAGCTGCCTGACAACCCTAATGAGAGGGGAAATGCCCCACTTCTGGTTCCTGTTTACCACCACTGCTTGTAGCAGTGGCAGAAGAAAAAATTAAAAATGGCCATTAGGAAACCCAGAAGTGACATCAGTCCTCTCTAGCAATTGCCAGAAACGTTATGGTTTTACTAGAGTTTACCATACCATAGCATTTTACCATAGAGCTTACTATAGGGTTTCCCAGCTATTTGAGAGAGGTGTGACATCACTTTCTTGGAAAAGCTAGAAATCACATCATGCCATTGCTGATGGTTGGCCCCTCATGTACTCCCAGATATCTCTCTGGTTGCAGTGTGAGCATGGGAAATAAGTGCCTGTTGCCATTTCCCATGTACCACACCTGGGAATGATCTGAAACCCAGCAGTATATTTGACACTTCAGGGGCTAACCTGGGACCCATCTGGTGGCCTGCAGGCATTAGGCTAGCCTGTTGCCTGCTCCTGGGCTTCATCCGGCTGGAATAAAGCCAAGCCTTAGTGTCACATTGGAGCCCTCTTCTCAGTGTGGCACACAATGGAGTTAATGGAGATCTGGCCTTGGCAACAGTGGAACAAAAGAAGAGTATGCACATTATACAAAGAAATTATTTTCTTAAGCAGCTTTCAGCTCATTTAAAAACCAAAGTCAGTCTCACAACTTTGATTGTTAAAGGCTAAAGTTAAGATATGACAGTGGGCAGGGCTTTTTTGTAGAAGAAGCCCAGCAGGAACTCATTTGCATATTAGGCCACACCCCTGGATGCCAAGCCAGCCAGAACTGTGTTCCTATGCGTTCCTGCTGAAAAAAAAGCCCTGATAGTGGGAAATCCATTGACGGTTTTAATAGGAACCAGGGAAGGGCCTGTCTGGCATAAGATTTACCATGTGCTTTCATCTTTTTGCCCCACTCTGTTTCTCAGTGTGAACCTCCCCAGCTGCCACTATTTGCTCCACAAAGGAAAACATTTTCACATGATACCAGTACTTCTCCTTCTAAAAACGTTCTTCAGACTATCTACAACTGTTGTTAACACTGAAAAAAATACTTAAGAGATCCATCAACATCTGGAACCAGAAGCAGGATCCATTCAAACTTCTCTGATAAACATGTTAACCAATATGCATGAATCCACTGCATATTCAAACATTCTGTAGAAGGGATGGCAGAAAAGCACTTCAGTTATAGTTCTCTGTTAGGACTGAAGAACAAGGACTGACAGAAAAACAATGTTTTGTTGCCTTTGCCTAGAGAAAAGATACTTTGTACTGACTTTGTGTCAATTCATCTGCTTCAAGGCCATGAAAAGCATACAATTCTGTTAAGTAGCTAAAAACAAGAACGCTAAACAAATTTGGTGGTGGAAAGTGCCATTAAGTCACAGCCAACTTATGGTGACCCCATAGATTTTACAAGGCAAGAGACATTCAAAGATGGTTTACCATTGCCTGCCTCTGCATCACAACCCTCATGTTCCAGATAAGTACTGACCAGGGCTGACTCTGCTTAGCTTCTGAGATCTGAAGTATCCAGGTCAGGGTAAGAAAATTTAGACTGGTTTTATGTTTAAGGTTTGAACATCCTCAGTGCTGAGGATTGTTGGGTCAATTCTCCGCTTTTTTTACATGAAGGATAGATACTTGATAGATCCAGCACTAAAATTATTTAAGAGTAAGGTTCTACCACACCTCTTGTATGGTGCCGAAGTATGGGGGTGGAATGAGAATGCTTTATCTAGCCTGGAGGTAATCCAGAATAAATTCCAAAGACAAATTTTTGTTCTCCCTAGGGGCTCACCTGCTGCCCTGATGAGGGCAGAAAAGGAACTCCCTTCTGTAAGAGCACAGGTACTCCTAGCCATAATAAAACATTGGGGGAAGTAAATCTTCTTGCCATACTTCTCTTAATTACCATTTATTTAATCTCCTACTATAAAAAAAACCATAGGCATTCTGGATACCTCAACAACATTATCCAGAGTTACTCTATTCCCAATTATCTCCTAGGGGCCCAAAATAACAATTTTCAACTAAGGGATTGATATATATTTTAGATGCATTGCTAGATAGTTCTCTAATCCTAACATCTAAAGCAGCTCTCTGGTTTACACTAATCAAATCTTATCATCTTACATCCCCATACTTGGTTAATATCTCAAGATTTAACATCAGAACATCCTCCACGGCTCTTCATTTTCATACTATGCAAACAACTCTGTTAACCAGTCAATATTCTTGATAGAGAACCTTCCCCATTATATTCTATCTTGCCTACTCTACAACACCCAGAGTTAAATTTCTGGCTGGAATACTAACCACCTTAAAAGCATATTCAGAAACTGAAAAGATTATATTTCTGTTATCTGACAATGATGCTCATGCATCCTATAGAGTCCCTTTGTTTGCTCTTGCAGCTAAGAGCACGAGTGATATTGAACATTGTAACTTCTTGAGGTCAGCCCTTTTGGGGAACTTTTAAGATGTTATCTGAGAATTTTTGTATTTGTGTTCTTTTTTGCAATGGCCAATGGCTATATACAATAAATTTTCTGACTGACTAACTGACTGGAAGGGTTTGATGGAGGTTTTATCCAAGCACTAGGTAGACATAGGCAAAGTCTGAGATATGGAACCACCAGAGCAGTTAACATAGGTGGGTTATCTTAAAAACATACACACACCAAATTCCTGCTTCAGCAGGGAGGGCAGGATATAAATCCAATAAACTAAACTAAATTAAACTTTTCCTTAATTGATCTACTTTTGCCCTGAGTTCTCTGGAGAAAGGACAGCATACATAATTCAACTTTGCTTCATTTATCCTCACAACAATTCCACAAAATGGATTCCATTGAGAAAGGATAAGTGACTGGTCAAAGGTCACTCAGTGAACCATGGTTGTAAGCCAAAATGCCCTCAAAATGAGGTTGGGGAATTGTCAGGTGGGCACCTGGCATAATCAGGATCTTTTACCTGTGTATACAGGATTCACGTCCAGAAATTAATGCTTAAATTTATCAAGGACTCTAATTAAGTAAAACAATTAAAATTTATTCCAGAAAAATATAGGCATATATACAAGGCAATACAGTCCTAGGAAAAATAGAGAGAGATATAGAGACAACACATGGATAGACAAACAGGGTGATAATTACCGATCATAGTCTTCAAGGAAGGCTCCAATGGCGATGAAAGAGGACGGGGAAAATAGGACCCTCAACTGATCAGGAATTGGGGGTGGGTCTAGACAGCGGAGAAAGGGTACTGCTAGATGCGCACACATGTGGGATTTTGGTCACAGGTTATATAGACTACCTTGAGCCCTTAGGGGATGGAAGGTACAGGGGCGGAAAAAGGGGGAGGCTCTGCAGTGACCATAAGGGCTGGACTTCTGCAGTAGCCAATAGCAAGTTAATTGGCGGTCCCTAATTGGGTACCCATAACTGACCAATGAACAAGCTTGGGTCCTGGTTACCTGATTGGACCTCCAGGTAACAATGGACCAAGGTGGGGATGCTCCAAGATGACCGTTGGGGAGAAGAATGGGGGAAATCACTGGGTGGAAGGATGCTTAGGACTATTAAACTTATCTAAAAAGGTGACAATAGATGGCCAAATTACTACCTAAGGTAACACACGGTTTACACAAAGGAACTTGGCTCTGGCTGAAGATGGTCTTCCTCTTCTTCAGTGTTCTTCTTGACACGACACCAGTCTTTGTCCTTAGTTCCGTTGGACAAAGGCTTAGGCGTTCCAGCAGGGTCCACGCCTAAGCTTGATGGCCACAAGGATAGGTGACATCTGTTGAGTACGTGAGCCTCCCGCTTCGCTGAAATGGAGTCTTGGCACTGCTGGAAGATAGCTGGTGTTAGCCTCCCAAAGTGGATTCTGTGGTCAAGGCTGAAAACCGCATGGTCTGGATAGCTCCTAGCGGCGCACTTTCTTCCGCTCCAAAGATAGAGATGGTGTTCGCTCAAAGCGACTGGAAACCATCCTTTCTTGCTTTAGTGTTATGGCTGTTAGTATTCATAAGTCCTTTTCAGTCTGGCAGCCAAACCCACGTTCTCCTAGCAGATGTGTGTGAGTTCAGTCTCCAGGCACCCTGGCAACCAGGCGGGTGATTACGATGTTCTGAATATTAGGGGTATTTTCTTACATGGTAGAGTGAGGGTTTGAATGCAAGACTCCCCAGGCTAAGCCAAACTAACTACTAAACCATGCTGGTTCTCTAGCAAGTCATGCTTCCAATAAAGTTTCAAATTCTATGGTAATTCTAAACATAGATATGTAAAGAGGTTAAGACTAGACCTCAAGCATTAGTTTAGTGGTATGAGTATGAACATATGAAAAACATATGAAGCTGCCTTATAATGAATCAGACCCTTGGTCCATCAAAGTGAGTATTGTCTATTTAATGCTGGGCTAAGTCTGGGAGGTCCAGGTTCAAATCTCCACTTTGCTGTGGAAGCTTGCCAGATGACCTTGGTCCAGACACTCAGTCTATCCTAGCTCACAAGGTTGTTGTAAAGATAAAATGGAGAAAAGATAATGCAAACTGCTTGTGGAGAAAGGTGGGGTATAAAATAATAATACATAAAAAATGAAAAAACAAATAAATGAAAAATAAATAAATAATAATAGCATGGGATTTTTTACACAAGAATACAAGGAGAATCCTGCTGGATCAGACCAGAGGTCCATCTAATCCAGGGCAGTGATGCTCTGTATTCTTGATGCTTGGGGGGCAACAGTGGGACAGCTACTAATGTCCTGGCCCCACTGATGATATCTGGGTTTTTTGGCCACTGTGTGACACAGAATGCTGTGACACAGACTGTTGGACTAGATGGGCCAACATAGCTTCTCTTATGTTCTTATATTCTTATGTCTGTGATAGGGGTGTGCACTGCAAAACCACCCAGCTTAATTTCAGGTCTGATTTTTTCCTACAGAATATATATATATTTGGTATGCCAGAATTGGGGGTATTTTTATTTTCGGGCTTATTTGGGGACACAGTTTTCGGGTTGTGGAATTTTGGTATTGAAAAAGTCCAAAATGTGTTGGAAATGTCAAGAACAATCAGGTTTCTTTTTTCATTTATGGTGGTTAAAACTTAGTGGGTGAAAATACATGAATTGTTACAAAAGATTCTGAAGACAGTAATAACATTTATACACGAAATATTTTTACTGAGTATGTTACAACAATCAATTGTGATTCATATGACCACAGCAGTCAGAATCTTGTATGCAACATGTTGGAAAGAAAGAAAGATAGAAAAAATGGATGATTTATTAAGCAAGATTTTAGATATAGCTGAACTAGACGTATTAACAGCTTTATTGAAAGAGAAATCCAGTCAAGAAGCTACTGAAAAATGGCATAAACTATATGATTGGCTACCACTGAAATGAATTGAAATGAACTGAAGATAATATAAATATATGTACAGCTATAGGTAAACATTGCAAAATAAGGTGAATGAGTAAATGTAAGGAGGTACGATTACAAACGCATACTTCAAGTTGTTCAGTTGCAACCACCTTCATCCACTGTTTTAAGTATGTATGTTTGAAGCTATATCTGTTATAATATGTTACCTATTTGGTTTGAATTTTCAATTTGTTTGTGTCATAATCAATAAAATCAGAAATATTTTTTAAAAGAAAAGAAAAAGCATACCCATAGAAAGACCCACCCTGAAATTAAAGAGGAAATTTCCTCCACCTGGGCCTTTTATATGTTTTTAAAGAACAGAGGAAGGAAGGCAAAATTCATGCTCTTCTGGTGGCCATTACTTATCTGGGTTGCTGCAGCCAGTCCTGTCCAGGCTCTTGCAGCTTGGGGATGGCTACAGGCTACTGGGTTGATGTGCAGGCTCCTAGCTGCAAACTGTAGTCAGCCAGGGCCTTGTGAGGCTACAGAAGTCTTTGGGAACCTTTGCAGTACACAACAGAAAACAAAACAAAAACCACATTGGAACAAAATGAAACAGCAGCTGCAAAACAATAGAGCACAATGTGGAGTTTCCACTTACAGTACATTATTGTAGTCTAGTCCAAAGGCATCTAAGGTCCAAACCACATGTTACAGATTTTGGCAAACTAAGTCCAAGTACCTTGCTGGGACTCAACTTGCTTTATGTACAGCAGGTTTAGGGAAATTAATTTTAAAAGTGTACAGTGGTCCAAATTTGCTCAGTATGATGGCACTAGGAGACGAGAGGTTCTTGTCTTCCCTCCAGTGCCATTTTCAAAGCTGAAATGGCCCCCAGGGGGTTAATTTGCCTCATTTTTTAGCTGTGCCTCTCACAGCATTGTACATATTTTACTAAAGTTGTCAAATGTGTCATTGTCTGTCTTACTGCAAAATACTCATTAGCAAGATAATCTAATATCTGAGTATTCTACCGTGGAGTGTACTTCTTCTTGTTCAAAAAAACAATAGCTTTTGCTAGAGAAACAGCTTTGAGAAGACACTCAAAGACATAAAAGCATAAAACACTCATCCCACCCTCCCCTTTCCCTAGATATGGCCAAGTTAGGCAAAGTGTACTTTTCAGAACCTAATTTTGAGTGAACAATTTAGACCATGAGTGAATTTCAGTCATCCTTGTACAGAAGAAAGAACATTGTTTCTCCTTCAACTGAGGTTGTGTCAAGCATCTTGTTTCTTTATTGGTATGCCTGTATTGCTAACTGTTATTCTAATGTGTTGCACATGAAAGCCATGTAACCTCTTCCTTCTTTCTCACTAGTAGCAAATGCAGGAATGTCCTCTTTGAAGATAAGGCCTCCAGGAACACTTTCTCAGGCTCAGGTCTGAACCCAGGATGTTGCTAAATCACAGTAATAGATAACGTAGCAAGCATGTGAATTTCACACGCTTGAGTAGAAATTCTTAAGGTATCTTTGATGTGCCCCCTTAAAGCTAGTATTCTTGAGTTACAATGAAAAACCAGAGGGACTAAGTAAAGGACCGGGGGGGGGGGGTTCTGGTACCATGAAGGAAAACTCTATGTACATAAAAGTCTCAGAAGGGAAGTGCTACAATATTGCCATAATAGCAAACTTTCGGGTCATTTTGGATATGTGAAAACTCTGCACTTGGTTAACAGACAATTTTGGTGGCCACAGATGAAAAGAGACATTTCTGAGTGTGTCTCTACGTGTCCAGTAGGCATCATGGCCAAAAGAAGGGGGGGGGGGACCTCCCGGACTCTTACAACCTACTGAAACCGCAGAGCGCCCCTGGTCCATTGTGTCCATGGACTTTATCATGGAATTACCCACCTCTCAAGGGAAAACAGTAATCCTAGTGGTTGTGGATACTTTTTCAAAGCAGGCTCACTTTATCCCCTGCACGTGAAAGAAATTGGAGTACTTATTTTTCCAGCACGTGGTTAAACTACACTCAGACAAACAGAAAGGAAACTTATTCTTAACTCATCACATTTATGTGCTTCTTTCATATTCAATGTGAAGGCATTTTAGCTTGGTTTTATTTTATAGCTACTTTAACACTGTGTGGCAGTACACTATACCATAAAGCAAACAGTTCTCTGGGGATCAATGACTATATCTTTATTTAGTAGTACTATAATTTTCTAAATAGTTTTAAAAATATGAAGCTCTTTACAAAATCTTTTTCCATGGACAGCCTTTCTTAATGGGTTCCAGCAATAACTATACTGGTGTTGAACCAGCTCTTAGATTGCTGCAAGATATTTGGGATATTATTCCTTCTTGGCATCCTATGGTCTGTGATGATAGGCCTCATATTTGTTGAATGGATTCTTCCTTTGTTTAGTGTGGAGGTTGCCAACTGGATAGGGGGGATATGTTCCATCCCTTTAATAGAAATTTAATGAGGGGAAATGATCAGCTGAAACTTTTCATGGTATAGTTAAATGACAGCACCTAATAATAGCTTGCAGATGAAACTAATATTAAAGAGACAGCTAGAGGAACCATTGGCCAAGAGCCATCATGGGCCCTCAGACAAATATTCCATCCAGCCCCGTGTATTCCCAAACCACGTGTCTAAATTTGTAATTTTATATTTCTACTCACATACTGTACATATGTGTACCAATATAGGACACACTTCTGACATATGATGAAGTGGACTGTGGTTCACAAAATCTTCATATCACAATAAATCTTTAGTAAGTAATCAGTAAGAAAACTATTTATGTTTACTATTGTATTATTATCTAATACAGAAACAGGGGCAAATTGATTATGTAGAGATGTTGGATGAGAAATGCTGGGATCACTGCGACTGATTTTACAAAAAGATTGTGTCATTTGCCATATAACATGAAAGATAATGTCTACATTAGCAAAATAGCATTGACAAAAGGGATATTAGTTGTCTGACCAATAGGGATGGGCACAAACCTAAAAATTCTTGTCCGGTTCAGTTTGGTATGTTGGGTAGTTCCCAAACAGAACCCTGAATTGAGCAAAAATATGTCCCAACTATAACTGGTCAGTTCAGATCCCTCTTTCTGCCAATTGGGAGATTGCCCAGAAAAGGTTAAATGGCTGTCAGCAGGGGGAGTGAAATTGATGGGTTTAACAGCTTACAGCCATTTAAACCCTACAGTTGATAGTCAGACCCACCCTACTGTTAGGTTTAAATGGCTGGTGGCCATTTCACTGGTCAGTTTTGCTGTCCCCATTTAGAAGCAGGGAGAAGCAAAAACTAACCAGTGAAATGACTCACAGCCATTTAAACCTAACAGGTCAGCTTCAGACCCATACTGCTGAGCTGTTGGGTTTAAATGGCCTAAACAGCAAAACTGAATTGGGCAAAAGTCTGGTGAATGTTCAGGGAAAGTGCTTTCCCCAAACATCAGTTTGGCAGCTCTGAACTGGGCCAAGCTGATATCAAATTTTGTCTTGTGAAACGGTTCTTGCCCATCCCTTCTGACCAATACAATAACCATCGACTGTCTGAATGGTGTTTAAAATGTAGTTAAATCTAATTAGGGGTGTGTGTCTAGATTCTGTTAAGTATAATCACTAAGTCAGATTACCATTCCTTTACTATGCATGTAGAGGGGGGGGGGGGGAGCATCCCTTTACTTCTTTGATAGATCTGGGAAACATTACCCCCTACACACGCACTTTTGTTCATAATAGCCATTTAAACCGAACAGCGGAGTGGCAGGGAGCTTCCCATTGCTCAGCTGTTTTTAATGAAGAGCAAAAAGCAGAGGCAAACCTCTGCTTTCTGCTCTTCACGAACCACCACAAACTACGCCAATATGAATGGAAGTCTGTGGCAGTTCTTCAGGTCACAAACATCGCTTCACGAATCATGAGTCAGCCAAAATTCATGACAAACTTTAGTTCATCACCTGGTTTATGCCCATTTTTAGTGGGAACCAGTCCAATCTGTGCATCCTGTCCAGTCCAATCTGTGCAATTTGCCCCTGCTTCTATATTAGATATTAGATCCTGTGTGCAACGTCTTGGGCATTCTGTTGCACTGGTAGAAAAGTCCATGCTCCTAAGACTTTTCACCTTCTACCAACAGTATGAGATCAGGGTTTGTTTGTGGGTTTGTTTGTTTTTTTGCCAATCTTGTGAACTCAGGGAGAGGGGGGAAACCCAGGAGTCATGATTGCTTAGCCCACTAAAATCAAGTGTGTAAGAGGCATATGTACTTTCACAAGTGTTCACAGGGACTTCAGAAAATATATATAGTTCTTATTCCATATTATCAACTTTGTTTTATACAATGCTACTGCTGGGATTGTGATTTGAATTGGAAGATTGGTATCGGGGGAATTATTTATTCTTTAACTCTTGTGAAGTTTTCTTGCTGAAAATTCCCATGGATGCTGGCCTCCACCCCCTACTGATTGGCAGGAGGGACCTGGCAACTGTATGTTGTATTGTATAAAAATGTTTTAAATGTTATATTGTATCAAACAGTTTAAAAGTTGGTTAAAAGGACAGTGAAACTTCACAGGCCATATAATTCCACCATTATGTGTGCTTAAATGTTTTGTATTTTTTATTGTTTAAAAATAGTCTTGTAGTGTTTACTATTTTTATCCGGGTGTCAGTTATGTAATAAATTACAATGATAGATTCAAACAGTCAGTTCAATCACACATCTATCGCTTATTTTAACAAGCTGTAATGTTAAAGTTCACAATTCAAATTTTGATCAACAGGATTCAAAATGCTCCTTTGATGATAATGGTATGATGAGGAATCCATACTAATAACATTAAGCAGTTATTGGCCTCACACTTATGAAGAATAATGGGGACCTATTCTCATGATTTATCCTCAATATACTTTCATGTTCAGAAAGGCTAATATGCTCATAATGAGAACTCTCCTAGCAAGCGATTATCTCTCAAGTATATGATTAACAGGTGCACAATTAAACTTGAACAATGGCATCAACTAGGTTGGAATGAATATGTTTAAATATGAATCATTCAGTAAGGAATGTCTGTATGCAGAATTCATGCTAAATATCCACTCCTCTGATCCAGGAATCAATTCCTTTGAATGTATTCACCCAATTGAAATCAATATTTTATATGGACTTTGACAGGAGAAACAGAGTATGCATGAGAGATAACTATTCGTAGACACTAGAAGTCTGCCTAATACAAAGAGAATAAGTAGTCGTAAATTACATAACCATAAATCAGAAATTGTCCTTTTATATGAATAGCAGTTTCCAGAACAGTAAAATGTAGAATTTTATTTGGACTGAACATATGATCCCATCCTATAGTAAGTCAGACTACTGGACTGGTTTGCCAGAGACATGGCAATTAGTGCAGCTGTTGCAGATTCCATGTTTTGGTGGAAATCCTACATCACTGCCAAGTGTATCTAGTGACTCCAGGGGCGTTTTCGCACTGACCTTAATCGGCAGCGACGTCCCTCTTCACCGCGCAGGATCTGCGTGGATTTTGCACCAATTGCTGCGGAGCACCCGGAAGAGACGCAAAGTCCCGCGGCTTTTGCGGAGCAAATGGAAACCGCCAAAAACCGCCTTCCAGCCTGCGTCCCATCCCGATGGTGACAGGTAGTGGGACCAGATGAATTTACCCGCCTCTGACACTGGTGTTATGCAACGCCAGGTCCATCAACAATAAGACCACTGTCCTTCGGGACTTCCTGCTGGAGCAGGACGCGGACCTGGCTTGCGTGACCAAGACCTGGGTGCGAGATGGGGAGACCGTGGCTCTCTCCCAGATGACCTCCCCAGGTTACTCAGTCTTCCACCAGTCCCGGACTAGCGGGTGGGGGGGAGGAGTGGCATTACTCATACGAGAGGCTTACTCCTTTAGGGCCCTCCCGGCCCCGGAGATCCCGGGCATTGAATGTGCCGGCCTGATGTGGGACGTTGGGGAGGGGTTGGCGATCTGGCTGGTGTACTGACCGCCTAACGCACCAGCCGCCGCCTTACCATCCCTGGTGGAGGCCGTGGCGGGCTGGGCGTTGGAGTGCCCAAGGCTACTGGTCTTGGGTGACTTCAATGTGCATGCCGACAACGCGGCCTCCAGCCAGGCGATGGACCTAGTGTCATCCATGGCGACAATAGGACTCTCCCAGGTTGTTACAACGCACACTCATCAGGCGGGACACATGTTAGACCTGGTCTTCGCGGCGGGAGTACAAGTGAACGATATTGCAATGGAAGCAGCGCCATGGTCGGATCACTTTGCCCTCAAGGTTCGTATGGATATATCACCCCAAACCCACTTAGGCGGAGAGCATATTTTGGCTTGCCCGCGGAGCCTGATGGACCCGGAACTGTTCCTGACGGCCCTGCGGGACTTCTGGCCCACTGGCGATTCCCTGGAAGTTCTGGTTGAGTCCTGGAACGATGGACTCTCCAGGGCCATTGAGGAGATCGCGCCTAGGTGTCCTTTGCGCCCCCGCCTTAAACCGTCTCCCTGGTTTAACCAGGAACTGCGGCAATTGAAGCGGGATCTCAGACGACTAGAGAGGCAATGGCGGCGTACTCGAGACGAAGTGACCCGAACATCTTATAGAGAGAATTTGAAGACCTATGAGATGGCAATCAAATCCGCAAAGAAGACATACTTTGCGGCTAAGATTGCGTCCGCAACTTCGCGCCCGGCACAATTGTTTGACATAATTCGAGATCTGACTACCCTGCCCCAGGGCAGACCAAATTCTATTGAATTGGAGATAGGCTGTGAGGCTTTTGCGAACTATTTTGCGGACAAGATCGCATCACTCCGCCTCGACCTCCCCGTCAACTTTGAGGCAGTTAACGCAACCGAGGCCCCGAGCATGTCTTCGGACTATATTCTGGACAGTTTCAGCCCCCTCAGCCTGGAGGAAGTTGACAGGATTCTCTTATCTGCCCGCCCAACAACTTGTAAATTGGACCCATGCCCTTCCTGGCTTATTAAATCCTGCCAGGGGGATCTCAGATATCCTGTACGGGATATCATAAACAGATCCCTGACGGAAGGGCTTTTTTCAGCGCCACTTAAAGAGGCTGTGGTCCGTCCCCTCCTAAAAAAACCATCCTTAGACCCGGCCCAATTGGCACACTATAGGCCGGTCTCAAATTTGCCCTTCTTGGGCAAACTTATTGAGAGGGCAGTGGCGAGGCAGCTACAGACTTTCCTGGAGGACGCTTCCATCCTTGACCCACTTCAGTCCAGCTTTCGCCCAGGTCATGGGATGGAGACGGTGTTGGTTGCCCTGGTAGATGACCTTCAACGGCATCTGGATCGGGGTGGCTCGGCAGTACTGATGCTGTTGGACCTATCGGCGGCGTTCGATATGGCCGACCATCGGTTGCTGACTTGCCGCCTCGCCAACGCGGGGATTCAGGGGCTGGCCTTGCAGTGGCTTTCCTCTTTCCTTGAAGGTCGGGGACAAAGGGTCGCGATTGGGGGGGAACTATCCCAGAGGCGCACACTCAACTGTGGAGTGCCCCAGGGAGCGGTTCTCTCCTCGATGTTATTTAACATCTATATGCGACCTCTTGCCCAGATCGCCCAAAGGTATGGGCTGGGATGTCACCAGTATGCTGATGACACCCAGCTCTATCTACTTATGGACAGCCGACCAGTCTGCACCCCAGAAAACCTAGATCAGGCATTACAGGCCGTGGCTGAGTGGCTCAGACTGAGTGGACTGACACTGAATCCTGCAAAGACAGAGGTCCTTTGTTTGGGCCGTCGAGGACCGGGAGGGGAAATCCCCCTGCCAGCTTTTGATGGTGTACCGCTGATACTGGCGGACAGGGTCAAGAGCCTGGGGGTGCTACTAGAGCCGTCCCTAAAGATGGAAGCTCAGATAGCAACCACTGCCAAGTCCGCGTTTTTTCATCTTAGACAGGCAAGGCAGTTGGCCCCCTTCCTGGACCGCGACGACCTAGCAATAGTGATCCACGCTACGGTCACCTCGAGGTTGGATTACTGCAATGCCCTCTACATGGGGCTGCCCCTGTGCCGGACCCAGAAATTGCAGCTGGTGCAGAATGCCGCGGCCCGGCTGTTACTGGGCCTCCAAGGTGGGGGCACATCCGGCCGGGTCTTTGGGCTCTGCACTGGCTCCCAATAACATACTGAGTCCGGTACAAGGTGCTGGTCATCACCTTTAAAGCCCTATATGGCCTGGGACCTGCCTACCTGAGGGACCGTCTCTCCCCATACGTTCCCCAGAGAGTACTGAAGTCTGGGACTCAAAATCTTCTCACCATCCCCGGGCCTAAGGAAGTTCGTCTCAAGACAACCAGAGACAGGGCCTTCTCCACAATGGCCCCAACATGGTGGAACCAGCTGCCGGAAGAGGTGAGGGCCCTGCGGGATCTTACTCAATTCCGCAGGGCCTGTAAGACAACCCTCTTCCGGTTAGCCTACGCCTAACTGATTTATACAGTATAGATTTATACAGTATAGTTTTAATGTTGAAATTTTAAGGTTTTTAGGTCTTTAAATGCTTATTTTTTAATTGTAATAACTTTTCTCCTGTTTTATTGTTTTGTCGTTTGCTGTGAGCCGCCCTGAGCCACTCTGTGGGAAGGGCGGGGTATAAGTTACGGAATAAAAATAAATAAAAGCCGCGGGACTTTGCGGCTCTTCCGGGTGCTCCGCAGCAATTGGTGCAAAATCCGCGCAGATCCTGCGCGGTGAAGAGGGACGTCGCTGCTGATTAAGGTCAGTGCGAAAACGCCCCAGGTTTCAAGAGAGCAGAAGGATGGTTCCTCCAATATGTTAACCACCACAACTAGGGTTGCAGGTCTCCAGATGAGCCCTGGAGATGTCCTAAAATTACACCTGACCTTCCAACTACAGAGATCAATTCCCCTGGATAAAATGTCTGTTTTGTAGAGTGGACTCTATAGCATTTTCAGTGTTGAGGTCCCTTCCTTTCCAAATCCTGTCTTCCCCAGGTTCCACCACTAAGGCTCCAGGAATTTCCAGATTCAGAGTTGGCAACCATAATGGTAGTACACTAGATCTCTGGTATCACCCCAGAGAGATAATGGTTTCCCAAAGTCTCAGGCAAATGCCTTTCCCAGCCTTACTGCCCACTATCCATTTTAAACTGGAGATACTAATGATTAGATTGAGGCACGCATGTTCTCTGCTGATAATGGATGAGCTCTCCTGGGCTGCAAACACACACACTAAATAATGCACTTTCAATCCACTTGCAGCGCACTTTCCAGCTGGATTTTACTGTGCGATCTGTGTGTGTGATTGCAACCCTGGAATCTAATTTGACAGCTCCGTTCAGCCCAATTTTTTTTAATAAACTCTGCTACAAAATCATAAATCTCCTGGGTTATCCAGGGTTATCTCCAGGGATATCCAGTGTATTTAGTTCAACCTCCTGAGCAATGCAGGAAATTCACAAATTTCCCCCGTATGGTGGAATCAGCTGCCGGAAGAGGTGAGGGCCCTGCGGGACTTGGCGCAGTTCCACAGGGCCTGTAAGACGACCCTCTTCCGGCTAGCCTATACCTAGCCTATATTTAGCTAGGATGACAACTTGAGGTAACTGGCCAGCCATCTGTTTACAGGAAACTGAATTACTCTGTTTTTAATGTTTTTAACTGTTTAAATATTTAACTGTTTTATACTTGAAATTGTTTAAATTTTATGTTTGATTAACTGTTGGAAGCCGCCCTGAGCCATTCGTGGGAAGGGCGGGATATAAATCCCAAATAAATAAATAAAACAAATGGTCCTTTCTTTTGATAAATGGGGTATGTGTGTCAGAACAGCCAAAAATATTGTTTTGTAATATAGTAAAATATTGTTTTGTGAAGCAGGGAGAGTTTAGAGGAGATTAGAGCTATGCTGCCTGGCTCCTTTGCTGCTTAGTCAGTGGACTGTAGAATACAGGGTTATGAAGGAGTGATCTTCTTGCATGATCCTAAAGGGGGGGGATCTCCTTAAGTGACTGAGGGGATGATGGATATGGTCGCCACCTCTGGGGAGGCCATGCTGACCATGCTCCCGGGGATCTTAGGGATCACTGACAAGAAGCCTAGGTCCATTTGTCATTCTTTAGAGGGTATTCTCTTCAAAACAATACATAATTTCTATATTCTGTTGTCATTGGCTTGTACTTATTGTTCAATATATGTCTCAGTAACTTGATTATGAAACCAACTATGATACTGTTCTGATGTATAAATATGAACAAATGTATACACACTAAAATCTTTTTAATAACAGGAATTTATTTGCAATTGATTGATATAGTTGAGAATGGATACAAACACAGTACATATTTACTAGTATTGTTTTTCTAGTTTATACTGTGCCCACTGATTTTGTAATCCCAGGAGGCTAGTGATTGGCATGAATAGTGTTGTCTAGCCTGATGGCTGTTTCTCTTTTTCTGGTTACTCCAAACACTTACGTTGAGGGCTGCACTGCCAGCAGTTGAGCTGGCAGCAGTGCAACTTGTTTCCCACCCATGCTGCTCCAAGACCTAAGAATCTGTAATCAATAACTTTGTCTGGTATTTCTGTGTCATCTTCCAGGCATAACTCTCTTGAGAAGTAGCTATAAAATGTTGAGTAGCATAGCTCCTTGTTCATTCTAAAGAGATTGCGTAGGAGAACATCCTGCTGGATGTGGTCCTATGTAAATTATTGTGCAAAGACCTTGTTCATGTTCGGATTTTCCTTTTTGTCCCCAAATTAGAACACAGAGATTGAAATGCCAATCCTGCAGACTTTATTCAGTGGAACAATAGTGACATCTTATTCTATCAAAAATTCTCTAATTATCCCCACATGGCTCCTTTCCCACTAAACATCCATTATTACACATGTGTAAATTAAGACAAACACCATACTTTCAAGAGCATTCAACAGTATTGGCACCCTCCCTCCATAACTCTTCAAGACTGGAGAAGAATGTTACTTCCCATAGCTAATTGCACTGCCTTGGCAGAATGCAAGATGTCAATGGTAGTTTTGTATATGTTGTTGAATAAAAGGATTTATTCAGGCCTGGCATAAGTAGGAACAGTTCCCAAGGCTATATCTGAACCACAATGCCAAGGAGAAAGATAAGCATCTGGAAGCTTTCTACTGGCTTGGTCTTATATACCAAAGCTCCCTTTCACCATCAGAGATAAGACATTCCTGTACAGTTAAATCCCTCATTCCTGGACATTTCTTCTCCCTCAAATCTGAACGTTGTTCAAACATTTTTTCACTATCTAATTAAATATAACTTGTTTTTTTCAGGAACTTGATACCCCATTATTACCCCATCTCTCCTCATACTCTGTGATTCAAATGAACTTACATGAAAAGACTCTGGTCTAATGGCTTCGTGAATCAACATATCTACTCAAGAAGATTCTAGTCCTCTTGAATGTTTTGTTCTGTGCTAATAGATGAGCTGCATAGAAACTTTCTGTTGGGATCTTAAGAAATTTTTTGAGATTATTTGGAAAATATCCCATCCTTATCAAATCCCACAAATTATATGTAGAAATCTAGTTTGGATATTTTTGCATCAAATCTCAGAATTTACACTGAGTGTTGTGAGAATATGTGAATTATTTTTCTAGCAAAATCAGTCACAGAAGCCAATACATCATCTGAGAGAAAGTGTGAACAGAATCTCCTAGCCAGAAACAGGGAACTTTGCACTTTTTATCCATCAGATTTTCTTATGGAGAAATGGATACATAGTTATGCCAAATGGTAAGGCTGTGTATACTGACAATCACTTGTGAAGAGCAATGGCAAAGACTTCCTTCTGGTTACTACCATGGAACTAAGCCCTAATCCAACCCTGGCAACTTGATAATAACTGTGCAGACTGTTCCCAGAAATGCTGGCTGTCTCTTCTTTAGATGGGGGAATTAGCAAGAGGGGGACTTAGGTAGAGCTAGTTCAGAGCAGGATTCTCACACCAATAAAACAAAGGTCCAGTATCAGAAGGGAAACTTGGATTTAAAATATATTTAAAATGTTTACTAGAAAAATCTATAGACAATACAATCACACACACAATACACACATTCAAGAAACTAGGAAAATAATGGTAAGGAATAGCAATTTTTAGGGATTGTTGATGAGGGCAATATTTAGCTGTTCTGGATGTGCAGAAGTCTGTATAGAGGAAAAAATAGAGATGAGGATGTGCACGACCAGCATGACATGTCCATAGACCCAATTACAAAGAGTAATGTGGAGTACAAACTGTATATGGCACCTTACAGAATGCATATCGTAGTGGGGTTTGCTCTCAGTTTGTATAGGTCTGGAGGGGTGGAGACCTTCCCAGGGCGATGATGACTCTTAATGGTCATTCATGTGTCTTTCCTGGGTACCTGAATAGATTTCCAATTCAAGAAAAAAGGTGAGGATGACCCTTAATGTTTGTCATGAAGGGCCATGATGGGTTTAATGTTAGGTATCAATTTGGTTTTGATAATCTGAGGAAGTCTCGGGAATGAAACAAAAGATTTGTGCAACATGTCTTGTATTAGCATAGAGGTAAGATAAAAGATGGTAGAAAAGATTAGCCATTAGCTGCTAGCCAGAGATTAAGACATGAGCACTACTTTACCTAAGAACCCATTGTTTTACAAATTCCACTGCTGAGGGGGATGAGGAAGGCAGGAGTCTGCCTGGAGAATGCCTATGTTGTAACCTTATGCATTCAGAACAAGTCCAGACAAGTCCTCTGGCCTTTGCAGAGAGTGGCGTCACCTGGCCTGTTTCCAACAAAGAACTTCCAGTTCAGGTCAGCAAAATTGAGACCCCACTGATTATGGGGTAAAGGTAGGCAGTGCCTCCTGGTTACACAGACATAATGGGCAACAGCCTTGTTGCAGGGAAGAAAATCCAATTCATTCATATACTAACTGAAACATCTTTTCCTATACAAATCAATTATGCAAGGCAATTGAGTTACGATATTAACTAGATGGGAACTGCAAACATCTTCTTGTCTAGTAGTTTCACTTTTAAAACAAACTAAAAAAGAAAGGAAATGTTCTTAAATGGAAGGCAGTACCAAGTGACAAAGAGTTAGCCTTTCTCATTTCCCCCTTCTGTTCAGAAAAAAGGCTGCATCTGCTGATAAGTATTAATCTCTGCACATAATTTTAATTTGAGGTCACCACACCTCAAAAAGAATATTATAGCATTGGAAAAAATCCAGAAAAGGGCAACTGGAATGATTAAAGGGGTTGGAACACTTTCCCTATGAAGAAAGGTTAAAACGCTTGGGGCTCTTTAGCTTGGAGAAACGTCGACTGCGGGGTGACATGATAGAAGTTTACAAGATTATGCATGGGATGGAGAAAGTAGACAAAGAAGTCCTTTTCTCCCATTCTCACAATACAAGAACTCGTGGGTATTCAATGAAATTGCTGAGCAGTCAGGTTAAAAAGGATAAAAGGAAATACTTCTTCACCCAAAGGGTGATTAACATGTGGAATTCACTGCCACAGGAGGTGGTGGAGGCTACAAGCATAGACAGCTTCAGGGGGGGGGGTTAGATAAAAATATGGAGCAGAGGTCCATTAGTGGCTATTAGCCATAGTGTGTGTGTCATTTTTTTTTTTTTTTGCCACTGTGTGACACAGAGTGTTGGACTGGATGGGCCATTGGCCTGATCCAACATGGCTTCTCATGTTCTTATGTTAGGAAGTGAGCATATTATCTCTAATTGGTGTTGTCTTGGATAGGCTTAAAACAATCACACTGAAATGTTCGTGCCTATGTCCTGTGTAAGCACCCAGTTGTGTGTGTGTAGTTCTTCTTCCATGTAAGCTGGTAAATAAGGCTTGAAGCCCCTGTTTCATAAGCCCATACTCCATTCATGATATGCCCATCAATAAAACTCAGTGCACAGATAATTTAAGTCTGGGTATTTTAATTTAAGGGCATCCTGGACAAATCTTTTTAATTGCCTTGTGGATTCTCTGTGTTTAATGTAGCAAAACCATAGACACACAAATCAATAGCAAATAAACAGATGTGCTGTTGCTAATTAATAAGAGATCTCTGGGAGGTAACACCACTGTGACCAAATGCCTGCATTATCCCACAAGTATCCTTTGGATGACAAGATAAATTTCAGCAGTTACACAGTGGCTATAATTATAGGAAAATGTTGGGAGATGAAGCATTCGATAGATAAATTGGCATTCATCATGTATGCTGTCTTCTATTAAGAACTTCAGGGGCTTGAAGAATTGACTTGGCGTCACAGCACATGCAGCACAGCACATGCAATTAGACCTCAACAGAATTAGAGAGAGGTCAAAGTTTAGAAACTAAATTGTCCTAATAGTATCTACATGTCAGAAAACATCTGTGTAGAAGTAAAATTTTAGATTACAAGGCTTGGAAATTCATTTGCCTGAGACCTTAGAGAGCTGCTGTCTGCAAGAAGAGACAATAGTGGGTGATGCAGCCAGTGTGGTGGAGTAGCTGTGCTGAACAGAAATGGAAGATCCAGGCTGGAAGTCTGCATTCAGCCAAGGAGTTCATTAGGTGACCTTGGGCCAGTTGCCTTCTCTCAGTTTATCTTGCCTTATTGTGAAGACAAAACCAAAAGAGGGCAGAACCATGTATACCACCTAGAGCACCTTTGCAAGACATGCAGTGAAAAGCAAAATGTTTAATTTTTCCCATGCTTCTTCTGGCTTTCAGGAGACTTTGCAGGGCTGAGCCATTTAGCAGCAGTGCTGTGGGTCAGAGAAGGAGGAATTGCTGCTAAAACCACCAGGTCAACCATCACTGACTCCTTGGTAGGGGTGCTGTGGTCAGAGGGAGAGGTAGGAATCACTGATGTTGCCACTGCCACCAGGTCCATCATCACTGTCCCTACAGCAGCAGCAATGCAGACAAGGACAAAAGAAGTCAGCAGTGGTGCACCAGGTAGGGGAGGAAGAGAGAGAGGGAAACAGTGATGGGGTGGTGGATGGAAAAAGTGAGAGAAGAAAGTATGTGTATGAGACAGAGTGATGGTAGGCACTTGAAGAGGGATAAAGAAAGCAAAAGAGTGCTACTGTGGGAAAGAAAGAAAGAGATGAGAGCGTCTGTGACCATAGAAGTGAAGAAGAAAAAATGATGGAGTGGGAGACAGAAAGTGTGTGAGAGAGGGATTGTAGTCATTGGTGGAGGGAGAACAAAAGAGAAAGACTGACAATAGGTATTGGGCTGAGGGGCGGAAAGAGAGAGGTGATGGGAGGGGAGGAAGCAAAGGTGGGGGGAATGGCATGGCGACTCCCACAAGTGCCTTGTGGGTCCCTGAGGAGGAGCCATTTCCTGCTGCTTCTGCTGCGGAAGTGGCCATCCAGAAAAACAGGGGGGAGGTGAACCACCACAAAGAAGCTGATGCCTGGAGCCACTCGGCAGGAGGGTGGGCCTGGCCCCAAATGCAGGTGCAGCAATGCCTGGCCCCCACCAGGCCCTGCAGGCTAATGGAGCTGTGGGGCCAGAAAAGGAGCGTGGCTTGAGCCACAGGGCTGAGACTGAGGCATCCCAAGTTGTGGCAGGTCTGCAGCCTGCCGCGCAGCCCCCTGGGGCGGCAGCTGGAAACAGCGAGCCCAGCTAGCCCCGGGACCAGGGACTGCTGGGTGTCTTTGCTTAAATAGGGGTGAAGGGCTTGGGAGAGCAGCCAGTGGGAGGAAGACAAGGGAGCAGGGATGGAAATAAAAGGAGGGAAGGGTGGCCAGGAAAGAGATCGACAAGGAGCTAGAGGTGGAGCTGGAGCCGGGGGCAGATCAAAGAGAGAGAGAGCACCCAGGAACGAAGGATTGGCCAGGATGAACCAGCCAAAAAGGGTAACAAAGTGACATAACCCGGCCAACCACCCAGTCTGAGACCTCCCAGCTGCCCCGGGGAAGGACTCTGAGGCTAATGAGGTGATGGCCGCATCAGGGGCGGGGCTTCCCAACAAGGTGGGGCATGACAATACATATAGAGTATGGGCACAGGTTTGGGATACTTTCAGTGACTGTAGATAGATGAATGTGGGTTTAATGAAAACAAGGACAGATGTAAAAATTGGTTTTGCAAACAAACAAAACCCCTCCACAAGAATGCAAAAATTGCTGCTGCATAACAAATATGCAATCTGCAGCCTTGGAGTTGGAGTCTTATCCAATTGAACCTTCTATGGAGAAGCCTGGAGCTCATGCTTCTGACCCATGTTGGCTATAGTGCTGTAGTGTCAAAAAAAGCTTAAGCACTAACAGCTAAGTACAAGCATAAGAGCTTATTGACAGGAGGGGCAGTGGGAACTGTTTGTAGGAAGAGATGCAGAAAAGCATGGAGGTGTTACAAGGGGGATGTATGCCAATAGGCATTGTAAGGGATGTTTGACTGGACACTCAGTTAAAAATTTGGAGTCTATGTTCAAAATGTAAAGCAGAAGGAGGAAGTCCCTCAAAGAGACAACAGGCGAAAATAGGAAAAGAAAGTCACTTTGCAAAGGAAGAATTAACTGTACTCAGAAATTAGAAGGGATGATGGCTCAGTGGTAGAGCATCTGCTTGGGAAACAGAAGGTCCCAGGTTCAATCCCCGGCATCTCCAAAAAAGATTCCAGGCAAATAGGTGTAAAAAACCTCAGCTTGAGACCCTGGAGAACCGCTGCCAGTCTGAGAAGACAATACTCACTTTGATGGACCAAGGGTCTGATTCAGTATAAGGCAGCTTCATATGTTCATATATGTTCATATAGATCAGGTGAGTTAGAATACAGAAAAGTCATAAATTTTAGGCACATGAAAAAAATCAATGAACAATTGAAACTGGGAATTTCTGCATTCAAATGAAATAAGTGAGATCTTTGTCCATGAGAGCAAGAAAATTTCATGAGGCATGGGGAATGGACTGTGAGTTGAGAGCTGGGCTGTCTCTTCCCTTACACAATTTAGATCAGGGATCCCCAGCCCCCGGGCCATGGACCAATAGTAGTCCGTGGCCTGTTAGCAACCAGGCCATGGAGTGAGGCAGAGGTGCTGCACCTTCCCTTTCGCCTGCCCAGGGGAGGCAGGGGAGGGGAGGCAACCTCATAGCAAGGCAGAGCAGTCCTGCTGCCCCTTCTGTCCGCCTGGGATCCAGGTGGAAAAAAGAGGCAATGCAGGCTCACTCCAAAGCACCACCTCTTTCATCTCCCCAGGTGGGTGGAAGGGGCAGTGCAGCAGCGACTTTCGCCTACCCCTCATTTAAAGATCCCCATGGAGGGCAGGGGTGAGGGGCAGCCTGGGGTGGCAAAAAACCCAGCACACCCACACCAGTCCATGAAAAAAAAATGTCTTCCACAAAACAGGTTCCTCGTGCCAAAAAGGTTGGGAGCTACTGATTTAGATGAGAGTTAAGGCAGCACTAGGCAGAAATGTCAGGAAACCTGCTTTTTTCATTTTTGTCTGTGCTCTGATCAGGGTTTTATATTTATCAGGGTTTTACATTGGGGGAAAATGGTAGAAATACATTAAATAAATAAATAACCAACCAACCTTCTGTTTGGCCATAAATCATGCAAATTTGTCTTATTTGGCATGGACCTGTTTAAATCCAATTAATTAAACTAATTAAGCTTCCAACTGCCATCACTGAGGCTGTCAATAGGAGGAGAGAAAGTTGCCATGTATCCCACCAACATTTCTGGACCAGGCTTGGGCTGAGGCCCCTCCCTGCATCAACTTCCAACAGCATTGAAAAAAATCAGAAAGAGAGAGAGAGAAGAGGAAGCTGCCAAGATCTCCATTCTGCTTGGAAAGAAGAAACATCACCCCTTTGGAGACATGAGGCTGAAGTTGGTTCCCAGTTCCTTAATCACAGTTCCTGGTTTCTCATTTGTGAATCCAGCCACAATTATTAGTGATACTTAAAAAGCTCTCATCCTCAAAAGGCCTTTGGACAACTCCAAATTATATATTCTGAGACTCAGAGGACTCTGACTGACAAGGTGATATACACAGGTGCTCAGTTCAAACAATGTTTTTGATACTAACAGCTCCCATGTAGGGTATACCCAGAACAAATAAATATGAAGACACTGGGGCAGCTGCTCCACACACACAGCTTTAGATCACCCTGAAGCATATGCCTCCATACACTGAGGAACTGTACTTTGCAACAAGATGTACGGTATATTTGGACACTACAATTATAGACTAGTGTGACAGATTGTAAAGGGTTAATGCCTAACAGAAGCTGAGAATCTGATTGACAGGCTGTTTGAATGGAATTCTGTGAAGAGAGTCAGTTAAGGAATGACAGTTGGGAACTGACAGTTGAAGAAGAAACAGTTAAGCACTGATTGCGGACTGGGAAGGAGGTGAAAAGAGTGAATGGATCAAGGAAAATCCTCATTCAAGCAAAAAAGAAAAAGACAAAGGGAAATGGCATCTAGTAAAGAGAAATGATTCCTGCCCAGTTAAGAAGGAAAATAGCTTCTAGAAAAGAGGAATGATTCCTCATCTGTGTAAAAACAAGGATTTTGGGAACTTGGTTCCTGCCTTCTAAACATATTGTGTCAGTGAAACTTTGAAACCTATGCTTGAGTGTTTAAGCAGAAACTGAAAAGAAAGCCTCTGTTCTCACAGTTTTAAAGACCTTGTCAAATACCAGAAACACTTACTTGGTGGCAACATATTATCTGGTTTTTGAGAACCTTACTGTCAACATATTTAGCTATTCTTCTGGGACAGAAGAAGAAGAAGAAGAAGAAGAAGAAGAAGAAGAAGAAGAAGAAGAAGAAGAAGAAGAAGAAGAAGAAGAAGAAGAAGAAGAAGAAGATATTGGATTTATATCCCGCCCTCCACTCCGAAGAGTCTCAGAGCGGCTCACAATCTCCTTTACCTTCCTCCCCCACAACAGACACCCTGTGAGGTGGGTGGGGCTGGAGAGGGCTCTCACAGCAGCTGCCCTTTCAAGGACAACCTCTGCCAGAGCTATGGCTGACCCAAGGCCATGCCAGCAGGTGCAAGTGGAGGAGTGGGGAATCAAACCCGGTTCTCCCAGATAAGAGTCTGCACACTTAACCACTACACCAAACTGGCTCTCTACACCAAACTGGCTCTCTGCCATAATGCCTCAAGGTATGTTTGTTCTATAAATACATGAACTCATCTCCAGTGTGCATACTTTTTTTTCTTGACATCAGCTTCACATTTCATGAAGTGTTTGTTGCTTCTCTCTCTGGACCTAAATATTACCCATTCTAAACCACTATTTTCCCCACTACTTCCTTTTAGCTCTTACTTAGCTTTTGTGAGTGTGTTTTTGACCTTTGATTATTTTTTTCAATAAAGACACAACCAGTTGAACATCAGCCTGGCTTATCTGAGGAAAGGACCCTATATACAAAGGTGGAGATCTCATGTTACCCGCCTTTTGCTAGTAGAATTGCCAAGTCTAATTGAGAAAATATCTGGGGACTTTGGGGGTGGAGCCAGGAGACTTTGGGGGTGGAGCCAGGAGACTTTGGGGCAGAGCCAGACTTTCCCATTTCCAAAATTAATGCATAAAAATACAGCAATGCAGTTCACCTGAATAGTCATCATTTCCTCATCCCCCAATAGCTGCAATTCTAGTAAATGAAGTGTGAAACAAAAAGCAGCCAAAATGCAGAGTTTGCAAGCTCACATTTTTGTGATCTCATTAGGGCTTTACTCACAGGAACTGCTGTTCTTCAGCCTAACACAGGCAAACAAAAGAGAGAGAGGTGGAGTTTTCCTCTATCCCATAAACAGGCTCCTATACAAAGACTCTGAAAACAATGCAAAACAAGCACAGAGACAGATACACACTATTATTGCCTCCCCTACAAAGACTTCTGAAAAGTACTCTCTCTCTCACTGGGTCTGGCTCCTCCACAACAACATCTGACAATTACAGGGTCTATGCTGCTCTCTCTCACACACAGGCACATACTCCTACTTGTTGTGAAACAAAAGCAAAACAAAGAGGCTCTGCTTCTGTCCTTTTCCATGAAGTACTTCCTGCTTCCTGCTCAACTTTAAAGGGGAACACACACACAAAGAGGCATTTTAAAATAGGACCTTTTTTGCAGGTTTCTTAACTTCGGGAGATTTAGAGGTACTGGTGGCTGTGGGGGCATGGCTTCCCCCACCGGCCAGCTGGCTGGGGGCAGGGGGAAGCCTGTAAAACTGGGGGATCCTCCGCTGGGACCTGGGGATTGGGAAGCCTACTTGCTACCAAAATTCCCCAAACCAATTATTCATTAGACCAATTTGAGTAACACGGGCTCCACCCTCAAATCTTCACATATTTCCAAACCTAAAGTCGACAACTCTATGCCAGAATGACTCCCTAGCCTCTTAACATTGTGAATTAATTGTTGAAAATATAATAAAGTTTTCAAAGATTTCAGGTTTTCACGGCTGGTAACATCATTAGGGTTTATAGAATCTTTCGGGCTCAAGTGCCGTGTTCTACTGGAGAAAGTTTTTCTTCCAGACGTTTCATTCTCGGCTGCGGAGAACATCCTCAGTGGCGTTGCAGCCGGAGTAGGCGCTCTGACCTTCTTGGCCTAGAAATAGCAGCTCTCCAGCAGCCCTGGCCTCACTCAATGCACAGCAGCCAAGAAGGTCAGAGCGCCTACTCCGGCTGCAACACCACTGAGGATGTTCTCTGCAGCCAAGAACGAAACGTCTGGAAGAAAAACTTTCTCCAGTAGAACACGGCACTTGAGCCCAAAAGATTCTACAAACCCTAATAATAAAGTTTGCTTGCCCATTTTATTTTTTAAAATGTTTTTCCCAATTGCCCAAGAAACAGCATTTCTCTCAGTCAGTCTTAGCCCTGGGACAGATAAGGCCAGTTGCCTGGTCCTCTGGGATTGGAGGGAAATTTCAAACTGCAGCTGTCTGTTATGTTAGCCATTTTGCACTACATGTGTGTTGTATGTGTGCTGTGCTCAATATTTCTTGTGTCTTGGAGGAGATGGTTTGCTTGGATTATGCTAGACCTTGGCTGGCCAGAACCTGCTTGGAAAGTGCTTCTGTACAGACTGGTCTGAATCATTCTTTATTACTACTGGCTAGCTTTCCTCTTGTCTTTTCCCCCCAAGGGAGTGTTAATAATGGGGGGGGGGCATTTGGTCACTGGGGGGAAGTTCAGAAGAGGTATTCTTTTTGTTTGGGTTCTATGTGGCTTTTTTTGTAGAAAAAATCAGCAGCAACTCATTTGCATATAAGACCACACTCCCCAATGTCACCATTGTTTCACACATGGCTTTTTTGTAGAAAAAGCCCAGCAGGAACTCATTTGCATATTATTCCATACCCCCTGACACCAAGCCAGCCGGAACTGCGTTTCTGTGCATTCATGTTCATAAAAAAGTCCTGGTTTTGTTCTGAACGTCTGCTTCTTGTGTTTCCATATTTTATAGCCAGCTTAACTTTGAACACAGGAGCCAAAATGATTCACTTAACCTGTTCTTGACAGTCAGCACATTAATGCTTTTTAAATAAAATACCAAGAATTCTGTTAAATCATGTGTCAGGACTGGGGGATAGATGAGTCAGGAGACACCTTGCTCTTGTGGTAGCCTGAGATGAATTGCTTCAGTTGTCCCTTCCTTTCCCAGGCAGGAAAAACAGCCAGATAATCAGTGATAGGAAAATATTGAATATTGGAAAGAGGGCAATGACATATCTATCCATCAACTGTGAATGTGTGTGCCTGTCAGTAGTTGGTAATATTTTTGATGGATTTTATAAGCCACCTTGAAGACAGTACATGGTGGAAAGCGGGGAGGTGAAAACTTTTAGCTAGCTAGCTAAATGGTAAAAATGTAACAAGGAAGGAAGGAACGAACAAAGGAAAGACGATGGGATGTCCTCATTCATGAGAAGGGGCCATGGTTCAGAGGAAGAACTAAAGATAACCAAAGGCCTGTCACATGTATTAAAGGTTATCATATGGCAGGCCAATAAGAGACACAGTCCTGAACTACAGGTCTGTCCTCTTCACTTTTGTGCTGTTGGTATTCATCTGGCTTTCAGCCCACTTCAGCTTCTTTAGTGGTTTTTAAAGGTAAGAATATAGTGTGAAGAGTCATAAAACAAGCTTTTAACTCTTGGCAACATCCTTTTACAATGCCATTGTTATCCTGAAATTTGGAAAACACTACTGTACTAAATGAGAAAAAGTAGACTTGGATCCCTGAATATACTTGCATCTGCCATGTACTAGCTAGAAAATGGACTTTTTATTTTCTCCCACCAAACAAAAAAAAATTAGCTCAGTTAGGAGGATTTGTTTACTGAGTCTCTAAGTAGCAATTTTGATGCAATAAAACTTTTTGGAAGAGAATCGAGCATATAAACACATGCATTTCCTTACTCTGATCCAGTATGTAGTGGGCATGATGAATTAGGGTTCATTATTTTGATTTTCATTGTGATTTGGCCTTTTGCTGGAACTTCAGCAAATAAGAGCACTGCCACAGCATACACAGCTGCTATAATAAAAAGATAACGTATGCATGCATTCCATAATTAATTCTTCAAAAGTGTTGAATGCACAAATTATGGCCTATGACATAATCCATTATTCAGAGAGTGAAATTAAGGAAACAATATAGAACATTAATTCCAACTAGTGCTTTGCATCAGCCAAAATAGCATATAAAATTTTGGAATCAGTTACTACTTTACTGGAGCAAAGTTTGAGTTTAGTGACACCTTTAAGACCAACAAAGTTTCCTGTAACAGGAAGTTACTCTATGTACATAGAAGGAGTTTTCCTAGTCTGAGATTGTGTAAATTACTTCCAAATATTTTGAACAATGCTTAGATAAAGTGCACAGTGAAACAGGGGAATAGACCGGTTTTGTCTGTCAGTTTGTATTTTTGTGGGTGCTGTGAGGTGTTGAAGTGGTCCACTTACAGTGATCCCATGTGAATTTTTGATACATAGAATTTCTACACCTATTTGTTGATGCAAGTCACATTGATTGAATAAATGAAGTTATTTGAGACATTTCACCACTGAAACTTTTATTGAGTTGCACATTTTTAAATGCTCATTTTGCTTCAGGAGTCTGTTGCACACGATGCACTTGCTTGTTCTCCAGCTCCACATCCTGTGCGACTCTTTTTTGGTCACCTAATCCCCAAGTGGGGGCAGGGAATCTCCTGGTTTGGAGGTCCTCCCCCCACTTCAGGCTCATCAGAAAGCAGGGGGGACGAAATCGTCTGCTGGGCACTTCATTATTCTCTATGGAGACCGATTCCCATAGGGTATAATGGAGCATTCATCTGCGGATATCTGGGACTCTGGGGGGTTGTTTTTTGAGGTAGAGGCACCAAATTTGCAGCATAGCATCCAATGCCTTTCCTCAGAACAACCTCTAAGTTTCAAAAGTATTGGACCAGGGGCTCCAATTCTATGAGCCCCCCAAAAGGTGCCACATCCTTCATTATTTCCAAAGGAGAGAAGGCATTTAAAAGATGTGTGGTCCTGTTAAATGTGATAGCCAGAACTTCCTTTGGAGTTCAATTATGCTGGTCACAACCTTGCTCCTAGCTCCACTCCCAATGTCTCCTGGTTCCACCCACAAAGTCTTCTCACTCTGCCCCCAAAGTCCCCAGATATTTCTTGAATTGGACTTGGTAACCATACACTGGACTCAAACTTTGTTCTGCTGCCTCAAACCAACACAACTACCCATCTGAATCTGGCTACTTTATTATTTGCAATGAATCTAATTTTTAAAGTTCTGTTAAGGACATCTTATGGCAGGGCTACCAAATGGCATGGGGTGGGGGCAGATTCCCAGTGGGCCCCCTTCACATCACAAAGATTCAATCCCAATGTCTCATGATAGGAAATGAAAAGATGTGCCCAGTTTTATGGGCTGCCAGGATGACCAGGGCCCTCCATTTTGTCCCACTGCCTCACTGTACACTCAGTGGTCCTGCCTTACGGCACTCCTTTAATAATAATAATAATAACTTTTTATTTCTATCCCGCCCTCCCCGCCGGGGCAGGCTCAGGGCGGCTCACAACATAAAATACATTATACATCAATTTACTTATAAAATCACAGTTAAAACAATTTACAAATTATTAAAATTAACAATAACAATATCAACATGGTGCTAAGCGTTAGATCTTCAGCAGAATTCAGTAATTAAAAGCATTTTCAATGGCACTTCCCGGTTTATCATTGGTTGAAGGCTATTTTGAAGAGGTGGGTCTTACAGGCCCTACAGAATTGATCTAAGCATCGTAGGGCCCGCACCTCCTCCGTGAGTTGATTCCACAGCAGTGGAGCAGCAATAGAGAAGGCCCGGTCTCGGGTGGCCTTCAATCTGGCCTCCCTTGGCCCAGGGATATTCAGCTGGTTTTTTCCAGCTGACCTCAGCGCTCTCTGGGGCTCATATGGGGAGAGACGGTCCCTCAGGTAGGCAGGTCCTCGGCCATATAAGGCTTTAAAGGTGATAACCAGCACCTTGTAACGAACTCGGTATACCACTGGCAGCCAGTGCAGTCCGCATAGCCCCGGCTGTATGTGCTCCCACCTTGGGAGCCCCAACAGTAGCCTAGCCACCGTGTTCTGCACCAGCTGCAGCCGCCGAGTTCGGCACAAGGGCAGCCCCATGTAGAGGGCGTTGCAGTAATCTAATCTCGAGGTGACTGTAGCATGGATCACCGTTGCTAGGTCACGGTGTTGAGCTTGGTTAAAGAATACTATAAAGAAGTAGAGAAATATTAGGATGTTTTTACTCCCAACAGTAAAGTCACAAATCTCTGGAGCATCAAAGGCCTATTTTAAGACACTTGTTTAGTGAAAATAATCAAGAGCCTGCAAACTTTGAGTTGCTCTGTTTATTTCTCAGCCTACAAGAATTTATACAATATTGGAGCTAAGCCTTTCATGCCACAGATTCTGATGCCATATTCTAGTTAGTGTAGGACAGTGATTTCAGTTTGTTTTTGTGGACTGGATTGAGTGATAGCCAATGTTTTATAAATGTTATTGACAGATTTGGCATCAAGAGGAAAGATGATTTCAACTTCTGGGGTTTGGAAAATGGAGAGCTGAACTGCTTCTCACAAGGGGAGCAGCCTGGGGCTTCTGTTTGGGGTAGAAAAGGCAAATCAATACCTACTGCCTACTTTTCTCATACAGAGAATAGTCCAAGACATGCTCGGGAAACTCTGAGGAGATTTACTTTGGCTGAAAAGAAGCTCCCAAGGGGGCTCCTTTGAAGCTTTGAAGGATCTCTGGTAACGGGTTGCATTCCAATGTCTACAGAGGACTTCCAGAGTCATTCAATTGACTTAAACTCTTCAGAATCCAAAACTTCTTTGTTCTACTTATCATCTGAATCGAAACAAGGACAGTGCCTATCTGGATAACTACAGTAGAAGGTACAGATTGCTATCTATCATTCCGGGACTAAAATAAGAACTAAATGTAAAAAAATATAAGGTGGCAAGTGGAGTATGTTTTGTTTATATAAAGGAGAAGAGGAGGGGTGAAGTTGAGAATTTTGAATGCTAAAAGACAGTGTCAGAAACGAGAAAAACAATGAATGTTTTGAATACTTGCGGTTTTGGAGGAGAAACACCACCATCACAATTGCTGATGAAGCAGATGTCACAGGAAATGACGTTATAAAAGTATCACAAGATCGTCTAACCATAGAGAATGGGATTTGGCAGCAAATAAAGCAGGAAATAACCATTGAAAGAAGGAAAAAGTGGGAGTCATCCAGCCTACTCTAGGACTAGAAAATCATAGAAAAACATTGGAAGCCATTAGAAGAAGGCTAAAGTTTAAGAAATAATTAAAAACATTTGGGACGTTAAAAATTTGTGGAGCCGGCAAATTTGGGCATTGCAAGGCAGACAATATTGATTAATATTGATTAAAACAATTTCAGTAGCCCCTAGAAGAAAGTAGAATTTTTTTTTTAAAGGGGCAGAAAAACCGCAGGTGCCATCTTGGACAAAATAAAAACTTTTAAAATTAATATCTCAACATAGGAAGCTCCAAGATCGGCGTTTTTGGGCTCATTGAAGAGAGCAAGCCTTGCTCTTGAAAACCTGATAGAATTTAATTTGGTGAAATCAACTTTTTCATTATATCTTCATGTCAGATTCAAAACCAGCACATACTAGGGCTGCCTCATTGGAAAAGATGCAGGAGCAGCTGGAAGCAATGGAAGCAAGGATGATGAAAGGGACGAAAGAATTAATAACTGCCTCCAAAAAGGAAATTAAGAAGGATATTGAAACATGTACAACAGCTTTGAAAAAAGAAATTGAGGATCTCAGAAATGAGACTGTGGCAACATCAAAGAAAATGCAAGAAGTGGAAGGGAAAATGCAAGAACAAGATTCCACCTTGAAAAAAGTACAAGAAAAAGTAGTAATGCATGACTGCAAATTGATGGAAAACCAGATACGCCTGAGAGGAGTACCTGAAGAAGAACAAAATGACTTAAAGAAATATATAATAAATATTATTGCTGAATTTTTGGAAGAGGATCCAGAGGTTGCTAGAAATATATATGACAATGTATATAGAGTCAATTCATTCTATGCCAAAAAGAATAAACTACCAAGAGATGTGGTGATAAGATTCATGACACAAGATAAGGTAGTAAGAATCATCAATAAAAACTTTGAAAAAACATTAATAGTTGGTGACAGCAGAGTGAGAATCATGAGAGAATTGCCAAGACAAGTTATAACAGAAGAACATATAAAAAATGAACAGAGTAACTAAAGGAAAATGAAATAAGATACAGATGGAAACTACCAGAAGGTGTGAGTTCTGAACTTCAAGGGAGGAGGATCACAATTACAAGTGCATGAGAATTATGTAGATTCCTGGAAGAACATAAAGAATTTGGAGATACAGCATAATAGTATAATATAAAGAATCATGATGGATTACAAATTATTATCTTGGAATGTAAATGGACTAAATTCACCACACAAAAAAGAAAGAACGTTTCATTTGATTAAAAAGCAAAAGTGTAATATAATATGTTTGCGAGAAGTACATATTAAACAAAAGGATTACAAATTTTTATGGAATAAACAACTGGGACTAGAATTCCACTCACTGGCCAAACAGAAAAAGAGAGGTGTGCTTTTTTATATTAAACAAGATTTAGATCCAAAAGTGATTTTTAAGGATAATGATGGGAGATATTTGGTGGTGGAAGTAACATTGAATGCTAAAAGAACATTGTTATTGGGACTGTATGCACCAAATGGGGCAAAAGAATTTTTTTTAAAAAATTACACAACAATTGGATCAAGTGACATATGAACAAATTATGATAATGGGAGATTTTAATGGAACAATAAAGAATGTGTTGGACAGGTCTGGAAAAAAAAGAATAATAAGGAAGGAAAACTACCAAAGTCATTCTTTGAGTTAGTTAAACAAGAAAGTTTGAAAGACATATGGAGGAAGTTCTCTCCTGAAGTGTGGGACTATACCTTTTACTCAGCAAGAAATAGTACCTTTTCAAGAATTGATATGCTGTGGAGTACAAAAATTCTGGGACTTATTACAAAAAAAATAGAGATTCTTCCTAAAGTTGAAGCAGATCATAATCCATTAATGTGGACAACTAAGTGGCCAAAAAGACAAGGAGATGGAGGTTAAATGAGGACTTACTACAAAGCAAAGAAATAGTGACATCGCTAGAAAAAGAAACTAAAGCTTTCTTCCAAATAAACAAAAATGAAGACATTGAATTTCAAATGGTTTGGGATGCTTATAAAGCAGTGATGAGAGGTATTTTGATCACATTGAATAATAAAGACAGAAGAGCTAAAGAAAAACAAATGTTGGACATTCAAAACGATATAAAAAAAAGGAAGGAGAGCTGAGAAAGAGACCTGGAAAAAAAGAAAATTATGAGGGAGATTACAATATTACAAACACAATTGAGACACTTGTTAGATAAAGAAATGGAATGGAATTTGAAAAGGATACAACAGAAATCTTTTGAAGGAGCAAACAAACCTGGAAAATATTTGGCCTGGCAAATGAAAAAAGAGAGAGAAAATAAAATCATTAACAAAATAATAATAGATGGAAAAGAAATTGTGGATCAAGAAGGCATAAAAAGAGAATTTTTTAAATATTATTCCAAACTGTTTAAAGGTTTTAAAATAAATAAAGAAAAGATGGAAAAATATTTGCAAAGGATAAAATAACTCCCCTAACAGAGAATATGGAAAAGGTCTTTAATGAAACAATAGAAAAAATAGAAATTGAAGCAGCAATTAATTCAATGAAGTTGGGAAAAGCTCCCGACCCAGATGGATATACTGCGAAATTCTATAAAGTCTTCAAAGATGTGTTGATACCAAAACTTCAAAAATTGATGAATACTATAAGAATGGAAGGAAAAATACCAAATACATGGAAGGAAGCAGTAATCTTACTGATTCCAAAAGAAGACAGAGATGTCACAAATTTTAAAAACTATAGACCAATTTCATTACTAAATAATGATTATATAATATACACAAGGATACTAGCAGAACGACTTAAGCAATACCTGATTAACCTTATTAAAGAGGAGCAAGCAGGATTTCTTTCCAGGAGACAAATTAGAGATAATATTAGAACTGTTGTAAATATTGTAGAATAATATGAAAGACATCCAGAAAAAGAAGTCACATTGTTTTTTGCAGATGCAGAGAAAGCTTTTGACAACTTGAATTGGGACTTTATGTTTGCGATGATGGAAAAATTGAGATTGGGGGAAAGTTTTATAAGAATGGTGAAAGCAGTGTACACTGAGCAGTGTGCAAGACTTTGTATAAATGTAGACTTAACAGAGAACGTGACAATCAGTAAAGGTACAAGACAAGGTTGCCCCCTATCTCCATTGTTGTTTATGATGACTTTGGAAATTTTGCTGATGCAAATTCTGGAAGATAAACAAATAGAAGGATTGAAAATGAAAGGTTTTACTTATAAATACAGAGCATTTGCAGATGATGTAATGTTTATAAATGAAAATCCCATACAAGTAACACCAAGATACAAGAATATGGAGAATTGGCGGGATTCTATATTAATAAAGAAAAGTTGAAAAATTTATGTAAAAATATGCAAGTGAGCAAACAAAAAGAACTGCAAAGTCTAACAGAATGTGAAGTCACTTCTAAAGTAAAATATCTGAGTGTGGACATTATAATGAAAAATATTGATTTATACAAAAATAATTATGAAAAGTTATGGCGTAAAATTGATGAAGATATGTTAAAATGGAACAGGCTCAATTTGTCATTGTTAGGTAGAATAGCTACAATTAAAATGAATGTTCTACCAAGAATTATGTACTTATTCCAAACAATTCCGATAGTGAAGGATAATAAACAATTTAGAAAGTGGCAGAGAAAGATTTCAGAGTTTGTATGGGCTGGGAAGAAACCAAGAATTAAAATGAAAATTTTAACAGATGCAAAAGAAAGAGGAGAATTCCAACTACCAGATTAAAGTTATACTACGAGACGGTATGTTTGGTGTGGATAAAAGAATGGGTGACGTTATTAAACAGAAAACTTTTCGTTTTAGAAGGTCATGGAAATCTATTTGGTTAGCATGCATATATATACTATGGAAAGAATAAAATGGATGGCTTTTTCTCTCATCACTATATAAGAAGAAATTTGCTGAATACATGGATGAAATATAAAAGATATGGAGATGACACCGGCGGGAGTCAAGATGTGGGGGGGAGGAAAGGATGAAAAATAGTAATGTATGGGATAGATAATGGGTTTATTAATGTTTTATTGAATATGAATACCATATGTTAAAAATAAAATTGTTTAAACTCAAAAGAGGAAAGATGATTTCATCTTTCATCTTGCTTAAAGCCTATGTCATGCTATGTCCCTTTCTTCCTTCAGAGCCACCTCAAAACCAGTGATTTCTGTGAAGCCTCTGATTTACCCTCTTTGGCTTCAATTATCAGTGACATACATATATATCTGGATTTCCTCATGTACATTTCCTGTTGGTATTGGCTCTCTCTTTATACCTTTTCTTGCTGTGTGTATCTGTGCCTGTCTGTCTACAAATCTCCATAGGCTTGCCTGGCTTGGCCTAGCAACCAGGAGGAGATTGGGGGGGGAGGGGGACATGGGGCAGCCAACAGCA
Source organism: Heteronotia binoei (assembly GCF_032191835.1). Taxonomy (NCBI): domain Eukaryota; kingdom Metazoa; phylum Chordata; class Lepidosauria; order Squamata; family Gekkonidae; genus Heteronotia; species Heteronotia binoei. The sequence continues at coordinate 75,878,940 of NC_083226.1, forward strand.
ATAGCATCACATCACTTCCAAGAAAAACTTGAAAGTGACACCACACCTCTCTAGGAATTGCTGGAAAATATGTAAAATCAATAGAGTTTCTGGTAGTTCCTAGAGAGGACTGGGGTGCAGGATCCCCCAACTCCACTGGGGGATAGGTGACCCTAGCATATCTGTAATATATAACACATGTGCCAGCTTTCAATTCATTGATCTACTATATATCAAGTTTTCAATTACTTATCCGATTATAAGTTCCCTAAAATAGGTACCTTATCTTTAACCTAATCTGTAAAAAATGTAAGCCAAAATGCCCTCCAAAGAGGTTGGGGAATTGACAGCTGGGCAACTTTGGCTCAAAAGGATCTAGAATCTGACTTCCAGTGTGAGTTTCCAACAGAGCTGATGCCCTCTGGATAAGGGGGAAACTTAATCCTTTGTCCAGGGTAGTAAAGAGCCTTTTTCGGTTCTCTGCCTGCATTTCTCAGTTAGAGATTTGCCCAAGATGATGCCAGAAATTCTTGGAGCCATTGATCTCAGCTAAAGATTGATAACGGAGGTTGTCTTTCTGAGGCTTTGTAGAGCCAGCAAGGAAGAGGAGCATCGTCCAGCATCTACAAAGGATTAAGAGCCATTTAATTGGCTTAAGCATGTTTGGATCTCACTCTCTTTTGGGACTGATAAGAATTTGACAGACCAGGAAGACCGAAGTTTAAAGAACATAGCCGCTAAGGTACTTTGATTGTTATCTACCACTCCAGGACATTTCTAAGCTAATTTAAATAACAGTAGAAGGTGGAAAAGCCTGAACAGGAACGAAAGTAAGGGGGAGAGGAGAGACTGTGTAATTTGGACTCTGTTAATTTAAAGGCATGGATAGAATTTGGGAAAGAAGAAAATTATTGTGAATACCTGTGGTCAGTGACGTAGGCTTCTGTATTTTGGCTCTGTTCTTGCAATCAACATAACAAGTATTCAAATACTGTGATATTTGGAGAACAAGAGCTGAGCTTAGTGATCCAGGAAGTGAAAGCTGAAGGTGCACTGACAGCCAATGTAACAAGGATTACAAAGATCGCGATAGTTGGAGAACGTGAACCAGGAAGCAAAAGTTGAAGGAGAGAAGACCAAGAAGAAGGTCCTGGTTAGGAATTTTTAGCCATAGAGAAAGTACGATCGCCATTTTGAAAGAGGTAAAATTGCCAAAAATTGTTAAAAATCAATATCTCAGCCCAGGAAGGTAGGAGAAAGACGAAATTAGTCTTATTTTAAACAGCAAGTTCTAAGCTACTGGACTTGGTGCTGAATTTAGATTTGGAGACCTCTGAGTTTTTTGGGAGGTTTTCTTTTATGTCAGAAGGAAGATTAACTCGTGCAAGGTCTCATTCTTTGGACAAAATGCAAATCCAGTTTGATACCATGGAAGCCAGGATTATGAAGGGCGTGGAGAAGATGATAACAGCCAGTAAAAAAGAACTTAAAAAGGATATTGGAGATCTTAGAAAAAAAGTTGAAGATTTTAAAGATGAACTAAGTATGGTTAAAAACAGGGTCAAGGAGGTTGAAGAGAAAGTTGATATACATGCTTCCACCTTACTAAAACTTCAAAAGAAGGTAACAATCCATGACTGCAGATTAATGGAAACTCAAGTGCGTCTGAGAGGAATACTGGGGAGGAAACGGATTTAATGGACTATATGGTGAAAATTATTGCTGATTATTTAGAGGAAGATCCTGAAAAATTTAGAAATATGTTGGACAGTGTTTATAGAGTTAATTCATCATATGCAAAAGACAAAGGCCTACCAAGAGACATAGTTATAAGACTAAGGTCCAAGGATATGGCAGGGAAAATTCTAAATAAAAGTTTTCAAAAAGCCCTGACAATAGAAGAGAGTAGAGTCAAAATAATGAAAGAGCTGCCAAGACAAGTGATAAACGACAGGAAGAAATATAAGAGATTAACAGAGAAGTTGCGTGCAGAGGGCACAAGATACAGATGGGTACTATGAACATATGAAGCTGCCTTATACTGAATCAGACCCTCGGTCCATCAAAGTCAGTATTGTCTTCTCAGACTGGCAGCAGCTCTCCAGGGTCTCAAGCTGAGGTTTTTCACACCTATTTGCCTGGACCCTTTTTTGGAGATGCCAGGGATTGAACCTGGGACCTTCTGCTTGCCAAGCAGATGCTCTACCACTGAGCCACCATTCCTCCCCAACACATACTACCCGAGGGTGTGGTCTTTGAACAACGTGGAAGAAGGGTTACAATAAGGAATGAGCAAGAGATGTATAGCTTTTTTGACGAGAATAAAGACTGTGCATCATAATGGAGTACAAGTTATTATCTTGGAATATAAATGGACTAAATTCACCACAAAAACGAAAAGCAACATTTCATTGGATTAAAAAGCAAAAATGTAATATAATTTGTTTATAGGAAGTTCATATACAACAAAAGGATTATAAATTTTTGTGGAATAAACAATTGGGATTGGAATTTTTTTCATTGGCGGATCAAAAGAAAAGGGGTGTGGTCTTTTATATTAAGAAACAATTAGAACCAACATTGATATTTAAAGATAAAGATGGAAGATATATAGCAGTGGAAGTGATGATGGATGCAAAAAAAAAAAAAAGGATCTAGAATCTATATATACAGGATTCCACTTCCAGAAATTCTCGCTAAATTTACAAAGGACACTAATTAAGTAAAACAATTATGATTTTATTACAGAAAAATATAGAACACACATACAAGATAATAGATACATATAACATATATACAGACCTAATAAAAATAGAGAGAGAGAGATAGAGGTAATATAAGGATGGACAAACAGGGTGATAATTACCGATCGTAGACTTCGAGGAAGGCTCCAATGGCGACAAACTAGGGAGATGGGGGAAGGGACCCTCAACTGTTCAGGAATTGGGGATGTATCTAAACAGCAGGAATGGGGTACTGCTAGATGCACACCTGTGGGGAGCTGGGTCAAAGGTTATAAGGACTACCTCGAGCTCTTAGGGGGTAGGAGGTGCAGGGGGGGATGACAGGTGGTCAGCTGGTATGTGACCTCAGAGAAACGGGATGCTCCGCAATGACCCTAAGGGCTGGACTTATGCGGTGGCCAATGTCCAGTTTATTAGGGACACCTGATTGGATACCCATACCTGGCCAATGAGTGGACCTGGCCCTGGTTACCTGATAGGGCTTCCAAGTAACAATGGACAAAAGGGGGAGGCTCCAGGGTGACCATTAGGGTAAAGAATGGGTGAGATTATTGGGGTGGAAGTGAATAGCAAGCTATCAAACTTATCTATAGGTGACAATAGAGAGTCAAATTGATACCTATGGTGACAATAACTATGGCCCTGAGTGAAGCTGTTCTTCCTCTTCTTTACTCCTCTACTGGCACCATCTTTTGTCTCGGGTTCCGTTGGACAAAAGCTTAGGCAGTCTGACAGGATCCATGCCTAAGATAAGCTTGATTGCCTTATGCATAAGTGACAGCTGTTGAGTATGTGAGCCTCTCGCTTTGCTTTTATGGAGTCTGGCACTGCAGGAAGATAGTTGCTGATGATGTTAGCCTACCAACATGGATTTCATGGTCAAGGCTGGAAGCCGCTTGCCCGGACAGTTCCTGGTGGCGCAACTTCTTCCGCTGCAATGGCCGAGATGGTGCGCGCACGGAGCGGCTGAAAACCCATTTGTCCTCCTGGCTAGCACTCCTCCAGAGATACAGAGTGCTGCTGCAACGCTGTGGCTGTTAGTACTCACATAAGTCTCTTACATTCTGGATGACAGAACCCACGGTTCCCTGGCAGATAAGAACATAAGAGAAGCCATGTTGGATCAGGCCAATAGCCCATCCAGTCCAACACTCTTTGTCACTCAGTGGCCAATATAGACACACACACACACTGTGGCTAATAGCCACTGATGGACCTCTGCTCCATATTTTTATCTAACCCCCTCTTGAAGCTGGCTATACTTGTAGCTGCCACCACCTCCTGTGGCACTGAATTCCACATGTTAATCACCCTTGGGGTGAAGAAGTACTTCCTTCTATCCGTTTTAACCTGACTGCTCAGCAATTTCATTGAATGCCCACGAGTTCTTGTATTGTGAGAAAGGGAGAAAAGTACTTGCAAACCTCTATCATGTCACCCCGCAGTCGACGTTTCTCCAAGCTAAGGAGCCCCAAGCGTTTTAACCTTTCTTCATAGGGAAAGTGTTCCAACCCTTTAATCATTCTAGTTGCCCTTTTCTGGACTTTTCCCAATGCTATAATATCCTTTTTGAGGTGCGGTGACCAGAATTGTAAACAGTATTCCAAATGAGACCGACCATTAATTTATACAGGGGCATTATGATACAGGCCGATTTGTTTTCAATTCCCTTCCTAGTAATTCCCAGATTGGCGTCGGCCTTTTTTATTGCAATCACACACTGTCTTGACATTTTGAGTGAGTTATCTACCATGACCAGTTATCTACCTGACCCCAAGATCTCTCTCTTGGTCAGTCTCTGCCAGTTCACACCCCATCAACTTGTATTTGTAGCTGGGATTCTCGGCCCCAATGTGCATTACTTTGCACTTGGCCACATTGAACCTCATCTGCCACGTTGACGCCCACTCACCCAGCCTCAACAGATCCCTTTGGAGTGCCTCACAATCCTCTCTGGTTCTCACCACCCTGAACAATTTAGTGTCATCTGCAAACTTGGCCACTTCACTGCTTACTCCCAACTCCAAATCATTTATGAACAAGTTAAAGAGCATGGGACCCAGTACTGAGCCCTGCAGCACCCCATTGCTTACCGTCCTGCACTGTGAAAACTGTCCATTTATACTCACTTTTTAAAGATGGGGGTGACATTTGCTACCTTCCAGTCCTCAGGAACGGAGGCAAATTTCAGTGAAATATTACATATTTTTGTCAGGAGATCCACAAGTTCAACTTTGAGTTCTTTCAGAACTCCTGGATGTATGCCATCCAGACCTGGTGACTTATTAGTTTTTAATTCGTCTATCAGTTGTAGGACCTCCTCTCTTGTCACCTCAATCTGACTCAGGTCTTTCAACACCCCTTCCAAAATAAGTGGTTCTGGAGCAGGCAAACACTTCTCATCTTCCACAGTGAAGACGGAGGCAAAAAATGCATTCAGCTTCTCAGTCATTTCCCTATCCTCCTTCAGTAATCTTTTTACCCCTTGGTCATCCAAGGGCCCCACTGCCTCCCTGGCTGGTTTACTGCTTCTAATATACTTGAAGAAATTTTTATTGTTGTCTTTATGTTTTTTGCAATATGCTCCTCATAGTCCCTTTTTACCTGCCTGATCACAATCATGCATTTGATTTGCCACAGCCTGTGTTCCCTTTTATTAATCTCACTTGGACTAGCTTTCCACCGCTTAAAGGAGTCCTTCTTACCTTTTACAGCTTCCATTACTTTGTTTGTTAACCATGCAGGGCTTTTCTTATACTTTATGTGTGTGAGTTGAATCTCCAGGCACCCTGGCAACCAAACGGGTGATTACGATGTCTGTATATTACTGAATTTAGGGGTCTTTTTCTCACAAAAACTATATATGAACATTGACAGTTTTTATAAATAATAATACTAGGAATCTGAAAACATCAATATCCCTCCTAGCTTTACACACAATTTCCTCCTTTCACATTATTTGAATTTCCCAGGGGACTGCTCTGTTAAGGAAAGATCTACATCAGTTAGAAATGGAAAATGATAACATTGCTCATTCTCAGAAGTCTCAAGGGGAGCTGCCTGGGCAAACAGAGATATTAAGAGGAGTATAGCCACATCATGGGGGTCATGCCTGCAGGCAGCAATAGAGACCTAGGATCACAAAAGGAAATTATTCAAGTCCAGAATGGTAGAATTAGTATTTGAACGTCACTGGTGCTCTAGCAACTTTTGTTGGTCAAATGGTGTGAGGTGGATGTTTTTAATTACTTACTGAATGCCAGACATCCACATTTCTTGATGTCATTCTAAAATCTAGAGAAGATGCTCTGGTTTCCAAATGCTTGCACAAAGGAATGTTTTGAAAATTGTGGGATTCTTAAGAAACAAATCTGGCCTAGAGGACAGGGTTTTCCATAGTTGTGTAAGTCATTTGCATCACATCTTATGGGCCCCATTCACACATTCAGTTGTAAGGGAACTACTTTCCCTAATATGTAATCCTATTTATTTATTTAGACTATTTATATTCCGCCCTATCCCAGAAAGGGCTCAGGGTGGATAACATCATTATAAAAACAGTATAAATAACAATTAAAACATATCACATCAATAAAACAATACCATTTGAACATAAACATTTATTTTTTTACTTTCTATTTATATCCCACCCATTCCAAAATGGACTCAGGGTGGCTAGCAGTCATAATAAAACCATTCCAAAATGGACTCAGGGCGGGTAACAGTCATAATAAAACTAACATCTCAATTACAGGTATAAAATGATAAAACATAAACAATGTACAATTTAAAACAAAATATTGCTTACAGGTGGTGGCTCAGTTGGACATGTTATATAGATTAAGAATCTGGCACAATAAAAAGGTAATTTAATATTACAGCAGAGATGGTACTGCAGCATAGGGCCAACCGATGGAAGGAACGCCCAATAGAATAGGACGTCTGCTGCCTCAACTATAGGCCTGGCGGAATAGCTCTATTTTGCAGACCCTATGAAAAGGTAATAGATCAGTGAGGGCCTGGATCTCCAAGGGCAGCTGATTCCACGCTGGGGCCAAGGCCGAAAAGGCCCTGGCCCTAGGTGAGGCAAGATGGACGTCCTTCAGGCTAGGACGGTCAGCAGATGATGTGTGCCAGATCGTAGTTATCTCTGGAGCATATATGGGGAGATGTGGTCCCATATATGGGGAGATGTGGTCCCATAGGTATGGTCCCAGGCTGTGTAAGGCTGTAAAAGTCAATACTAAAACCTTGAAAGATCTGGTACTCAACTGGTAACCAGTGCAGTTGACACAATGCTGGCTGGATGTGTGCCCAGCTAGGCAGTATTATCAACAGCCACGTGCTATATTTTGCGCCAGCTGAAGTTTCTGGATCAAGGGTAAGCCTACGTAGAGCGAGTTACAGTAATCCAACCTGGAAGTGATTGTTGCATGGATTGCTGTAGCTAGGTCCTGGGGGGATAGGTAGGGTGCTAGTTGTCTGGCCTGCCAAAGATGATAAAAGGCAGATCGAGAAACCATTGTGACCTGTACCTCCACTGAAAGTGAGGCATCCAGTGTCACCCCCAGACTCTTCACCTTCTGAGCTGGCACAAGAGCTGTACTGTCCAGGGTTGGGAGTTGGATGCCCAAACCTTCCCCCCACCACCCCAGGCCCAGGTATAGGACCTCCATCTTAGCTGGATTAAGCTTCAATTGACTTTGCCTAAATCATCCCACCACAGTTTCTAAAGCCAAGGTCAGATGAGCCAAGGCGAAATCCAGGTGGCCATCCATCAACAGATAGAACTGGGTGTCATCTGCATATTGATGACAACCCAGCCCAAAACCTCGGGCAATCTGGGCAAGGGGGTGCATATAGATATTAAACATAATTGGCGAGAGAATAGCTCCCTGAGGCATGCTGCATTCCAGTGAGCTCTGCATGGAGACCTGCTCGCTGAGTGCCACCCTTTGTCCCTGATCACGGAGAAAGAAGGAGAACCCTGAACTCCAATGTCGGCAAGGCTGTTGGTCATTAGGTCATAATCGACCGTGTCAAATGCTGCTGATAGATCTAAAAGCAATAGCAGCACTAACCCTCCTTGATCCAGATGCCTTCTGAGGCCATCTGTGAGGGCAACCAAAACAGTTTCTTTCCCATGACCAGGGTGGAAGCCAGACTGGAAGGGATCAAGGCCTGATATCCCCTCCAAGAAGGCTTGGAACTGCTCTGCCATCGCTTTCTCAATTACCTTACCCAGGAATGGGAGGTTCAAAACTGGGCGGTAATTGGCTAGGATCAATGGATCTAGAGAAGGTTTGTTTTAAAAGTGGGCAGATCATTGCCTCTTTAAGCTTGGCTGGAAATACCCCAGAAGCCAGGGATAAGTTGATAATGTCCACCAAGGGGTCCCAAATATCACCCCACACGCTTTTACAAGTCAGGAGGGGCAGGGGTCCAAAGGGCAAGTGGTAGGCTTCTCAGCAGCCAAGATCCTGTCAACATCTTCCGGGAGAATCGATTGAAGTGGTCCAAGATAGGGTCTGAGGACGGACAACAGACTTCCAGTTTCTGTACAGTATCAATTGTGACTAGAAGACCTTGGCAGAGAGTCAGGACTTTATCTGTGAAATAAGACACAAAAGCCTCACAGCTAATATCTAATTCCTTATCATTTTGATTGCCCATTGGCAATGTCATGAGAGACCGAATTGTTCTAAACAATTGAGCTGGGTGCGATTTCACAGATGCAATGGAGGCAGAATAGAAATCTTTCTTTGCAGCCTTCACTGCCTTCTCATAGACCTTCGAAAATGTTCTATAAAAAGCTCTTGACTCCTCGTCGTAGGGATGCCACACTTGCCCTAGTCATCTGAGTTGCCATTTCATCTCCTGCAGCTTCAGGTTATACCATGGGGCTGCCTTTGAACGGCAACAAAGAGCATGCTGGGAGGTGATATCGTTGATAGCTGCGGAGAGCCGAGAATACCAGTCCTTCACAAGCTCATCTAACGACTCACATCTCAAGGACCAATTGGTTCCGCAGGCAAGCATAAATTCACCTGCCACTAAACAGGAGGAGGGCTGCAAGTCTAACTGAACTTTCAGTGCATAATGATCTGACCATGGAACCACATCACTGGCTATCAGATTAGCTGATATCCCGGTGCCAAAAACCAGGACTAGTGTGTGGCCAGCCTGATGTGTGGGAACTAATATAATTTGGCTGAGTTCTAGTGTCTCCATGGATGACACCAGGTCCTGAGCCTGCGAGGATGCTGTATTGTCAACATGGACACTGGCTAGCATGTGCAAGCAATCCTAATCCTAATTCTAACTCACACTAGAGGTTACTTATTTACCAAGCTCACTAGTCATTTTATTGCCTAATACAACTAAATTAATTTAAATAAGATCTAACAATTTAAATTGGTCCCAACTATTGATTAACAATAACAAGCCAATTAATATCAGTTTCCCTCCTTCAGGTTTCTAAACCCACCCTAATCTAGTCATTCCAATTAATTAGCTAGTTAAAAATTCAAGTACTAGTAGCAATTAAAAGGTCCAATTTAAATACAGTATATTCTGTTTAAACAAAAAATAATATTACTAATAAATCCAAGTATAAAAATTCATTAAATTTCCAATTAAACAATTAATTAATAATAGACAATATCAAGAGTTTGGAGCATGTAAGTTCATATAAAGTGCAGATGAATGTGCAGTAAGTAAAAGTGCTGAGTGCTTATATTAACACTTGAAAACTTGAAAAAACAGAGAATACATACAGGTTCTATAGCAAACTACCCAAGGAGACCAGTTCTCTTGTATCTCAGCTTTATAAATCCCAGGCAGATGGCTGTGCATCTGTAGTACTCTGGTATGGTCCAAGTTTGTGATAGCTGTTCCTGTTGTTCCCAAGATAGTCCAACAGACCAGGGGGACAATAGCCCTTCCAAGGTCTCTCCACCAGGCCAGCAGGGTAAAAGCCAAGGTAGGGGCTAGGGATAGAAAGTCAGGGGGCGGACCAGTTACTCTTTGGAGAGGCATCTGCAGGTGGCATTGGGGTATGCCCAGCAAGCTCTCCACAGGGCAAAAAACACCCCACCACTGTGACACACAACATCCCCAACCAGCGTCGTCACCTGCACATGCACACCATTATGGGAATGTATGCATGAAAAGCTTGGTAGGTGAGGCTAATTGCAGGGGACTTTCCTCTCCAACTACAACCTGTAGGAATCAAGGCTAATGATCAAGGTAGGAATGACCCACATTCTTGTCTAAAACAATTTAATTCACACTCTTCCAGGATCTCATAGAGTCACATTATGGAGGTGACTTCCACAATGGGGGTTATTGTTCTCTTAATGTGATTCTACAGACAAACATATTGGAACACAAAGTGGATACAAATAATTATTCACCAAATGGAATGTTCCATGGAAAGTGTTGTAAAGTGTTGTAAAGCAGCATTATATATTTCTCTCTCTCCATGTGAAGCTTTCTTCCTAGATCAGATGGAACCAAGTTGAAAATTAAGTCATGTTAATGCAATGTCATGCTAATGCACCCATATCCTCTATTGCAGGGGTGTCAATGTGTGGACCAAGGGATGAATCAGACCTCTGGAGAGCTCCTATCAGGCCCATGAGTAACTCACTGTCATCTGCTTCCTTCTCTCTATTTTGCTTCCTTCTGCATCACAGCTTACTTTGCCAGGCTTGCTCAATTGCATAGGAGCTACAGAGCAAAGCCTCTATTTTCTCCATTGACTAGCACATGAAGCAACTTATGAACAAAAGCTCACAATTCCCAGCCATTTCATGTTTTCCTCTGGGACTTAGGCTCAATACATTGACCATGAGATTTCTGTAATGAATATTAATAAATCAAAAGAAGGTTTGTAACTTACATACCTGAACAAGACCTGAACAGCATTCTCAAGATTGCTACAGCACAGACGTTGTCTCCAGATTTTGATGAAATAATTCAGAGCAAGAGGTGCCAGCTTTCAGAAATTGTTAAATAAAATATTGCAGGAGTGCTAATCTTGTAAGCATATTTTATTTTAAGTATTTTAAAAAAATCTTTAATTGTGTTTGTGTCCTTTATAAAGTTTATATCTCCGCTACCTGGCATTGCATTTTATGACACGTGGCTTGGCCTGACAAGGTCTCATTTATGGCAGATTCAGCCCTCATAACAAATTAGTTTGACACCCCAGCTCTATTATATACTTCCTACTGTATTAGTTTTAAAGTGGAACTTGTGATCCAATGGTATTTTTAGAAAGTATGTATGTTTTTCTAGACTGATACAGGACTAAAAATGTGGTTGAAAAGGCCAAAAGATTTGTAAAGCCCCCTGAGCATTCATCTTGATTAGGAATTTGGCTGCCCGTAGTCTCAAGAGATCTTCCAAGTATGGCAGGTTTCATTGTATGATAGTACTTTGGACACACATTACAAACACACACACATACACTAAAAAACAACAATCACATTCTCAATATAATCCCATTGGTTTCATTCCAGATGGAAATTTCTCTTTACTCAGCAGATTCATACATGCATCATTTGATCTCTTTTCAAGTCAATAACTCATAGCTGAGTATGTGTACTGCTATGTGTACAGCTATGCTTGAAAATTATAGTATTTTATGCAACATCAGGTAATATAAAAGCACCGCTTGTGGTATTTCATCCTTAAATGCTGTTTCATATATGCAAACCAACTTATTATTTATTTGTTTCTTTAAAAATGTTTGCATCCAGTCTTTATCCAAAAGGACTCAAGGTTGTTCATAAAGAATAGCCAATAGTATATACAATAACAATAAAAAGACAAATTTTAAAATCCAATTAACACATTAGCAGTAATTTGCCACTTCATCCACGCCATGGGAAAAACAAGCCCAAAGACCCATCTTAAATTAAACCTTCCAAATCTCTAGCAACATAATGTTGACTGGTCATTCTGTCATTAACCTTGACTGATATACATGTATGTGTGAACTCACTGTTAATCATTGTAGGGGGATGCATTTTATTTGGTGGTCAGGGCTTCATAAATCCTCCACACTGAGTTTTAAAAGTTTTTTTCCCCCTCTCTCCTAGCTGAAAACAGGTAAGAAGGGAGAAGTCAGTTGCTCTCTATCCTTGCCAAGTATAAACCATCAAACCTTTGGAAATTGCCTTCCCGGCTATAGATAATGAAATGGCTAGTTCATACCTTAACTGAAATTTAATACCTAAAAGAAACACAGAGATTGGGGTGGGGGGTACAATGGGCTAGATTGTATCTTTCTGGAGATTTTAAAAAAAGGTTATTTGACTTGGGTGGGGGGAGAGACAATAAAATCCCTTGGCTTGGAGGTTGAGCGGTCCATTTTGCAGGTTCATCTGAGCTAATTACATCTGGAGGAAGGAACTCTTAAACCTGAGCTCCATCTTGATGGCTGCTTTTGCCATGTGGAGCAGACAAAAGGCTGGCTGCCTAGACAAAGACTCCAAGGTAATGGAAAGCTTTTAGAACTCTGTATCTTCTAAGTCAAAGAGCCTGCCTTAGAACTAGGTCAGCTAGGGCACGTACAGTGAGGAACAGGAAATTGTGCATTTCATCTTTCTTTTGTATTCCTTGCTCAGTTTGTTGCTCTGCAGGGTATGTGTGTGGTATTTTTACTTTTAATGAATTCTATAGTATTTTGAATGCTGGCAGTTCTTCTGTGCACCACACAGACCTCCATTGTTTAAACACACTATTTAAACATGCACCACAGGGAGGAAGGTGGTTGAGGTGTTTTCCAGGGAGTGCACAAGTATGATAAGTTATCTTTGCGGTAACAAGCCACTGTGGAGCAGAAGACACAAGCAAAGTCTTAGAACAGTATGCAGGAAGGGAAGCTTGGAGCACTGGCCTTCTCAGCAGGTAATTCCTAAAATAGCCAGTTAGTGGCAGCAGTACCAAAAGAGCAAGAGAAGAGGGTTGTACAGACTGGGACAATGGTGCCAGGTGGAGACTTGAGTGGCTGCTGGTACCTAGATGCCTCAGAGGGCTGAATGGAGAAGTGCTAATGAGTCATTGGGCCTTTTCCACAGTTTGCTTCTCAGTTCTTCTGAATACTTGGCCAAGTTCCATCTGTTCTTCAAGGACTGAGCGTGAGGGACATGAGTTTTACAAAGACAACAAACAAAGGATAGAGGAAACACTCAATAGCCAAATCATAAGAACTCCATTATTTTAATAAAGATGCAACAGTGTTAGTTATTGGAATGGCATTATGAAGTTCAATGGTGGCATAACATTATGAGTGTCTGCATGTGTATATCTTAGTGGGACTGTATACCATAATTAGGGAAATGTGGTTCTAACCTGTGGGGAAGCAAGTTACATTCCCATACCTAATTTGGCCTCCAAATGCTTGTGTGGGAGTCTTCACAGTATTACAATGCGACAGGTCCAATAAAGCTGTTGACTTTGGCTTTTGGTTTCCAACAGAAATCTGTTTCCACACAGAAAGATTACCTTTCTTTGGGGACCTAACTTGTATAACTGCTCTGGGTTTCGAGAACCAGATGCACAAAAGGTTTTTCCCCTAAAGGACCAAGAGGGGAGGAAATGTTTCAAGGTAGATGTCCAGCGTTGACGGTTAGAAGGAAGTACAAACGGTTAGAAGGAAGTGCAAATCTTTGGCAAGTGATGAAAATAAGATAGACTGGAAATGTTTTTAACTCCTTTCAATTGTAATCCAATGCACAAAAAATGTTTTATGGATTAAGCATGCTTGTTCATGTGTTTTATTTTTGTTTATTCAAGTGGTGTGCAGGCTATGAAGTAGTCCTTAAAAACAGATTGTACACCAGTTTGGAAATGTTCTAGACAGTAATGCTGTTGAAAAACAATCATAATTTGAAAGCAAGAAAACATTTGCAAGACAGAAATAGATAAAATGAGGAACTGGGGTGGGGGATCAAAGCAAAGCAAAGCAAAGCAAATTTTATTTTTATATCCCGCCCTCCCCCGCCAGAAGGCGGGCTCAGGGCGGCTCACAGACATGACAAGCATGATTTGGTTAAAATAGACAGCAATAGTTTAAATAATACAATTACATGAATTAATAAAGTTTAAAAATATAAAAATAAGAGAATAGGAGATTAAAAGATATAAAAATATAAAATAGGTAGAAATAGGTGCTATATTTCTGTCGGTCATAGTTTACATATTATCATACATCAGTTCCAATTTCAACATAAAGTGGCTAAAATTACAATAGTTAGTCAGTTTGGTCAGGTCCTGTTCCAAATGAGAGCTGAAAAAGATGGGTTTTGCAAGCCCTGCGGAACTGATTCAGATCCCGCAGGGCTCGCACCATCTCTGGGAGTTGGTTCCACCAACGAGGGGCCATTAGTGAAAAGGCTTGCTCCCGGGTTATCTTGAGTCTGGCCTCTTTTGGCCCAGGGATTTGTAGAAGGTTTTGGGAGCTGGATCTTAGTGCTCTCTGGGGAATATATGGGGAGAGGCGGTCCCGTAGGTAGGCAGGTCCTCGGCCATATAGGGCTTTAAAGGTGATAACCAGCACCTTATAGCGAACACGGTAGACAACCGGCAGCCAATGCAGATCCCGCAGCACAGGCTGCACGTGTTCCCATCTAGGTAGTCCCGCTAGCAGCCTGGCCGCCGCATTCTGCACTACCTGGAGTCTCCGCGTTCGACACAAGGGCAGCCCCATGTAGAGGGCATTGCAGTAGTCTAATCTTGAGGTGACCGTTGCGTGGATCACAGTTGCTAGGTCGTCGCGTTCCAAGAAGGGAGCCAACTGCCTCGCCCTTTTAAGATGAAAGAAGGCGGATCTTGCGGTGGCGGCTATCTGGGCCTCCATTGATAGCGAGGATTCCAGTAGCACCCCCAAGCTCTTGACCCTGCGCACTGGTATCAGTGGCGCACCGTCAAAAGCCGGCAGAATGATCTCCCCTCCCGGTCCGTCCCGGCCCACGCAAAGGACCTCAGTCTTCGTTGGATTCAGCTTCAGCCCACTCAGCCTGAGCCAGTCAGCCACGGCCTGTAACGCCCGGTCCAAATTTATAGGGACATCGCCAGTCCGGCCTTCCATCAATAGATAGAGCTGGGTGTCATCAGCGTACTGATGACAACCGAGCCCATACCTCCGCGCAATCTGGGCAAGGGGGCGCATAAAGATATTAAACAATATCGGGGAGAGAACTGCTCCCTGAGGCACCCCACAGTGCAGAGGGTGTCTCTGAGACAGCTTCCCTCCAACTGCCACCCTTTGTCCCCGATTTTCGAGGAAGGAGGAGAGCCACTGTAAGGCTAGCCCCCGAATTCCTGCGTCGGCGAGGCGGCAGGCCAGCAGCCGGTGGTCGACGATGTCGAACGCCGCCGACAGGTCGAGCAGCAGCAATACTGCCGATGAATGCTAGTTCCATCAAAACAATGCTCAGTACCCTGTACGAATATACTGTGCTACCAAATGTTTATATATCTGTGCTATTATTTAAAAAATTACTATTGTACAGGTTTTTACAACTGTCAAACAAATATTTGGTTTCCATATCTTTCTCTTATTCTGAACAAATCCTCTTATGATTTGCAGGGAAGGAAGGAAGGAAGGAAGGAAGGAAGGAAGGAAGGAAGGAAGGAAGGAAGGAAGGAAGGAAGGAAGGAAGGAAGGAAGGAAGGAAGGAAGGAAGGAAGGAAGGAAGGAAGGAAGGAAATTATATATCTCCAAAGGGCTTGTTGCATTAGTCTGTTGCAGTATAATAAAACAGGGCTTAAAGACTTACAACTTTATTCCATCGAAAGTATTTTGTGAGCTATATCTCACTTCATCAGATCAGTTAAAAATATTTGAATTCCTAGGCCTGGTTCACTACTCAAGTGACTGTAAGGGGTCTTTGGGGCGCAAGATCCATCAAGGCACCACAGGGAAGGAAATGACAGATGTGGCATGAGCCCATTGTAACCTCCCAGCCTGGCCAGTTCCAATGGGGTATAGAGGTTATGCAGCTCATTCATGCTAGGTGGCAGCACGATGAGTAGGGAAGGAATGCAGTCATGTTGTAAAGCAGTGCCCTTCCTGTGGTGCATATCAACATTTAGGGTGGCAAAAATGTGTATATCCTGCCCTGTGAATGAATATTTATGAAATGTGCCCAGAAAATTCTTTAGGAAAAGCAAATTCTAGTGCAAGTAGCAACAGACATCAGTTACAATAACATTATTTTGATATGAATGATAAGAGGAACATGAGAGCAGCATAAGGTGAGTGGGAAATCGGTCCAGATGTCTTAAATAGTTTTTTGGGGGGGAGTTACTGTCAAGTCACAGCTGACTTATGGCAACCACATGAGGTTTTCAAGGCAAGAGACATTCAAAAGTGACTTGCTGTTGCCTGCATCACAACCCTGGCCTTCCTTGGTGGTTTCCCTCCCAATGCTAGCCAGAGCTAAACCTGCTTAGCTTCTGAGATCTGACAAGATTGAGCTAGCCTGGGGTACTCTGGTCAGGGCCTTAAATTGTTACCATCAAACAAAACATATTCCAGTCTTGACAGATTACTTTAAAAGACATTCTGGGATTTCCCAGTTTTGTCCTGTTATTTTACACTTCCCCAGAGAAACTTTCCTCTACCCTCCATCCTTGTGGATTAGTTCTTGGCAAATTGGATCTTCCGTACCCTCAAAGCACAACATACTCTTTCTGAGAAAGGTGAACACATACTAAGACAAACATGCCAGTAACTTCAATAACTGCAAGTGCTAAGTGGATTTTGGTTGTGTAAGTGCCATGCCTTAACAACAAGTTGTGTGAATGATACTGCTGTGACAAGCAGCACAAGTCCCCTTCCCCACCTAATCCAATTATTCCTTCTTCATTTTTTTATTTTTAGGTTTCCCTCCCCTTTTAATTCTTTTTGCTTATAAATACATTAGAGCTCAAATGATGTGCAATTTATGACCAAAGCATGGAACACTCAGACAATTGTTTAGGGAAAAAAAGATATGAGGAACACCAGCAAGAATGCCTCCCTTCCACCCATTTCAGAGCTCCACAATTTCATTAATATATTTGTTTTTCTTTGTCAAATAATTATTTGACAGCTGTGTATTCTTACTATAGCAGAGGCAATAAGTGAGAAAAGATGCCCCAGAGATCTATCCATTGGAATCAGGAATGCTGCTTTTCAAGAAATCTCGGTCACTCTAATGGATCTTGGGTGGTTTGTACACACATAGGCTCTATATAGCTATTTGGCTGAACACATGAATACAGAGGAGCCATGGCTGTTTCCCCTTCTACGCATGTTTCTCGTAAGTGTGGATAGGGAGGGTAGTGTCACGTCACACAGAGCTGTCGTCAGGTCCCTAGGTAGGAATGGGTATGACCCAGCTCAAGAAGTAAAGTCTGTCACAAATGTTTGCTGGTTCATGGTTTGTGAAGCGATGTTCATTGAAGGGCACCTAGCATGAACATTTCACAAACTTTGGAAATTAAAAACTTTAAAATCCGTCAGTCTAAAACTGTCTTCCGCCCGTATTTCCTGAAGGAAGACACAATCAAAGGATTTCAAAAAGTCCAAAAAATCTGAGTCATTCACTTTACTCTTCCACCCAGCTATGTTCCAGGAGACAATGTGGATATTCCTTGTGGCTTCCCTAGCTGATAGTCAATCGATAATGGATACCTTTCTAGCACCCTGGTGTCATCAATGAAAATACAGCCATTATGTTGGGGTGCCCTTGAGCCATTTAGAGAGGGCTCCATAGTCAGATCAATTAAGTCAGGCGATGGGGGACAAGGTGAAATCCAACTTACCATTTAAGGTGATCCTCTTGGATCCTTGCCCACCATTTGCCCAGGCTTTATTGCTGTCCTCTCCAGCACTGACTCTAATCATGATTAATGTTTATTTAGCCCCTTCTAATGGAGAACTGGAGTTTGATGCTGTCTGGGAGAAATTTTCTGATTATGTGATGTCTTTGTCTAGGAAATTCCATACTTCTCAGCTCATGATTTTTGGTGATTTTAATGCTCAGATAGGCAGTAATAATCAGAAATAGATCTCTCATTTTGGCTTTGAAGCGGCTGAATCCCTTCCACTACAATTATGTTTGCCCCGTTGTTCTGAAGATATTTTAACCAATAAGGAGGGTCTTAGATTAATTGAATCCTGCATAGCACACAATGCTATAATATTTAATGGTCTCTCCAAATTTCCGGCCACAACTGATTTTACTTTTTTTTCCACACAGGGTTGCAGTGGGATAGATTTTTGTTTGGGTTCACCCAACCTTCTGTCATCTATTGATAACTTTTACATTGATTCACGCACGGAAAGTGATCACTTGCCCCTAATTCTATCTTTAAGATTGAATCTGGAGGTTAATATGGCATCATCTTCCAATCTGTGAAGGCCTCTGAGAATGTTCTAAAAAAAATCAAGTGGTCCCCAGCCCTAGAAAGGGAGTTTTCCTCCTTCTTTGGCTCTGAAGCACTGTGCAGATGAAGGGATTCAATCATAAATTCCAATTCAGATGATATAATCCTTTCAAGATTCTCATTATTAATTGATTACTGTAGTGCTAAAGCTAAACCTGTGATCTTGTCTAGGTCTAGTTTCTCTAGCTGGTTCGATACAGATTGTTTAGCTTGGAAACAAGAACTGAGAGCACAATTTAAAGAGGCCTGTCACTCCAAAGACCCAACAAAAATTAAAGCCTACATTGCTTGTAAGACAGCCTATCTGAAGCTTATTACATCCAAAAAGAAAGTTTTCTTTCAGAATAAATGGGACCAACTTTACCACTCGATAAAATCTAATGATAATAAGGCTTTCTGGAGAACATTTCGGGTAATCTAAAAATCAATTCTGTTACTGACCCAAATATTTCTGCGCAAACATGGGTTGATTACTTCTCTAACATTTTTGCTGCTTCATGTGTATCCCCTCCTAGCTTAGCAAACCCCACAGTTACTGATATGCTGGTCTGGCATCCAGTAACTCTAGATGAAATCAGTGATTTATTGAAGGATTTAAAAGCAGGTAAAGCACCAGGCCCTGGTGGCCTTCCTGCTGAGGTATTCACAAAGTTTGCCGATTGGTGGCTCTTGCCCCTTGCAAAATTGTTCTCTTTCATTGATCTGCATGGCTCCATCCCAGACTCTTGGCTTGATGCTATAATTATCCCAATATACAAAAAGGGGGGGGGGGGGTTGGAGTTACCAGAAAATTTCTGCCCCATTAGTTTATTATCTATAGTGGGCAAATTGTATGTCAAACATTTAGAACTCTGATTAACTGACTGGATGCGCCTAGGCAACATCATAGGTCCTGAACAGATTGGCTTCTCCAAAGGCAAATCTGCTATGGACCATTGCTACAATCTGGCCCTCCTTGCTGAAAAATATATGCATACCGGGACAAAAAAATTATATGCTGCCTTCATCAACTTGAAGGGCGCTTTTGATTCAATAGATAGAGCCCAACTGTCAAGCATTGTATACTCATATTATAGAAGCCAGATTTTAGAATTGTTACTAACCCAGAATTAAATATGGGCACATCAAAGTAGCAACCCCCACCTTTCTTCTTTCGCTTTTACTAACAGATGCAGGAATGTCCTCTTTGAAGATAAGACCTCCTGGGACTTGTTGTCAGGCTCAGCCAGGCCTGAACCCAGAATGTGCTAGTCGCAATATAGATAAGGAATCCAGCGTGTGAATTTCACACACGAATGTAGAATTGTTTATAGAACCTTTGATGTGCCATTTTAAAGCATGTATTCTAGTGTTACAAAATATCAGTTCCAATCTTCAGCTCGAATGAGCCACATGGATTATCAATAAACCTAACTTTGTTTCAAAATCCAAGGACTGGTTATTTTGAAATCTCATGCTTGACACCAACTATGGATTAAGCTAGGTTGCCTGGGAATGGACCCTCGTTTGCTGTTTCTCTTGAGGAAACTTCATTCTAATACTTTTTGCCAAGTGAAATTTTCTTCTAGGGGTGACTTGACTAGCAAAATCCTAAAGGGGGTTAAACAAGGTTGCGTGCTGGCCCTGCATCTTTTAAATTTATTTTTAACTGACCTGGCACAATTTTTGAACCCTATTAATGGTCATCCACCTAAACTATCAGGCTGAGCAGTCCCCTTATTACTTTATGCCGATGATACTACCATCCTCTCTTGCACAAGTGTGGGCCTGCAAAGGTATCTGAATGCCTTCTATGACTACTGTAATTGTAATTCACTCTCTATCAATTATGCCAAATCTAAAGTAGCTGTCTTTTCAAATTGCTGGTGCCCACAGAGAAGGTTTATTGGCAACTCAACAATTGAGCAAACAAAAAAATTTAAATACTTGGGGATCACTTTTAATTACAAATTAAGCTGGGTTTCACATCGTAACAACACCGTCAACTTGGCTAAATATTCAGCTGCTCAAATTAAACAGTTTTTCTTTGCAAGGGGCAACCAATTAGTTCCAGCAGCAATTAAGGTGTTCAAAGCCAAAACGCCAGCCCAAATTCTCTATGGTATCCCTATATGGATCTCAGCATTTACCAGGAAAGTGGAGGACATTCAAGCCTCATTCTTTAGACAAATTCTTGGTATGCCAAAATGTGTGTCCTACTTTGCTCTCTGCTCTGAAATGGGTCAGTCTTTGGTGGAGACAAAAGCCTGGATTGCAGTTTTTAACTTCTGTCTCAAAATTCACTTTAGAACAGATCCTAACAGCCTTCTTGATTGTATGAAAAGAGACCCATATATTTCATCCTGGACAGCAATGCTTATGTCCAAACTTAACCAGTTGGGGGTAGAGGTTGATGATTTTTTTTACTTCTGATGAGTCATATATCTTCAGATGTATTAAACTGAGACTGTGGGAGTTGGAGGAAATGAAACTACAGCCAACAGATCCTTATATTTGCTCCCCAGCTTCCTTAGGTCTTTACGCTTTCTGAGGCAAAATGTCCCATTATCTATCAGATTTAACCATTCCAAGTCATCGCAGGGCATTTATGTTGGCTAGACTAAATGTGTTTCCCTCCAAAGTTTTACAAGGGAGATATCATTGAGTCCCTTTAGGCGACAGACTCTGTTCCTGTGTATCGAATATTCCAGACTCAATTCAGCATATATTGCTTGATTGTTCCGTTTATCATAATCTCTGTAAAGATTTATTTTGTAAGCTTTCTTTCTCCCCAGATTTGTCTATTCTGCCACACTGTTATTATTTATTGAATGATACTGAAGGGGAGGTTAGCGAGGCTGGGGCAAAATTTTTGGCTGACATCCTTAAATTTAAATCTGACCATGTATGAATGTATCTGTAAGATCGGTTTCATTTTGATTTTATCTCCAGTGTTTAAATTTTTATATTCTGTGTATTTTTATTTTCAACTGTTATGCCATTAAAGGTTTGGCATGGTATGGTATGGTGCAAACTTTGGAGGAGTTCATGGCAGTTCATGAATGGCTACATTTCCAGACAGATTGTCTCTGCTTCATTTAATAGTTTACAAAACTCCAAGGCAATGAGGGTGGGGGTGGTGGAATTCTCCGGCCTTGAAAACACCAGTAGGAGTCCTCCAAAGCTCAACAGGCACTGCTGGCTGCCAATAACAGACTTCCCATTCTGCTCTGTGTGAGTTGTGGGCATGCTTCCCTTGCTTGTCTGGTAGGGTTGGGAGGAGGGCTGCCAAACTGTTGTGGGGCTACTTTGGGGGGGGGCTTTTTTGGCAGTCTTGTGAAGTCTGCCTTTCTGTCATTCCTTATCCGCCTTTGGAGTCTTTGGAGGGTGGGGTCTGTGGACATAGGGAAAATGCTGACCTTGCTTCCAGTGTTTGTGAGTTTGGTATCTGTCCAGGTGAAGTTTCTTGTATGTTTGGTGTCACTGGCTTGTTCCTGAGGTATCTTTAGCATGCTGAGGGGGAGGGGTAGAATTATACCGCTTCATGAACTGAACCAGTTTGTTTAGTGCCAAAAATTTTGTGATGGTCCATGGTTTGCGAACCGGGCACACCATAACCAAACTGAACTACTAGAACAAAATAGGAGTCAATAGCACCTTTAAGACTAACTTCGTTTTATTCAGAACGTAAGCTTTTGTGTTCTGTAAGAACACTTCATCAGACAAACTACATTTTCTCTGTTCATGCCCATCTCTGTTCCTAAGAGAAGTCACCTTCATGTCTGCAGAGAGCACCCATTATTCAAGAACAGCTACCTCCTTTGTTTGAAGATGCTTGCCTGGAAATAGCCCATCGTTTTGTGAGTGGCTGCAGCACTCCATGGCAGCCATTTGTGATTACAATGTAGAACTTGTTTTGTGGTGAAACCAACTCCCTATTTTTAAAATTCCAAAAGTGCCCACCAGCTCAATAATATTGGGCATCTGCAGGGGTGGAATTCTAGCAGGAGCTCCTTTGCCTATTAGGCCATACACACCTGAAGTAGCCAGCCCTCTAAGAGCTTACAGTAGACCCTGGATTAAGAGCCCTGTAAACTCTTGGAGGATCGGCTACATCAGAGGTGTGTGGCCTAATATGCAAAGGAGCTTCTGCTAGAAAGTGAGTCCTGGGCATCTGTGATTTAAAGTTCAATAGATGAGATGGGAACAGAAAGACAGGAGAAGCAGAGGGAACCATGACTGAGTATGATCAAATGCATCTTTCATCTGGCAGGCTGTGAGCCCTATTCTAAATACGTTCTCAAAAAATCTCAAAGAGGTTAAAGATTAGGGCCCCTTATTATGAATTCACATTTTTCAGTTGGCAAGAATAGTTTTGTTTTGACAGTCAAGAGGTTTTTATTTATTGGTTCTTTTCATAAAAAAAAATTAATAAAACCAGATAAGGATAGTCATCATCTGATCACAAAGTTAGAAAACTGAAAAAGTGTTTGCTTCACACAAAGGCACTTGGCCCAGCACAATCTGGCAGGTTTACTGCCATTCCTTCTATGCCTTGCCAAAGAGAGATTTGGTTCACATTCTCATGTGATACACAGCATGAGTGAAATGCGACAGACGAGTTGGATGGGCTTGAAGGTGCAAACTAAATCCAATGGAGGAAAAGTTAATATGCAAAACAGAAAACAGGCAGTTCTAAAACTTAGATCCAAGGTGACTTAAATTTTGTGGAAATCTAAGAAGATAACAGCACTTTAAAAAAATATTAAAAACTCTCTAGAATTTCAGCCTAACAGCTCTGCTTCCCTCGACACAGCTGGTTATTCTTTGTATCCCCGCTTCACTTACAGAGTGTTTTACTTGAACAGATCATTCCTCAGTGCTGTATGAAAAGGGCTGTTCAGACATAAAATCATGTTTTCATGCATGATAGTAGATTTTCACATCTGCACATCAGGAAGCGCTATAACATGTAAGCCTGTAGGTCAATGATAACATAGCACAGGGTTTCCCAAACTTTTCTTTCCCATGGCCCAGTTATTTTTACACTTCTCCTTCGTGGCCCACTAAAATTTGGGGGTAGAGCCAGGAGACTTTGGGGGTGGAGCCGGGAGACAGAAATTATGTCATTTCCTGTGGTGTCACATCCAGGTCAAGGGCCAAGCGATGTCACGTCCAGGACACACTGAACCAAAACTCCACCAAAACCAAAACTCTACCTTTTCCTGTGATGTCACTTCCAGGGCACTCCCCCAAACCTGCCTCTTCTTCTGAAGTAACTTCGTTTTCAGAAAAATCTCTCTGAAACTCATGCTGAGCCAAAATGGGTGTGGAAAGTGGGTGGTTTGCAAATTTTTCATACATTCTCAGGGTCCTCTCTTTCCACCCTCACACCTGCATGCACCTATCTGTTTGTATGTTCTTCTCCAGCTTCCAAGCACTCCTAATGCCCATGTTCAATTGCCTGCACCACCTACACACCCCTTCCTCAACAGCACTGGCCAGTGTATGCAGTTGAAAGTGCTGTTGCTCAAGCTACAACCAAGCTTGCTTGGTTTCAAGAAAAACTTTTGACAGCTATTTTTCATACTTTTCCTTGACTGAAACACTGAAAAATTGCTGTGAAAGGCAGCAGAGAACTGTACTGCAATTAATGAATTAATTTCAAGTTATATAAAGTTCATACAAGCTTTTCTGCAGTTATCCCAAAAAGGATATTTATGAGGGGCTTGCAGCTTTTTACTGGCTGTGTTTCCCATGCCTTTAAAAGCAACCTGTTGTGCAGATATTTAGCCAGTGAACTTCTTTCATCCTTTTTAATATCTACAGAAGGAGTTTAATTTTGGTGTCACACAGCTGTTAAAAGCAGGACCAGTAAAATGGTCCCAAGTTCATAGTACCATCACTTCCAGTGCTGTTGAGATATACTGCAGTAACCTCCAATAATCTCTTTCTGCCTCACACCTCTAACTCTCACTCACTCACATAGAAAACTCATAGAAAGGCCAGCTGGCTACAGCTGGGGCTGCCAGTTTTGCATTGATAGAGCTCCTATGTCTGCAACAACAGTATGATGAACAGAAAAGTTTTGTCCAGTAAAAATGGAAGGAAAGAAAGAAAGGGAAAGAATGAAATGGAAGGAAAGGAAAAGAAAAGAAAAGAAAGACATGGAAAGAAAGAACATAAGAGAAGCCATGTTGGATCAGACCAGTGGACCACCCAGTCCAAAATTCTCTCATACAATGCCCCAAAAAGCACCAGAATGTCCACCAGTGGGGCCAGGGCACTAGAAGCCCTCCCACTGTTGCTTCCCTCCACCCCCAGCACCAAGAATACAGACAGAGCATCCCTTGCAGACGGAAAAAGAAAGAAGGGGGGACAAAGGGGAAAAAAGCCTTACTCACCATCAGATTACTCCAGCCAGCAACAATTCTGCCCAGGGGTCATTTGGTAAAAAAAAAATAGCTACTGGAATGCCCACTCCCTGCCCCTCCCAGCTGAAAAAAACACACACCCCTTCTTTGCTGCCCAGGCCTCCTGGGAAATCTCCCCAAAAGAACATACTGGAAGGCACATGAAAGCTCATACCTTGAAGAACACTCCATGGATCTAAAGTGCTATTGGATGCCAGCTTTTCTCTCAAACACTGGGAGAGGGGGAGAAGGAAGGAGAGGCAGCCCAGCTCCTCTCTGCACAACACAGAGATAGGGGAAGGAAGCCTAACAGAGTTCAGGCTTTGCAGCCTGTGTCAGTCTTCAAGGCTAGCTTTTCTCTGCACTACAGAGAGATGGTGAAAGGAAGGAAGCAGATCATGCTTTCCTGGGGGTGGGGCTAGCTTTGGCTTTTCTTGTGACCCGGTAGTGAGGCTTCCGTGGCCCGGTACCGGGTCCCAATCCTGCAAATGGGAACCAGTGGCATAGCACATTCCATGATCTGTTCTTCTATACAACGTGCATCCAAAAGTAAAGAAGCTGCCATGGCCAACATCTGTGAGCTGCTGACTCCTGTAATTAGATGGATTCTGAAAACTGGAATGCAACTACAATTCCCACATATGGGTGTGGGACGGAAACATCCCCACACTCGGCTTAAGAGTTTTCCCAGTGTTTTGTTCCCCCAGGTTGTTCTCCTGAACTCCTGTTACCAATCTTCTCCCATTCTCTTATGTCATTTATGATTAAGGCAATCCATTTTCCTAGCTAGTACTCCAAATATTCTGAATGATGACAGGGATTGGGAAAAACTGTAGTGGAAAATATACTTTCTTCTTTTGCATGAGGCAAGTGGAATTTTCCAGTTTGTTTAGGTTTCTAAGCATAAAACACAGGTACGATCTAGAAGTGAGGGTGGCAGATCCATGTTTTTAATCCTTAATCTACCCACAATCCCGCTGAAAAAGGAGAGGGAGAAGGTCCAGTTTTTAAGAGGACAAGGGACACGTGAGTAGCCACTGAGCTACCGTTCTCCGCCTTACAGTCTGTACCATGGTGTTTCTTTTTTCTTACCTTGAAAGTGAATCTCTGGGAGAAGAGAGCTTGGAGAGGGGCTAGTGAGGGGTGAGCAGCAGGTGGGGAGAAATTTTGGCTGTCCTCAATCATATGATATGATTGCTCACTGCATCCCCTCCCTCCCTCTACCTGACTGCGGCATATCTGGGTTGCAACACATGGGAAAGGCACTCTTGAAGTTGACTTCAAGTGCTTCTATGCCAAAGTCTTTAGTGCCTAAGAAGTCTGCCACTCCTTACTTTGTGGAGCTCCATAAATTGACTCTTATGTCTAACTTTCCTCAAAATCATACTTTGTCCACTCATGATTTCAACATTTATTTCCCCACCTCTCTTTCACATTTTGCTCCACATTGATGCTAAGATCAGAGTGGCATTCATTATTCTTCCCTCCTCTATCATATTCTCCGTTATTAATTTTTTTTTAAAAAAAATTAATATTTAAGATAAGGATGCAGAATAAAAGGAGAAAGCAACGTCACCCCAGAGTTGGAAATGACTGGTGCTTGCACAGGGGTCTACTTTTACCCTTTTAACACATATTAAGGACAAATCATTAATATGAAAATATAAAATATGAAAAATCATAACAAATTGCTATAACAATGTAAGCAGCCTATACTAGTATTTCCAAATACCATATTTTCATTATTTCCAATCTATAAGGTTGTGACAAAAAACAGATAAGCAAGAGAGAAAAAAGAATGTGTCTTCGCTTTCTATATAGTTTTAAAGTAACTGCATTAATAATTTATGGTAGTAAAGAAAAAACAGAAGGTAATATTCCATATTAAAATCAAGTTCATATAACATTAGATATATAACAACTTTGAAAAATTAAATGCAAAAATTGCTATAATTATATTATATTGATTTTTAAAAATATATTTATCAGGTTTTTTAAATCCCTAAATGATATGTCTCCTCTTACAGCTTTATTTATAATAGGTATAAAAGGTTCAAGATTTTGGTTGATGTCAGTTTTTCACTTATTTGCAAATACTACTCAAGCTGCAGTTACCCTGTATCTAAACAGTTCATGAGATAACCTGTTTATGTTGTCTGTTAGAATTCCTAATAACATCATTTTAGAATTCATGGCAAATTTTAGTTTCAAAATTTTCTGAGTTTCTGCTTGTATTTCTTTCCAAAATTTGCTAGTCTTTTTACCGAATCACCACATATGATAAAAGGCACCATCCATCTCTTTACATTTCCAGCACATTCCCTTGTAGTTTTTATTCATTTTCTCAATGTCTTTTGGAGTGATATACCAATGAAAAAACATCTTATACCAGTTTTCTCTTAGTGCTTGACTTGCTGTAAACTTTTTATCTTTATAGAGAAAGATCCAAGTGGGCGGCCATGTTGGACTGAAGCAGTTGAACAAAGCAGGAGTCAAGTTGCACCTTTAAGACCAACCAAGTTTTATTCAGAACGTAAGTTTTTGTGTGCTCACTAAGCACACTTCATCAGATGAGGGGATCAGGTATAGTGGGCTGAAATACATGCAGTTTGCTGATTAAGGGGGCAAACTGACTGTGATCACATGGTAAAACAGTATGGCTTGGCTGTTTGGTCTGGATAGCCATAAAAGGACATGTATTTCCTAGTTGCAGTCCACCTAATTTACTTATCAACATCAATCTGTACATTATAAATATCATTCTAGTCTGCCATTAGAAAACAAGAATACATAAAATGAAAATGGGTTAAGTATATGTAATTTTCATTTTTTATTTTATGTAATGCATTTTCATTTTATGTATTCTTGTTTTCTAATGGCAGACTAGAATGATATTTATAAAGTATAGATTGATGTTGATAAGTAAATTAGGTGGACTGCAACTAGGAAATACATGTCCTTTTGTGATTTACCTAGATTTGCAGAAACACCAACTGGCAGGAAACTTTATTACCTTTTATGGCTATCCAGACCAAATAGCCAAGCCCCACTGTTTCACCTTGGGCATTTTCGCACTCACCTTAATCAGCAGCAACGCCCCTCTTCACCGCGCAGGATCTGCGCGGATTTCGCACTAATTGCCGCGGAGCACCCGGAAGAGCCGGAAAGTCCCGGCGCTTTTGCGGCGCAAACGGAAACCGCAAAAAACCAGTTTCCGTTTGCGCCGCAAAAGCGCCGGGACTTCATCATGAGTAGCTCATGATCTGAGGCGCAGTCAGCTCCAGGTCTTGTTTTTGCTGACTGTAAGGAGCTTCTCCATCTTAGACTGCAGAGTATATAATCAATCTGATTTCTGTGTTGCCCATCAGGTGATGTCCACGTGTAGAGTCACCTTTTAGGTTGTTGGAAGAGAGAGTTTGCTATGACCAGCTTATTCTCTTAACAAAACTCTATTAGCCTTTGCCTGGCTTCATTTTGTTCTCCACGGCCAAACTTGTCAGTTGTTCCAGCCACCTTTTCTTGGTTAAAACAATTTTATTGGTAACATATGGTAATAAATCTATTTTTTACATCTTTAAAAACTTCTTTTATCTACCCCATATATTACTTTCTATCCACCTCTCCCCCCGTTACTTGACCCCCGCCGGTCTTATTTACTTAAAATGCAAATATTTAAAGGTACCCTTAACTATAAAAAAAAAAAATTATATTCTTCTTCTTTTTAAAACTTAATCATTATAAAAAATTGTCCAATGTCCTTTTATTTTCCACTCTTTTTCTACATATCTTCTAAACTTTTTCCACTCCGTCTTTTCTTATTCCTTCAGTTTGTTCTTTTCTTATTCCTTCAGTTTTGATATCGTTATCCACCAAGCTCTTTATTTGTTGCATTTGGAACCAATCATATTTATTATTCAACTCTTCAGCAGTTTTCAATTCTATTTTGCCACTTTGTATTTTTAATAATTGATTACGACAACCACTTTTCTTCACCTATCTCAGCCGTTATTTTTATTACTTCAGCTGGCACTATCCATAATGGTCTTCACTCATCTCCAAATTTCTTATATTTCATCCATGTATTTAGCAAATTATTTCTTATATAATGGTGAGAGAAAAAAAGTCCATCTTCTTTTTTCCATAATACAAATACGCATGCCAGCCAAATTTATTTCCATGACCTTCCAGCACTAAGAGTTTTTTGTTTAACACCGTTATCCATTCTTTTATCCACACTAAACAAACTGCTTCCTCATATAATTTTAAATTCGGTAGTTGAAATCCACCTCTCTCTTTTGAATCTGTGAAAATTTTCATTTTAATCCTTGGTTTCTTCCCAGCCCACATTTATCCTAAAATTTTCCTTCACCATTTATCAAATTGTTTACTATCTTTCACAATGGGAATAGTTTGAAACAAACACATTATTCTTGGTAGAATATTCATTTTAATTGCAGTTATTCTACCCAGCAGTGACAAATTACGTTTATTCCATTTTAACATATCTTCATCCATTTTACGCCATAGCTTCTCATAATTATTTTTAAACAGATCAATATTCTTCATTGTTATCTCCACACCTAAATATTTTACCTTGGAGGTGACTTCACAGCCTGTTAGTCTCTGCAATTCTTGTTCTTTATTTATTTGCACATTTTTGCATAGAAGTTTTGATTTTTCTTTATTAATACAAAGCCCCGCCAACTCCACATATTCTTGTATTTTGGCTAACAACAAAGGTGTGACTTGTATGGGGTTTTCATTTATAAACATTATATCATCTCCAAATGTTCTGTATTTGTAAGTAAATCCTTTTATTTTAAATCCTTCTATTTCTTTTTCTTCTTGAATCTGCATCAGTAATATTTCAAGAGTCATTATAAACAACAATGGGGAAAGTGGACAACCTTGTCTTTGTACCTTTGCTGATAATCATATCTTCTGTAAGATCTGCATTTATACATAGCCTTGCATGTTGTTCAGTGTATATTGCTTTTATCATTCTTATAAAGCTTTCTCCCAGCTCCATTTTCTCCATTACTGCAAACATAAAGTCCCAATTTAAATTGTCAAATGCTTTCTCTGCATCCGCAAAAAATAATGCTACTTCCTTTTCTGGATGTCTTTCATAATATTCTATAATATTTACAACAGTTCTGATATTGTCTCTTATTTGCCTTTTGGGAAGAAACCCCGCTTGATCTTCCTTTATAAAATTTATCAAATGTTGTTTAAGCCATTCTGCCAAGATTCTTGTATATATTTTATAGTCATTATTTAATAGCGAAATTGGTCTATAATTTTTTACATTCGTGACATTTCTATTTTCCTTAGGTATCAATGAAATAACAGCTTCCTTCCATGTGTTTGGTATTTTCCCTTTTGTTCTTATCATGTTCATCAACTTCTGCAATTTCGGTGTTAACTCATCTTTAAAGGTTTTAAAAAATTTAGCTGTATATCCATCTGGCCAGGTGCTTTTCCATTTTTCATTGCATTAATTGCTGCTTCAACTTCTATTTTTTTTCAATTGGATCATTCAAAACTTTTTGCATATTTTCAGTTAAGGGTTCTATTTTTATCTTTTGTAAATACTCATCCATCTTTTCTTTATTTATTTTAACACCTTTAAACAACTTGGCATAGTACTTAAAAATTCTCTTTTTATTCCCTCTTGGGTAACCACCTCTCTTCCATCTACCACAATTTTATTGATAATTTTATTTTCTCTCTTTTTCTTCATATGCCAAGCCAAATACTTTCCAGGTTTATTTGCTTCCTCAAAAGATTTCTGCTGCAGTCTTTTCAAATTCCATTACAATTCTTTATTTAACAAATGTCTCATTTGCATTTGTAATATTGTAATTTCCCTTATAAGTTTCTTTTTCCCTGGCCTTTTTCTCAACTCCCCTTCTTTTTTCTTTATTTCATTTTGAATGTCCAACAACTGTTTTTCTTTTGTTCTCTAATCTTTATTATTCAAAGTAATCAATATTCCTCTCATTACTGCTTTATAGGCATCCCAGACCATCTGAAATTCTATATCCTCTTTGTCATTCATTTGGAAGAAAGCTTTAGTTTCATTTTCTAGAGATGTCACTATTTCTTTATTCTGTAGTAAATCATTCAATCTCCATCTTCTCAACTTCTTAGACAATTTTGTAATCCACATTATTGGGTTATAATCAGCCCCAATTTTGGGTAAAATCTCTATTTTCCTTGTTATAAGACCTAAATCATTAGTGCCCCACAACATGTCAATTCTGGAAAAAGTTTTGTGTCTTGTTGAATAAAAAGTATAGTCCCGAACTTCAGGGTTAAATTTCCTCCATATCTCTTCCAAATTTTCTTGTTTGACCAATTCAAAAAAAGACTGGCAATTTTCCTTCTTTGCTGTTATTTTTTTTCCCTCCAGACCTGTCCAATGAGTTCTTAACTGTTCCATTAAAATCTCCCATTAACAAAAATTGGCCATAAGTCTGTTCATCAAGCTGTTGTATAATGTCTTTTAAAAAAAACATCCTTTGCGCCATTAGGCGCATACAATCCCAATAACAACTTTTTTTTTCCATTTAATATTATCTCTACTGCTACAAATCTTCCATCTTTATCTTTAAATACTAATTTTGGCTCCAATTCTTGTTTAATATAAAAATCCACTCCCCTTTTCTTCTGTTCAGCCAATGAAAAAAATTCCACTCCCAATTGTTTGTCCCATAAAAATTTATAAACCTTTTGTTTAATATACACTTATTGCAAACAAATTATATTACAATTTTGTTCCTTAATCCAATGAAATGTTGCCCTTCTTTTTTGTGGTGAATTTAGTCCATTAACATTCCAAGACAGTAATTTGTAATCCATCATGGTGCAAATTCTTTATTTTCTTGAAAAAATCTACGCATATCCTGTGCATTTGTAATTGTGATTCTTTTTCCCTGGAGTTCAAAACTCAAACCTTAGGTATTATCCATCTAAACCTCATTCCATTGTCTCTCAATTTTTCTGTCAACTTTTTATATGTTCTTCTATCATTTATCACTTGCCTTGGCAGCTCCTTCATGATTCTCACTTTACTGCCTCCCACTATCAATGTCTTTTCAAAATTTTTATTCATGATTCTTCCCACCATTTCCTTTGTCATAAATCTTATGACAACATCTCTTGGTTATTTTTCTTGGCATAAAGTGAGTTCACTCTATACATATAGTCATACATGTTTTTAGTCTCTTCAGGGTTTTCCTCTAAAAATTCTGCAATTATTTTTATTATAAATTCCTTTAAATCCCCATCCTCCTTTTCAGGTACTCTTCTCAGACATATCTGAGTCTCCATCAATTTGCAATCATGGATTGTCACTTTTTCTTGCATTTTCAACAAGGTGGAATCATATACATTCATTCTGCCTTCTCCTCCTGCACTTTCTTAGATGTTTCCTCAGTTTCCTTTCTGAGATCTTCCATGTCTTTTCTAATCTCTGCAATAATTTCTTTTTTCGATTCATCTATCATCTCTCTCACCCCTTTCATCATTCTGGCCTCCATTGCCTCCAGTTGGTCCTGCATTTTTTCTAATGAAGTAGCCCTTCTACGGGGCTGTTTGTGTTCAGACATTTAAAAAGAGCAAAAATTTGGACCTCACCAATTTCAAATTCAACTATCAGATTCAAAAGAGTAGGACTTGCCCTTTACAAAAAGCCCAATTTCGCCGTCCTTGGAGCTCCCAAAGTCAAGATATTTATTTTTAAATTTTTTAAATCTTCCAAAATGGCGGCCGCAACTTTTTACTGCTCTCTACAATTTTTCCCCCTTTTAAAAACATCCAAAATCCACACAAATAATATGACCAATAGTATTTATCTTCTTACCCTCTTCTCAGTTAACGCCAACAATTTTTAATGTCCCGAATTCTTTAAAAACATTGTTTTTATTTTGACCTCCCAGCAATGGCTGCTGATGTTTCTCAATGGTATATATTCCTAGAGTAGGTTTTCCTTCCGCTACTTCCTGCTTTTGTTGCCACAAATTCTCATTTACACTGGTAAGGAGATCTCACGATACTTGATGTACTTCCTGTCTTGCTTGAATGTGCTGCATGTCTGTGCCGATGTGATGATTGTTGCTCTTTTTTCAAAACCACAAGTAGACTAAACAATAAATTCCTTTCCACTTTTTAGCTCTTTTTAACACTGTCCTTTATTTTTATAAAGTCCAAATTTCATCTCTTCCTCCCCTCTTCTTCCAGACTTTCTAGATTTTCCATTCCCACCTTTTAAATTTACTCCATTAAGCTGTAAAAAGTTCCAGAATGAAAGATAGTAATCTGTACCTTCTCTTCCAATTATCCAAGTTCTCACCGGTCTTTCAAAGCTTTAGATGTTTAGCAAAGTCCAAGAAGGTTAGGATCCTGTCGAGCTTATGTCAAATAAATGACTCTGAAAGCTTCTGCAGATTATGAAAATGCAACTCTTCCCAGAGACCCCTCAAAGCCTCAAAGAAGCCCCCCCCCGGGACTCCCTTTTAGCCAAGGTAAATCTCCTTAAAGTTTCCTGTGCATATCTTGGACTAATCTCTAACTGAGAAAAGTAGGCAGTAGGCAAAGTAGGCAGTAGGCAATGAATTGCCTTCCACTACCCCGAACAGAAGCTCCAGCCTGCTCCCATTATAAGAAGCAGCTCAGCTTGACATTTTCCTCCCCCGGAAGTCCCAGTTGTTCTGGTCACCTTTTGACTTCTGACTTCGGCATTCCAGTCTCCTATGATGAAGAGGACATCTTTTTTTGGTGTTAATTCTAGAAGGTGTTGTAAATCTTCATAGAACTGGTTCACTTCAGTCTCTTCTGCATCAGTGGTTGGGGCATAGCTTGGATTACTGTGATATTGAATAGTTTGCCTTGGATATGGACCGAGATCATTTTATCATTTTTGAGATTGTATCGCATTACTGCCTTCTTCACTCTCTTGTTAACTATAAAGGCCACACCATTTCTTCTACGGGACTCTTGGTCACAATAATAGATGTAGTGATCCTCTAAGTTAAATTCACCCATTCCATCCATTTTAGTTCATTAATTCCCAAGATGTCAATGTTCAGTCTTGCCATCTCCTGTTTGACTACATCTAGTTTACCTTGATTCATAGATCTTACATTCCACGTTCCGATGCAGTATTGTTCTTTGCAGCATCAGACTGTTCTTTACCATCAGACACATCCACAGCTGAGCGGCCTTTCGGCTTTGGCCCAGCCGCTTCACTCTTTCTGTGGTTACTTGAATGCTCTTCCCCAGTAGCATATTGGGCACCTTCTGACCTGAGGGGCTCATCTTCCAGTGCCATATCTTTTAGCCTTTTGTTACTGTTCATGGGGTCTTTTTGGCAAGGACACCGGAGTGGTTTGCCACTTTCTTCTCCAGTGGATCACATTTAATCTGGGTTCTCAGCTGTGGCCTGTCCATCTTGTGTGGCCCTGCATGGCATAGCCCACAGCCTCATTGAACCACGCAAGCCCTCTCACCACGACAAGGCAGCAATCCATGAGAGGGACTATCTGGTTTTCCATCCTCTTAATTTCTAATGTGTATGACATGTAATCCTCAGGAGAACAGCAGTCAACATATTTGTTTGTTGTTTACTCTGTATGGTTTTCATCACTCAAATTTCTTTTTGGTTGATTGCATAAATGCTTTCTCACAGAAATAATAAGGAAGATAACAAAATTCTTGCAGTAAAGAATTATATTTTAAAAATCTATGCCCCCCCCCAAATCAGAAAGACCTATAGCTGCTATAATATAGTGGGTTCAACGCATGAAGGAGGCGCAGTTGTAGTGAACATAGCTCTCTTTATTCAGTACAGCATAGTAACGGTTGAACTCTAAGACTGGTAAACTGGGCCAACGGGGCCAACTATATACAGTTCAAGGTTCCCATGCTAGGATGCCATTGGATCATTTAAACCAGTAGGGGGCCTGTGATTGGAGAAGAGTGGCAGAGAATTGGATCCTACTGCCCATTGTTCCTGAGCCCCCAAGCTCATTCCTAAAGGCTCCAATGAGCCAGGCAGGAATGCAGGTAACAGTATCATTAGTTCACATACACAACAGCTGCAATCCTAAACAGAGCTATAGCTATGCCTATTGAAAATGCTCTGTGTACGATTGCACTGGTATTCCTCTGGGGGAGTGGAGAATTCTCTCTCAAAGATTGTTATGGCACACATATATTCCTCCATCCCAATAGAGGCAATCTATATCTCAGAAACCTTGCTGGCAGGTGGGACTATGGTATGATGCATATGCAGCTCTAGTACCCCAAACTTTACTGAAGCTGGTGGGTTCTCTCTATTGTCAGTTGCATGCAAGGAAACATTAGGGCAAGTGTCATGCAGAAGTTAAGAGAATAGGCTGTGATCCAGGAGGGCCCTTTTCAAATTTCACTTTTCCCATAAGGTTTCTCAGCCTTCCAGGATCAATACACATATAATAATAGTTAAGGGTAGAAGGGTTATTATTATCAGACAACTAAGCAAGGTTTAGTATGCAGTTCCATACACAAGGAAGGATCATGATCAAGAGTGGATAGGAGCAACAGGAGTCATAGCTTGGTCAGGTTGCTCAGAAGCTAAAAGAGGAGGAATTCAGATGTAAAGATAGTTGTATGTCTTGAGTTTAATTATTCCGTCCAGCTAATGGTGACAGTGTGGCAATGAGGAAATTGATTAAGGTACTTTTATGGCATATCATGCCATATTTTGCCATTAATTAAAAATAGCTTGAAAGTGAATAGAAGGGAATGTGAATGCTGGGAAAAATGAGGCAAACATGGAAGCCAGTTTGTGCAGATGTTATAGGAATAGAGGAAGATAGAAAAGTCCTTCTGTGCTGGACAAACAATTGAGTTCCCATCTCCAAAATGAGGCCCCCTTTTTCTGACAAGTCATAGAAGTCCAAAGTGGTTTCAAGATGACAGTAATTATAGCCTCCACAACCATTTGATATCACATACAACTTGCAACCATGATCTTAAGTCTTTTTCATAGAATCATAGAACCAGTGTTGGAAGGGGCCATACAGGACATCTAGTCCAATCCCCTGCTGAATGCAGGATCAGCCTAGAACATCCCTGATAAGTGTTTGTCAAGCCACTGTTTAAAGACTGCCACTCAGGGGGAGCTCACCCTAGGTGCAGAACAACTCTTACTTTAAAAAAGTTTTACCTGGTATCCAGCCAGTACCTTCCTACCCTTAATTTAAACACATTATTGCAACTCCTCTCCTCTGCTGCCAAAATGAACAGCTCTCTGCCCTCCTCTAAATGACAGCCCTTCAAATACTTAAAGAGAGCAATCATGTCCCCTCTCAACCTTCTCTCCTCCAGACTGAATATTCCTAAATCCCTCAGCCTTTCCTCATAGGGCTTGGTCTCCAGGCCCCTGATCATCTTTGTCACACTTCTTTGCACCTGCTCCATTCTGCCCACATCCTTTTTGAAGTGATGCCTCCAGAACTGGGGACAATACTTCAGGAATTATGGCATCTTGTGATTTGGACATTATGCCTCTGTTGATTCCAAGATCGCATTAGCCTTTTTTGTCACTGCATCACACTGGCTGCTCCTATTTAATTTACAGTCTACCCATACTCCAGGATCTTGTTCACACACACTGCTACCCAGAAGTGTAACCCCCACCCACTATGCGTGTTGCCCATTTTTATTACCCAGTTGTAGAACTTGGCATTTTTTCTTATTAAATTGCATTTTGTTCACATTCAGTCACTTTTTCAGAGTTTTCAGATCTCATTGAATTCTATATCTTTATCACAATGCCTGTCTATAATGGATGTAAGATTTGTATTAAATTGAAGTGTAAAAAGACAGCAAGCACCCTTCTCTTGCTCTCTGAATCTTTAATTCCATCCATTTTGTGTTATGACTCCAATGATAAAACTGCTTTTGATACTCGGAGTTCAGAAGGCAGCACTGCAGTATCCATAAGAGGTCTATTTCTCACAGTGATCCAAAAGCTCTCATGACACATGAAGCAAAACATCTTGTTGCTAATCCTTCCTTCACTCAATTTCTAAATTGCTTTTCAGTGTCTTTATGTTCTTCTTCTCATCAGTGGGATAAGCAGGTGGGTAGCTGACTTCAGTTTATGATCATTGTGTAATGAACAAGTACAGGAAGATAGATATGCTGCAGCCAGCATGGGAAACTTCCTGAGCAATCACCTTGTATTGAAATGCCACTGTCCTCCTTGAATATTAAGGCTCCATCCATCTGCCAGAGCAATTCAGCTAGAAAATCTGCAGCTGTATCTAAATTGCTCAGGAAGATGTACTGAAAATTGCCACATTCTGTTATTTCATTGAAATGATGATGTTGCCTCTGATTTATCATTCAGTTGCAATGATGAGCCAGGTGACAAAATACATACACAGCCTGAAATACTTAAATGATCCTAAGCACATTTGTCCTTAACTTCTGAGGCCAACAATGGCATTAATCAGCAAGCTGCTGACAATTCTGAATGAGGACCAGTCCACTGAATGCATTGGGAGGACTGTGGAATGAATGGATTACGGACAGTAGCCAATATCAGTTTAGAAGAGTTAAAACACCAGTGGACTGATTAATCAAAGATTGGTATTAAACAAACAGAGATCTGCCAAGCTCAGCAACTGTCTCTTTTCTTGTTGCACCCTGACCTGGCCATGGTAATCCATGCAATGGTCACCTCCAGATTAGACTACTTTAATTTACTCTATGCTAGCCTACTTTTGAAACTGACCAGGAAACTTCAGCAGGTCCAGAATGCCATGGCACAAGTCCTGACAGAAACTCCATGGATGGCACATATTCAACCAGTGCTGCACCAGCTACATTGGCTCCTGGTGGAGTACCAAATTATGTTCAAAGCTTTGGTTTTGACATTCAAAACCTTGAGAGGTCTGGGATCAACATATCTGTGGGCTGTCTCCTCTGGCATGTTCCCGGAAGAGCTTTATGCTCCACTGATAACAACTTACTGGTGATCTCTGACCCTAGTGCCTTTTCAGTCCTGGCCCTGACCTGGTAAAACTCTCTGCCAAATGACATCAGGGCCCTGTGGGACCTCATGCAATTTGCATAGCCTGTAAGGTGGAGATGTTCTCATCAGCTAGCACAGTTTTCATCAGCTAGCACCTTCCTTTTCCTCTTCTGCCCCAGACACTTTGTAAGTTTTCTCCCACCACCACAGCCGGTATGATGCCTTGGTAGACCAGAATGTGAAAAGAAAAATCCCATAGGATGCCATCTGGGATAATGAATTTTTTCAAATTTTTGGTCTTAATTTATGATGTTAGTTTTTAACTTGTTTATTGTTTTTATAGCATATGCCTTGTACATTGCCCAGAGCCCAGCATAGGCTGGGATGGGGCAATTAATACATCCAATAAACAAACAAACAAATACATCCACAAATGGTGGCCTGAGGTTCCTTCACCTTCAGAAGGCTCTTGCCAGTGGGAGAGGAGCCTTGTCCATCAGTGGAAGACTATTAACACTGGCTTCCTCCTCACAAATGCTGGAATATATAAATTCACTTCTCACTGAGTAATATGTGCAACAATGCAGTTCATAGGGATCTAGCAGTATTACCATTGCTATATTTAAATACATATTTGATGTGCAAAACATATTAGGCTGAATGGGATAGTTCACTATTCATGATCAAGCCTAGTATGATTGGACCCTATGGGTATTGCTTAAATGCCCTCTACTTAAATGCAGGTTATGTGTTACAGTAGAGCTCCATGGAAATGTGCCAGAACAGCCCAAAGGGATGTACTTGTATGGAGAACCATAGTGTGAGGTCTACTTTTCCCCAGCCAAATATACATCTAGAGCTTTCCAGCAACAGTTTCTGCTATGACTACGGAATCAGCCTCTAGAAAGGGCTCAGTTCACATTTTCCATGCAAAGGCATCCTGTGGGTCATTAGAAGTGCATTTTGTCCACTTCTTTTGCAATGTTTGAACTGGATCTGGGTTATATCTACACAACCTGTCGCATGCAGTCCAGTCTCAAAAAAAACCCCTTAATAATTGAGGCTCTCCTAAATTTAACTTCCCACCCACATATGTCAGCAGTGAGTTCCTCTAACATTCAAGGTATGGAGAAGGAGCAAACTGGATGTGTGCTGTGTGCACACGAGTGCACGTTCCCCCTCTCTGTATCCCTACCAGCTCCATGTATCTAGAGGAGTATTAATCCAGTTATATACACAAAAACAATATACACATGCAGCAAAGCTATTTGGTACTATGCAGCCTACTTATTTGCTTCCTGATCCCTCCCTGTTTCTCTGTTGTCCCAATTTCTGATCCTCTTTGATGTGCCTTCCTAATTCCTCGTCAAGGTCTATTCTTCCATTCCATTGTGCGAATATTACAGGTGCTGATCAGGGCCAGGCATGAGTACAATTTCAATTCCTAAACGACCTAAATGAGAGAGAGAGAGAGAGATTTATGCTTAAATTTAGTAGAAAAAGTAAGTGAGCAAGATGGCTTTTTAGTGCCTCTGGGGTTTTTTTTAAGCTAGCTGCTGAAATCACCATACTATATTCAACTTCCTTTGACTTACCTACTGTGATTCTGACATCCAGACTTGCTTTCCTTTATTGTGGAACTGTTTGAGAAGGAAGGCACTGTACCAGTGATCAAGAAGTGAAGGGTCAAATGCTGTCACCTTTTCTCTGGCACTATTATTGTCTGTGTGAAGCTTTCTATTAGTTGAATATTTTTACCATTTTAGGCTGTCTTAATGTACAAAAGGGGTCAGGAACCAAAATTCAACTTTGTTTTGTTTTCTTATGACTGTGGCTTGGCCAAGTAAGAAGAACAAATAATTTTTTAAAAAGACGTCTTGTTCAGTATATTTCCTGCAGTTATTCCCAATACCCTTTCTGTCAAGCTCACTCTGTACCTTCAAACCCATTCTACAAACACATCCATAAAGACTTTTCAGAACCACTACAGCTTCTCTTTCCTGGTGAGTTTCCCATCTATCTCTCCACCGTCCTGTCCTTGAAGCTCCATTGTCACATCCTTTTCTCCTCTGGAGATCTTTGTATAGTTACATGTGACCAAACTGTTTTGCTAAAGCTCCAGTGGAAAACTTTTGAAGTAGTAGAATGGACTATCAAGATTTTAGGTATGGGATGCCATTTTGAATGCTCTCTTGTATTAAAACCTTCCTGCACATTAAAAATTAGGGGTGGGTGGGTGAATCTAGTCTACCCTGCTGTGCTAGTTTCTTGCTTGCAAGAAGCTTTGCATATGTATTAAAGAGTGTAACCGGAAGTTGTATGAGTATACTCTACTATTCCAAATCTGGGCTAACTCATTCATACCTTACTGCATGGATTAGGGACCAAGCCCAACTTCTATTGTTCACATATTCCATGCATACTTCCCTTCCTATTAGACACAGCCAGAATGCAGTTGCTTCAATTCTAATAACAACAGAATTACTCCTTCTGGTCTCTTCAGGTAGTGTGCACTCCAGCTGCAAGCCAGGTATACTCAGGGACACTGGAAGCAAGGCTGTTGGGGGCCTTCTCTTGCTCCTTCCCTCAAGGCTGGGAAAGAAGGAAGGAGGTGGGAGGCCTGAGTGCAGCAGCAGCAGCACAGCATGGCTGCAGCTTGTCAGGGTGCTCATTGCTCGCAGGGTTAAGATGTGTCCCAGCTGCCTGCCATCTGGTGCAAGGGGTTGCTGCTTGGCAGCCACTGCTCCAGGACCCAGATAGAAAGCCCAGACTGCCCATTGCCTGGCTGCAGCAATGCTAGGGTTACCAGTTCTGTGTCGGGAAATTCCTGGGGACTTGAAAGTAGTGCCTGAAGAGGGAACTTAGGAGGGGTGTGATAACATAGAGTTCACACACCAAAGCAGCCATTTTCTCCAAGGGACCTAACCTCTGTCATCTGCAGATGAATTGTAATTCTGGGAGATCTACAGGCAGCCCCTGAAGGTTGGCAACTTCAAGCAATACAGCATCCATTGATTGCTGCAGTGCATCAGTTAACACTTCAGTGCCTGGAGGTGTGGTTATTCTGGGTGCCCCTCCATATATGTGCAGAGGCTGGTGCCTAGGCAATAGCCTGGGTTTTCCTAGTGGGCAGGCCATCTCTGGCTTAAGATCAGCCATCCAAGTTCAGAGACTGAGATTTTATCAGTTAGTGTGCTGCTGGAATGTAACAAATATTGGCTCCCAAACAAAACACCCCAAATAATTGTACAAATAGGTATCTAGATTCTGTGGATAAAGCAAATGAGTTTCCAAAAAGGCATGTAGTTTGGTAAAAGATCAGTAAATATTTCTGGTCATTA
Source organism: Heteronotia binoei (assembly GCF_032191835.1). NCBI lineage: Eukaryota > Metazoa > Chordata > Lepidosauria > Squamata > Gekkonidae > Heteronotia > Heteronotia binoei. Next base: position 75,919,870 of record NC_083226.1, read on the forward strand.
TATATTATTTGACTAACGTTTGACTAACGTTTGACTAACGTTTACCCTTAAACTCAGTATACTCAGGTAAATTGAATATCTACCAGAATCTGAGTATGTTGCACCTTTGCCCATGCTAGTTCTGGCATTATAATATGGCAATTTTGGCTTAGTAAATCAAATACTTTCTTTTAAATAGAATGGCCACACCCCAGTATTCCACATGTGCTGTACAGATATAAGATAATATAACTGCAAAAAGAAGTAAACATTTGCAAATGAGTGCAAGATTGTAGAATATTTTGGACATGGGTTTTGGAATTATCCATCAGTGGCCTGCAGCATATTTAATATGCTGGGCATATTGTTTTCTGTCTACAAATTGTTCATTGTGTGGAACCAATATGAATTTTCTCCATTTAACAGATCTGGCAGTAAGTATGTGAAAGACCTCTGCCTGAGACAATACTGACATTGATGGACTGAGGGTATGATTCAGTATAAGGCAACTTCATATGTTCATTTGTATAGCAACCAGCACCTCTTGTTAAGTGCAATTTGTATGTGGCTACTAATATCTTCTCTTGGCATTTGATCTTTAAGAGAGATGACAACCTCTGACTTTTTTTGCATTTCCAGAGTTCTTGCTTATTAGGGGTGTCTCCCTCACAACATGAGTTAAAAGCAATTAATAAAAACACTTCTTCTTTTTCCCTTTGTTTCCTTTAAAGTGACAGGCTCTTTATTCTGAAACCATGGAAATTAGTTGACGTTTTCACAGTAATTTTCCTAGGTTTGTTTTGGTTGGTTCAATAGTTTTTGTGGCTGATTTATTTGCTTGCTTAATAGCAAAACCACTGGATTCAATATTTACTCCACAATAAGCTTTATTCTTTATTGCTGTTTGCCCTATTATGAGCTTTTTCTTAGAGTGGTTACTTTTAATAAACAAGCAATTACTGGAAAATGGCTTTGATACCCCTCATAATCCTTTGAGACAAATAAATCTTTCCATAATTTTTATCTGTAGTCTTCTCCCAACCCCTTCCTCCTCTTTCTCTATGTGGGGAGCAGGGTAAAAGCAAGTAACATCAAGCATTATCAAGGAAATTATGAATCAATTGATCAACTGGCTGAATCAATTGCTCTGTTTTGACATTCTGCATTAATCAGTAACTAATTGCCCAATTTTAAATGCTTTTAAAAACATATTTAGGGAATCAATAATGCAGTAACTGCTTTCTAAACTGAAGAATAAGCGTGGCTATGGAAGAGGAAATGGACAGGCAAACCTGAGTTGGTTTTTCAGTGCTGCTGTCTTCCTTCATAGGCCACTCAGCTTCCATATGCCTACATTCACATTTGATTCCTAAGAAATGCTTCCATTTGCAACCAATCAATAACTTGCATAGAATTTCAGTAACTGAGTTTCAGGCCTCCTCTGCTTGCTTGTTTTTGGTGTAGAGTATAGGCAATGGGCAGCCTGGGTTTTCTTTCTGGGCCCTGGAGTGTAGAGTATCCACTGATAGGAACAGTGATGAAGAACCAGAGAAAGGAGATGTGGCTTCTTGTCCACTGGCCAGTCACTGCTATCTTTGGCAGCTGCCTGGAAAATCTGACTCCAAAGCAGAGCTCAGTTTGGTTGCATCCAGGGCTTTTTTTGAGAAGGAACACACAGGAACGCAGTTCTGGCTGGCTTGGTGTCAGGGGCTGTGACTTACAATGCAAACGAGTCCCTGCTGGGCTTTTTCGACAAAAAGCCCTGTGAGGAAATATGGTAATGTCAGTGGGTGTGGCCCAATATGCAAATGAGTTCTTGCTGGGATTTTTCTACAAAAAAGCCCTGATAGGCTTCTGTTGTTTTTTCCTCCCTCTCCATTCTGCATTAGTTAAATGCAGAATGCATCCCCTTCTGATGGTCCCTTGTACAACTTCAGCAACAAGAAGAACCTGTTCTCCAGAGGCTCAGGCATTCTTTGACTTCTGCTCTTTTCACTGTAACATACATGAATTCTTTGAATGCTCTCAGAAGAAAAACAAGAATCCTAATGAAGTGCTGGTGCAGCCTTTTGAAGTGCAAACTTTGTTTTACTTTAAGGTTGGACATGCACTTTGCTTTAGGATTGCCAAGTCCAAGAAATATCTGGGGACTTTGGGGGTGGAGCCAGGAGACACTGGGGATGGAGCCAGGAGCAAGGGTGTGACAAGCATAATTGAACTCCAAGGGAGTTCTAGCCATCGCATTTAAAGGGACAGCACATCTTTTTAAATGCTTTCCTTCCATAGGAAATAATGAAGGATTGGGGCACCTTCTTTTGGGGCTCATAGACTTGGACCCCCTAGTCCAATCATTTTGAAACTTGGGGGGTATTTGGGGGAGAGGCACTAGATACTACACTGAAAATGTGGTGCCCCTACCTCAAAAAAAGCCCCCCTAGAGCCCCCGACACCTGTGGATCAATTCCCCATTATTCCCTATGGGAATCGTTCTCCATAAGGAATAATTGCCCAGTAGACATTCCCCGCCCCCCCCCCCCCTGCCACTTATTGGATCTGGTTCCTCCACAATGACATCTGAAAAGAACAGGGGCTACACTGCTCTCTCTCTCTCACACACACACTCTTAGTTCCTCTGAAATGAAAGCAAAATAAGCCGAGAGACTGTGTTGCTGACCCTTCCCATGAAGTACTTCCTGCTCAACTTTAAAGGCACACAGACACACACACATTTTGAAATGGACCTGTTTGCAGGTTTCTAAACCTGCCCAAGATCTAGAGCTGCATGGTGGCTGTGGAGGCAGGGCTTCCCCCACCGGCCAGCTGGCTGGGGGTGGGGGAAAGCCTGTAAAACCAGGGGATCTCCCACTGGGACCTGGGGATTGGGAAGCATACTTTGCCTACATGAAAATCACAGCAAAAGTGAACAATTATGATTTATTCTAGACCATCATAACTCTTTTTAGGTACCTTTACAGTTCATAGTTGGACATAGTAAATTCTCCTTCAATCACCCTTATGCAAACAACTGTGTACTCTTTCATTGGCAGTTTTCAAGAAACCCAGAATTAACCTGTTGTCTAAAGTTAGAATGTTGTGTTAGGTTTGTCTAACACAACTATTAAAGATCTTTTATGGAATAAAATAACCACTTTCTTCTGGGGTGAAGTTGTGGTTATGCCAATAAAATTCTGAAACCTGAAACTTAAAGCCAAGTTCCTGTGGATTAGTGAGCTATTGTAAAGCATGATGCACTCCTTATATAGTGGTTAACCACAAAAAAATTGAAGATTTCTGCTTTAAATATCACCAGAAAAGTTACACATTCACTTGTCAGCAAAAAGTTAATAGAAGGTGTTTCTGAAATCATATCTCCAGGACTGCCTTCTCTGGTATGTCTCCAGAAGAGCATTACGCTCTGCTGAGAACAATCTTCTGGTGGTCCCTGATCATAAAGATATCTGGTGGTCTTCAATCAGAGCCAGGGCTTTTTTGACCCTGGCTCCAACCAGGTGGAACTCCCTGCTAAACACCACCAGAGCCCTATGGGACTGGATGCAGTTCTGCAGGGCCTGTAAGGCAGAGAATTCCACCAGGCCTTTGGTTCCATTATAACTTGCACCCTCCTCCTCTCATCTTTATTTTTTCCTCCATCTTTGTTCCAGCCCTCTCCTCACCTGCCTGTGAGTTTATGATAGTCCTGAGTGGGGTAGCAAAGAAATATCTGGCACCATCTGAAATAATGTAGCTGTCTATTTTGGTTTTCATTTTAAACTTGTTTGTATTGGTTTAACATCACCTAGAGCCTTACATCGTAGGGAATAGACAATTCATAAATTGAATATACAAATAAAATAAAAAAACAGGGAGTTGGTCAACTAATCTTAGCTGATCGTTTAAAAATACAGACAACATCAATATGAAAATAACTATGTAATGTGGGAAAGAAAGAAAAGAGTGCCATAGGTTTGCCAATCTATATGTGAATCATCCCCTTCTGATGGTCCCATGTGCTACCCATGTCACAGGCTGGCCATTCATAGCTTTATATATAAGAAATAATTAACAGAATATATGTGAAAATTGATGATCTAGTTAAATTCAGCTGCATTATTCTAAAAACGATCACTTTGTATATTCAGGATTGTGCATACAATTTACAGCATATTCTATAGGACAGCCAAAACTTGCATATTCCAAAAATATGAATTGTAAGAAAGGGATAATTGAGAACAAACAGCTGCACTGAGCATTTGTGAGGGTCATTTGTTCTCCAGGAAAAATTAATCATTTAATTAACACCAAATCGATCTAAGAAGATGTCTTAAGAATAGAGCTGTTGGAAGTGAGACTCATTTTCTGAGTTGAGGTTCTTGGCAACTAGTCTATAATGGATTGCTCTGCCAAAACAATCAAAGAGACTGTGACACAAAAGAATCAAACATATTTATAATAGGAAAATACATCTGTCACTAGGTCTTTCCTGGAAATACTGGATTCTGTTCTCATATGCAATGGCCAGCCAGGGAACAACTAATAAAAGAGCAAGATAATAATGAAGAATTTTTCTGTGATCTCACAACCAGAAAAGCTGTTGCTGAGTAGTGATAGAGTAAGAGGTGAAATTCAACACTCGGCTATGAGAATCTTTTACAACAAAGCTATCATCTAGTACTCAGTGGTACTAATTTCAGTAATGAACAAAGTGCTAATTAGACAGACTATTCTGGATCTCTAGAGATGTTCCATGATTGGGTAAAGAAAAATGGAAGCCATCCATAATGGGGAACATTACTTTAGGGAAGATTAGACATTTCTCAATTCCATAGAACTCAATGGGACTTTACATAGGTCTCCAACCTTGTTGAGCCTTTGGGGACATTTGGAATTTTGAGAGGCAGTAGTGGGTACTACTACACATTGACTATTATATGGGCAGAACCAAGAATAAAATGGCTTCCAAAAGGGTGAAGCTAATCATATAGTTTGTGAGGTTCCAAGTCAAGTATCATTCTGTTACAGAAGTAGCTACTTCTGAACAGGTGCTCTCCGCAAACATAAAGGTGATATCAATAGTGTGTCCAAGACTGTGGAGGTCTATATAGTACAGAAAACCACTACCAGGATCAAAGGTTTTTACAAGCCAGATTGAGCAAGGGATTCAAAAGAAATGAGTAAAATGCAATTCCTCTGTCCTTCCTCTATACATGTCCTATCAAATGTTAAATATAAGGAAATTTCCTTATCTTAGAAAATTACAGATTTTAACAAGATGTCCTTTACCTTTGAGCCTCCTTCAGGTATGCAGGCCAGTACGTGGCAATGGCTGCCTCCTCCAGATTCCAGTTATTATGAGTTCTGTATGCTTCAATAGAACCAGAACCACCAGAACCCTTCTTCCTTGTTCCCAGGGGTTTTATCTTCTCTCTCTCCTCTCCCATTGCCCAAGTCAGGCCAGATCAAAGAAACTTTTTCTGAAATCTCCAAGAGTTTCTTCATGAAGTTTTTCTAATCTTAATTCCTCCAAATCTATTTCCTGCTTTGGGAAAGGGGGAGAGTTTGACCATCCCATTATCTCTTGCTAGACCTGTTAGCATTCTAAAAAAGGTGGCTGAAGTAAGCCAAGAAAACAACTGAACTGTATTCCCCTCTCCTGCCTGTTCTCTGCCCAGAGAGAAAAACTTTTAAAAACTCCTGGTGAAGGTTTTACGCAGTTCAGACCTCCATCCCAAAATGCATTTCTTCACAACCTATAATACCTGTCTTCTTGAATGTCCTATTCATAGACTACACGGGCAGTCAGATATGAGTTGCAAGTCTTCCTCAGTTCAGATCAGGATCAGGGCCGACTCGCCCACTAGGCAAATTCCTACTTGCCTCCCCCTCCCTCCCAATTTTAGTGCATGGGTGAAGCACGGGGCTCTTTCAAGGGTGCCCCCCCACGATCAGCTGATCAGCAGGTAAAGCAGTGAGGTGGCCAGTGGCTCCTATACTGGCCTTCCACGCATTCACCAGGATCAGCGCTGGGGCAACAGCAGCAGGAAGGACAAGGCTGATGCTGCTGCCTCCCCCCCCCATTTCCTCCCTGGATCACGTGGGAAGGAAGTTGGGAGGAGGCAGTGGCAGCGGCCACTTTTTCAGTGGCTCCTCGTCCTTCCTGCTGCCGCTGCCCCAGTTCTGGTCCTGGTGAGCACATGGAAGACTGCCATAGGAGCCGCGGGCCTTCATGCTGCTTTACCTGCCGATCAGCTGAAGGGATGCTGTTTGGATTTTTGGGGAAACCCCTGTTTATCTCAGATAACAAGGGTGAGGCTGAAGTCCCTTCTCCACGTGCTGCATGATCCTGATGTGAATTGGGTACCACACATGTGAGAATTTAGGAGAATATCCAACTCATGTTTGACTAAGTTACATCTGACATACGGTGGGGATCCCAGACCCTTTCTGTGTACTATGTAAAGTGTGAATCACAGAGCAATGTTCCAGCTTTAAGAAAAGTTTAAAATGCTTCCTTATATAAGATTATTAAAAGAGATGGGGGTCCAACAGTGAACTGGATCATCCTATCCCATGAACACAACATGTGCATATGCAACATGTGCAATTTGTTCTCAGATTTTCTCTACTTCTTTTTGTACAGGCTACCAACATTCAGGTGGGAAAATGGCCACTATTCTTTTCCCTTGTAATGAAGGAGAACTCTTAAATCTCAAAGAATTTTAAAGGAATCATGTTCTTATTTGGGCATCATTAGAGGCCCCTTTTAGTGGTGAGCAACATACTGTGGCTTACAGAGAATAGAGGTTAACCCATATGTGATAGATCCTGCATTTAAACATGATTAAAACGTGAGAGTAATTTTTCAGTCCTATTCTATCCTGTCTCGATAACAAGAAAGAGTGGAGAGGGGAAACCCTTACAAAGTTAAATTAAACCTGACCTTGAAATAGGATTGCCTGGGAACAGGATGCAAAACAGTAACAGTGATCTGATATTTTATTGTTTCACTGCATAAATAAATGTTACAGACAAACAATGGTAATGCTGCTGCCTGCTTCATATCCTCCGTCTGCATGTCTTTCAAACCTCTCATTTGCCGTGTAGTGCTTAGATATGGGAACTGTTGTGGTTCTTTCTCCCACCCTCCCCCACCCCCAGGAAGACGGTAGTTCTGCATAGCTTTCCAACTGCCCAGCTGCTTTACACAGAATCAATAGGACAGGAAGGAAATCTAGATTCTTGGCAGGCACCTTAAAGCAGGCACACTCTGACTGTAAAGCTGCAGAGATGTTTAATTCTTAATGGATACCTTTAAAAAAACAGGTCTGGAATACTTCATATCTTGTTGCAAAATTTTAGTCTGAGTCTCCATTCCTTTGCCCCTTCCATGACTGTTGACCTCTACAAGAAGCAGGGACCACATGAACACTTCGCAATCATTTGTATACTCTCTTTTGGCTCACAATAATGAGGGATCAATCCTGTGACCTTCCAAGTGGCAAGCAAAAGACAGAAAAAGGCTTCAGGTTGCAAATCATTGTCTGAGCTATCCAACCATATCAGAGATGCTTCTACATCTCAATTAGAGCTTTGAATAGTCTCTTTTGCTATTGTGTGTACAATAATTGGGCATGTGGCTTTTACAGGCAAAAGACAGATGTGCATTTCCTAGAGGCAGTAAAATGCCTCCAAAACAGGGATAATCCCTAGTGAGCCTCATAAATATTTAACTTCTCACCTAAAAAGAGATGTTTGCAGAGAAAGGAAGGTGAGCAAATTACTATCACACTCTTGAGAAAAATACTAATAGATAATGGCACTCTGTGAAGGATGTGTGATATTCTTCTACTCTGTGTTAATTGAGAACATTTACTTTGGTAAGAACGCTATTTAAGCTCATTCCACAATAGGCTGTAAAAAGGAAGAAGAAGAATTTGTTTTGCCCTGCCCAAAAGAGTCTCACAGCAGCTTACAATCACCTTCCCTTCATGTTCCTACAACAGACACCCTGTGAAGTAGGTGTGGCTGCATGAGAAAGCTGTGTCTGACCCAAGGTCACCCAGCTGGCTGCATGTGGAGGAATGAGGAATCAAACCCAGTTCTCCAGACTACATTCCATCAATTTTATCTACTACATCATGTTGGCTCTGAAATCAGGTAACTATAAACCATGTTGTCTATTTGGAAAATCCTTCTTTTACATTATATAACTTGGTTTTTGCAGTAGGCAGTAATAGATCAAAGGTTTCCAAAGCATCTGAAGTGCAAGACCCAGTGATGGGGTGTTGTGAAGCCACAGGTGTGTTGTAAACAGCAGTTTCAGAAGGGAGCTGATTTGGATTTGACTGGATGTTGTGGTGAATCTAGTACAGCATGTGTGTGCTTATTTCTGCACCCATCCTACTACTCAGCCTGTATGCTTGAATAAAGATTATTCAGAAAAGCCCTTAAATCTTCAATGCTTCTAATTCCAAAGGGAATAGCGCCTGTAAAATGTTCTGTAAAATGGAGAGCCAGTTTGGTGTAGTGGTTAGGTGTGCAGACTCTTATCTGGGAGAACCGGGTTTGATTCCCCACTCCTCCACTTGCACCTGTTAGCATGGCCTTGGGTCAGCCATAGCTCTAACAGAGGTTGTCCTTGAAAGGGCAGCTGCTGTGAGAGCCCTCTCCAACCCCACCCACCTCACAGGGTGCCTGTTGTGGGGGAGGAAGGTAAAGGAGATTGTGAGCCGCTCTGAGACTCTTCAGAGTGGAGGGCGGGATATAATCCAATATCATCTTCTTCTTCTTTTGTAATACTTATCAAGGCCACATCACTTAACAGTCTCCAATAGCAGCAGGAAGTTCACTTGTCACTATCACAACACACAGCCATTAGTGTCTAAACTGCTGGCAACAAAAGTGAGTACATCCTTTAAAATGTCCAAATGGGGCCCAAGTAGCTGTTTTCCCTCCCTGGTGTCATGTGACTCGTTGGTGGTACAAGATATCAGGTGTGAAGGGGGAGCAGGTTATCGCTCTCACTCCCTCATACTGGTCACTGGAAGTTCCACATGCACCTCATGGCAATGACCTCTCTGAGGATCTAAAAAAAATGAATTGTTGCTCTACATAAAGACGGCCTAGGCTATAAGAAGATTACTAAGACCCTGAAACTGAGCTGCAGCATGGTGGCCAAGACGATACAGCAGTTTAACAGGACAGGTTCCACTCAGAACAAGCCTCGCCATGGTTGACAAAAGAAGTTGAGTGCCCGTGCTCAGCGTCATATCCAGAGGTTGGCTTTGGGAAATAGACGTATGAGTGCTGCCAGCATTGCTACAGAGGTTGAAGGGGTGGGGGGTCAGCCTGTCAGTGCTCAGACCATACACCGCATGCTGCATCAAATTGGTCTGCATGTCTGTCATCCCAGAAGGAAGCCTCTTCTAAAGATGATGCACAAGAAAGCCCACAAATGGTTTGCTGCAGACAAACAGACGGATTTCTGGAACCATGTCCTGTGGTCTGATGAGACCAAGATAAACTTATTTGGTTCAGATGGTGTCAAGCGTGTGTTGCAGCAACCAGGTGAGGAGTACAAAGACAAGTGTGTCTTGCCTACAGTCAAGCATGGTGGTGGGAATGTCATGGTCTGGGGCTGCATGAGTGCTGCTGGCACTGGGGAGCTACAGTTCATTGAGGGAACCAGGAATGTCAACATGTACTCTGACATACTGATGTAAGCCGAAATGCCCTCAAAACGAGGTTGGGGAATTAGTCAGGTGGGCACCTGGCTCACTAGGGATCATTTTCCCAATGTATACAAGATTAACCAACCAGAGAGTAATGCTTAAATAATGGGGACTCTAATTTAGTAAAACAATTAAAATTTATTCTAGAAAATATAGGCATACATACAAGATAGAATACTCATACAATCATACATACAGTCCTAGGAAATATATATAGAGAGATAGAGTAACACATGGGTAGACAAACAGGGTGATATTTACCTATCGTAGTCTTCAAGAAGGCTCCAATGGCGACGTAAGAGGATGGGGGAAATGGACCCAAAACTGCGGCGAGAATTGGGGATGGATCTAGACAGCGGAATTGGGGTACTGCTAGATGCACACGTGAGTAGAGTTGGGTCAGAGGTTAAATAGACTACCTTAGACCCTCAGGGGCTGGGAGGTATGAGGGAGGAGAAAGGGGAGGCTCTGCAGTGACCATAAGGGCTGGACTACTGCAGTAGCCAATAGAAAGTTCATTGGTGGCACCTAATTGGGTGCTTGCTCTTGACCAATGGACTCGCCTGAATCCTGGATACCTGAGAGAACTTTCAGATTGAAATGGACCAGGGGGAGGCTCCAAAGTGACAGTTGGGAAGAAGAATAGAAGTGATTACTGGGTGGGGAACACTTAAGATTAAATGAACTTATCTGAAAGGGTTGACAATAGAGAGTCTAATTGTGGCCTAGGTAACACCCAGCATGTACAATGGAACTTGGCTCTTGGCTGAAGATGATCTTCCTCTTCTTTAGTCTTCTTCTTGGCACCAGTCTTTGTCTTGAGTTCCTTTAGACAAAGGCTTGAGTGGTCTGGCAGGATATGCTTGATTGCCTTATGCAGAAGTTGAAGCAGATGTTGGATATGGAGTCAGGAAAACAAGATGGATTCTGGTGGTGTTAGCCTTTGGTTCATGGAAACAGGCTGGAAACTGTTCCTGTACAGTTCATGGTGGCATGGCTTCTTCCACTGCAGCGGCCAAGACTGGGCACACAAGGAGCATCTGGAAGCTCATCTGTAGTTCTGGCTAACACCCATCCAGAGATGTAGAATGCTGCTGCAAAGCTGAGGCTTATAGTATCCCCATAAGCCTTAGAAATTGTGGGCAAAGTCCACTTCTTAGAGCAGATGTGTGCGAGTCAAAACTCCAGGCACCCTGGCAACCATACTGGTGATCACGATGTCCATATGTATGAAAAGTAGAGGGCTTTTCCTTACACTGAAGCAGAGCATGATCCCCTCCCTTCAGAGACTGGGCCACAGGGCAGTATTCCAACATGATAACAACCCCAAACACACCTCCAAAATGACCACTGCCTTGCTAAAGAAGCTGAGGATAAAGGTGATGGACTGGCCAAGCATGTCTCCAGACCTAAATCCTATTGATCATCTGTGGGGCATCCTGAAACAGAAGGTGGAGGTGCACAAGGTCTCTAACATCCACCAGCTACGTGATGTCATCATGGAGGAGTGGAAGAGGACTCCAGTGGCAACCTGTGAAGCTCTGGTGAACTCTATGCTGAAGAGGGTTAAGGCAGTGCTGGAAAATAATGGTGGCCACACAAAATATTGACGCTTTGGGCCCCATTTGGACAATATCACTTAGGGGTGTACTCACTTTTGTTGCCAGCAGTTTAGACACTAATGGCTGTGTGTTGCATAATTTTGAGGGGACAGCACATTTACACTGTTATACAAGCTGTAGACTCAGTACTTTGCATTGTAGCCAAGTGTCATTTCTTCAGTGTTGACACATGAAAAGATATACTTAAATATTTAGAAAATGTGAGGGGATGTGCTCACTTCTGTGACATATTGTATATTGCTTTACTGGATAATGGCAAAGGTCTGTTGATTTTGGACCAGTTGCCCAATGCAAAAAGAATTGGATGTGCAAATTGTGCATGGCAAACTAGGAGATAGTATTCTAAAAAGGCCTCATGTTTTTCATCACAATAACTCCAACATAATGCTAGCTGTTTTAATCAAGGATTCTAAATATTCCAGCAATATAATGACAATTATTAATTATATGTCCCTTGAATTAGAAAAATAAAGTGTGCTGATGTAGTAATATTTTCTGCTGTGTCCCTCAATGAGGAAGAAGTTGTTTGCTCATTCTTTAAATGGTTACATGTGTCCAGGAGATTCTGGCTCAGATTAATTCACATTTTAACCAAACAAGGCTCCCATTTGCCTCTTTTATTTCTCTCACCATTAACACAGAAATGAAAGCCCATAACCGCCTTCCTTCCTGTTCTTCAACTGCTTTAGTATGACATGAAAGAAAACACAAGGTGACGTCTCAATGACTTACTGCCGCCTAAGGAGCCTTTTCATGATGAATGCTGGAAACAAGAGAAATCTCTCTTAGGCATTTATGTGGTTGAAAGGCTAAGTGAGCCGCACATTTTCACTGAGTAAATCTGTGGTCAGCTTGATGGCTTTAGTATGGCAGCAAAGGTGGCGGCAGGAGAAAAGAATGAGATTGATTTCAAAACATATGCTTAATTATGGTTGTGACCACAGAAAGTTTCTTATGTCCCCAAAAGCCGTTTCTGATTCTTTTTTCTCCCCTGCAGCAATGTTAGATTCTTCTTCATTGTTGTTGTTAAAGTGATGGGATTAAATAGTAAATAATATACAATAATAATAACCAGCTGTCTTGCGCAGAATAGAAAGTGATGGGCAGCCAGCTGACATTCTGTTTTCTTTCACTCTGGTTGTCTCAGATGCAGTTTCTGTTTCATAAGGATAGGCTAACAGCCTTGTAATAGCTGTAAATCTTAAACCCAGAACCTCAAGGGAGGCTCTGTTTAGGGCTTTTAAAATTCTCAGGATGAGAGCTATTGAAGGGGTTACCATTAACATTGTTATACAATATTCCTTTCTCAGGAATAGATGAGTTGGTGGTCCATCCTTTGACATGAATTAGCCTAATTGTCAGCTTGGTAGCAACACATGCTGCAAGAACTGTTGATGCTTCTGTGACAGAAAAATGTCCCAAGTATCCCTGTCTGAGATGACAAATTATTTCAAATGGTAACCTTTGAAAGTAGCTCTTGTGTGAAAGCTTATCAGGAAAGATCTTGTGAGACCTCTTGTGAGAAGATGTTTTTAACATGGCCCCTTAAGTTGACCTGCCATTGCATTGTGGGATTGTTTATGTCTGTTCCAATTTTCCAAAACCTTTATTTTTCAGAGCAATTGTTCAGAACTAGGAACATCCATCATTCTTATTAGAATCCCTCAGGGAAAAGATTATGTTGCCAGGCTTTCTGTGAAGAGAACTAATCCATGGGATTTGTCTTTATTAACCTGTTTGCAGACCCAAACTAAACTTTGTTTTAGACTTTTGTGCCGGCTTTTCTTTAACTAAGATACAATTAATCGACAAATGCCAATGGTATCAAAGCATACAGCCTGGCTATTCAGCAACTTTATGAGTGCATTGCATGCTAGCAGCAAGGCAATTGAGGGACAGAGATGGGGCAAAGTGTGCAGTACTATAGAAGAAGCATACCCAGAGAGTGAGTGCAACATGGCAGTCCAGTGATTACATAGGATCTGTCACTCAGAAGCTTTTGTTCAAAACCACTTTGTGCAGGGTTGAGACTGGGAATTCTGTTACATAACAGTTTTTAATGACATACTTTATGGTCTTTATTTTGTTCTCCCTTATAATAACGCCAAGATTGGTCAATCCTGTTTCCATATGAGAAACAGCAATTAATCTCTGAACACTCCAGTTAAAAGGATCAGTTAAAAGATGATATAAAGACCCTGGAGAGCTTCTGCCAGTCAGAGTAGAAAATACTGACCATGATAGACCAGTGACTCAGTATAAAGCAGCTGTATGTGCATTCATGGGATCACAGTTGTTACTGAGTGACTCCTGTGTCTGAACTAGGATGTTGTTCTGATAAATCTCTATGATTCTCACGTTTTTGGCAGCCACTAAAACTACTGTTTGTACTCAATTTGTCAGACCTAGAAGGAGGTGGTTTGGCCAAGGAAGGGGCAAAATTAACAAGGAAAGGTACAAGAGTTACAGAACATACTTTAGGGGGGAAAAGGGCTGATGTTTTTGTGTAAATAGATTTTATTGTGTTATCTATATGCTATATCAATATTTTAAACTCTCACTTAGTAGTTTACAATTGTTAGCATAGTTGAAATTCAGAGCAAGGCATGTTATCATAGCACAGAACAGAGGTAACAAGCCAGCCTGCCCGCCCCCCCCCCACCCTGTGCAACACTGCCAGAAGACCAAAAGTTTACTAAATAATAACATACTTCTGCCTGCATCCCATGGGTGCTCAGAAACATAGTTAATGCAGGGCTTTTTTTGTGTAGAAAAAGCCCAGCAGGAACTCATTTGCATATTAGGCCACATCCCTGTTATCATAATTGTTTCATACATCTTTTTTTGTAGAAAAAACCCAACAGGAAATCATTTGCATATTAAGCCACACAGCCCAACACCAAGCCAGCCGGAGCTGCATTCCTGTGTGTTCCTGCTCAAAAAAAGCCCTGAGTTAATGCTAGTAAAGTGCTTTGAAGAAGCAAAGTACAATCTAAGTATTAATGATTAAAACCTACAAAAGAGATATGATGATAGACTAAAAATGCCTGGAACCACCCCTTCTCTGAATTCTTTCTTAAGTGTCCTTCATGTGAAGGTCTGGAAAGGTTTGCTGTAGTTTTATGCAGCACAGAGAACAATAGCAATTTGTCCAGTATTCAAGATGTCACCTTATTTATTTTTATTTTCTCGGTTTTCATACTGCTTTAAGGTCATCTACTCTGGTAGCTATTAACAAGCTTATTAGTGATAACAAATCCTTTTATGAGACCTTTCTAGAAGGCCTTCCCTTACAAAGGAGCAATGAACAGTTAATTTCCCTTCCATGCTTTATTTTCTGTAAGTAAATAATTAATCACATTGATATTCTATCAATACATCTTTCTTTAATGTTTAAAGATGTGTTAATAATTCAAATATCTATGGGTGACCTCCCTGCACTCCTGTGATTTTTGAAAACCCCAGTGCTCTTTGAAGGAAGTCTATCATTATCATGTACAGCACAAGTTAAAAGCCTTTTGTTTCTTGATCTTCCCTCCCCCCTCTCCTTCTGACATGTTTCTTTTCAGAAGGTGTCCTGTTTGCCCGCACAGCCCCAATGCAATTTTTAATGGAATACAAAGTTCAAGGAGCTTGAACCACCAATTCAATTATAATAAACAGGCACAGACAAAACAGGCATGGGCTGATCGACAAAGGCAGCTCTGTGCTAAATCTGTTTACATTCATTTATATTTTGAGGATTTGCTGTTGTTCAATAACAAAATCTGAGAAATCAAAAAGGAAAAGGCTTTAAAATTTTGGCTCAGTTTACATCTTGCATAAGCATGAATTGCTGTAACTCAGGAGGTTTTCAGAGGATACTTAATTGATGTGTATTTTCCCAGTGTTTTCTCATTTGGAGAGTCCCTATGGAAATAACCATTTTCAGCCACAGTTTCCTCCAGCACTAGGTTTATCCATCATTCTTGTGACCAATTCCAGTTAATCAACAGACTTCTTATATCAAGACCTAGTTCTGTAGATTCCTTTAAAGATGCAAGAACCAAGCTAGAGTAAGGGAGCCCAAGGGAGCTCCCAGCATGTTACAACTTTCTAGGCAAAGGAGGATAATATAGCAGGTGGTGATGGAAAGTGCAGTCAAGTCACAATTGAATTATGGTGACCTCTTTGGTTTTCAAGGCAAAAGGCATTCAGAGAGAGTTTGCCATTGCCTGCCTCCATGTCATGACCCTGGTATTCCTTTGAGATTTTCCATCCAAATACTAGCCAAGGCCAAAATGCTTAGCTTCCCAAGATCTCATGAAATTGGGCTAGCCTGGGTTATCCATGTCAAGGCTGTGATAGCTAATTAACCTAAAAACTGAAGCACATTGAATGGAAATTAAATCTATGTAGCCTTTTTCTTACTTGGAACAAAGATTTCCATATTGATTGTCTGCCCTGTTAGCAAATATTATCTAAGCAGCATAGAGCCAAGTAGATTGAAACATAAACAGATCTAGACCAGAACTTCTGAATCGTAAGGGCAAAACTCAGCAAGATTATTTTCCCCATTTTATAAGTTTACTAATCTTCATAAACTTATATACAATAGAAATGAAACATAGTGTGTGGCTTGGTTACATTGCATTTTCATATAAAATAAAATACAAATGAAGTCAAAATATTGTTACTTTGCCTTTTCCATGCAATATATATAGCAATAACTTAGAGATACAATTAAAGTTAATCATCCTTAGAAAAGATTCTGGGTTATTACCAATAATGATACTAATAAAAATATAACATTCGCGCATATAGTAGATTATATGATACTACTTCATTTTTTGCCAAATATTCCAAAATTGGATACCACACTGGTACAAATTTTGACTCATATTTTTCCGGTGAAATTGTCTGTATATTAGTTGATATTTTGCTTATTACAAAATGTTCCCCTCAGCAAGATTGTTAACATGAGAACATTTTATTTAATAAAAACAGGATATAATTTTTTAAAAAACAAATAAAAAAGAATTTCAATTACATCTTCAGAATGGTGAAGGAGTGTAAGCCAGGGCAGAAATTCAGTAGCCGACTGGCAAGAATACCTGCTTCTCCCCAGTTGTGCAAGGCTGCATGACATACAGGTGAGTGTAAACATATTGGGCATATGGATATACACATAATGGATTTCCTTGTAAATACCAGCGGAAACATGTGAGGAAGTATGAGAATTGGCCATTTAAAATAAATCAACTTGAGTCAGAAAAACCAGTTCATTAATAGTTCCCCTAGTCAGCATAAGCATGCATATTACAGTAGTACAATTACAGCTGGAAATGTCAAGTTATTTGCAATCTCAGCAACAAACTAGAATTTTAAAAAGTATATTTCTATTTACTTGCAAAAAGAGCCATGTAAACATGCCTATAGAACCTATAGTACCCAAATAATAAATTCCCCCCCACCCATTTTCAAACTTTATTGATGTTAAACAGGATACAACACAATATTATTTGGGAGAAGGGAAGTGGAGCAGTAAATTATCAAACCAAAAAGGCTTAGCATAGAGTATGGTATGTACATACCATCTGCAGCATATCATCTAGCACTTTAAGAACCGCAGCATACCAGCACTTTAAAATCTGCCTTCCTGCACTTTAAAGAGACTGAGAACACTCAATGCTAAAACCATCTAGCACTTTAAGAACTGCAGCATACCAGCACTTAAAAAAAAAAAAACCTGCCTTCCAGCAAACAAACTACCCGCTGCAACTGATGACCCCACCCACTTATTATTCATTGTTATTTTTAGGTTCTAAATTGATTTAAATAGACTGATTGCAATTTGATTGAATGATTTTGTTTAGACCTAAGGGATTATTTATCCACTAAACTGAGATAAGACAGTTGACCAATTTATTAGAAACTGAGGGTGGGGAAGGGGGTGAACTAAAATAAAATTAAAAAAAATTAATTGGCTGAGACTATTAGTAGTGGTTAGAAATTTTTTTAGGTGGAGTGGGTGAACAGAATACGTTTGTGTAGTTGTTGATTCAAGATAAGTGACCCAGACTTCGGAAGTTCTTTGGTAAATGATGTCGGGTCAGGGGATTCCAGTGCTCCTGGGGAGGGGAAAGTACAACGGTGGGAGCAGGCAAAGCTTGAATGGAAGGAGTTCAAGACACAAGAGGGCTCGCTCCCCTTCCAGCCTGTGTCCCATCCCAAGGATGGCAGGTGGGAGGGCCAAGTGGAGACACTCGCCTCCGTCCCTGGTAATGTGCAACGCCAGGTCCATAAATAATAAAACCTCAGTCCTGCAAGAATTTTTCATCAGGCAGGACATGGACCTGGCTTGCGTGACGGAAACCTGGGTGCAAGAGGGGGAGACAGTTGCTCTCTCCCAAGTGGCCCTGCCTGGGTTCTAGCGGGCGGGGGGGGGAGGGGTGGCCTTTTTCATACGGGAGGATTGCTCCTTCAGGATACTTCCGCCGCCAGAGATCAAGGGCGTGGAGTGTGTGGGCCTGGTGTGGGATGTGGGGAAAGTTTGGCAATCTGGCTGGTGTACTGTCCGCCTAACGCACTGGCCAGTGCCTTACCATCCCTGATGGAGGCTGTACCAGGCTGGGCATTGGAGCACCCTCGACTTATAGTCCTGGGTGACTTCAATGTCCATGCCGAGGACGCAGCTTCCACTCGTGCGATGGACCTAGTGCTTTCCATGGCAGCACTAGGACTTTCCCAATATGTAACAGCGCCAACGCATCAGGCTGGGCACACACTAGACCTGACCTTTGCAGCGTAAGTGGTAGTGGGTCAGATATCTGCCGAGGCAGTGCCATGGTCTGACCACCAGGCCCTGAAGGCCCATGTGGACATGCCTCCCCTGTCCTGTTTAGGCGGTGAGCAGATTTTAGCTCACCCGCGTAGTCAGATGGACCCATTGTGGCTTCAAATGGCTATACGGGATCCCTGGCCCTCCGGTGACTCGTTGGATGTGCTAGTGGAGACCTGGAATGACCGGCTCTCCAAGGCCATCGACAAAATCGCTCCCCGACATCCTCTTCATCCTCAATCACGATCCGCTCCGTGGTATACCCCAGAGTTGCGATCAATGAAATGACGATTAAGACGACTAGAGAGACAATGGCACCACGCTCATGATGAAGCTACGAGAACATCATATTGGTCATTTATGCGGACCTATGAGATGGCTGTTCGGACCCGCAAAGAAAGCCCACTTTGCATCCAGAATTGCATCTGCGACCTCACGCCCAGCACAATTGTTTAGTATAATTCGGTCATTAACAGAACTGCCGCAGGGCAAACAAAATAGTAGAGAATTGGAAATAGGCTGTGAGGCTTTTGCGAGCTTTTTCGCAGATAAGGTCTCATCGCTCCGACGCGACTTACCCGCTATAATTGATACAGTAGAGGAACTTGGGGCACCGAGCACGTCTTCTGGTCCAATTCTGGACTCTTTCAGTCCACTCAGTCTGGAGGAAGTCGACAGGATCCTTGCAGCTGTGCTCCCTACGACCTGTGGTTGGACCCGTGCCCGTCTTGGCTTATAAAGGCTAGCCAGACGTGGCTGCGTGAACCACTACAAGGTATTATCAACAGGTCCCATATTGGCAAACTATCGGCCGGTGTCAAACCTTCCCTTTTTGGGTAAGGTTATAGAGCGGGCGGTGGCAACTCAGCTGCAAGGATTCCTGGAGGGCACTTCCGCACTGGATCCATTCCAGTCCGACTTTCGGCCAGGTCATGGGATGGAGACAGTTTTGGTCGCTCTCATAGATGACCTCATGCGACATCTGGATCGGGGCGGCTCTGCGGTGCTGTTGTTATTAGATCTGTCAGCCGCTTTTGATACGGTTGGCCATCAGCTACTGACTAGCCACCTTGCCGATGCGGGGATTCAGGGATCTGCCTTACAGTGGCTGACCTTTTTTCTCCAAGATCGGGGACAAAGGGTGGTGATAGGGGAGGAAGCATCCCAGAGGCACTCTCTTAGTTGTGGGGTGCTGCAGGGAGTGGTCCTATACCCGATGCTATTTAATATCTATATGCGCCCCCTTGCCCAGATTGTCAGGAGGTATGGACTGGGTTGCCATCAATACGCGGATGACACCCAGCTCTATCTATTGATGGGTGGCCAGTCTGACTGTACCCTGGAAAATCAAGACCTGGCGCTACAAGCCGTGGCATCTTGGCTCAGACTGAGTCGGCTGAAACTGAATCCAACAAAGACGGAGGTTCTCTACCTGGGTCGGGGCGGTCCGGGGAGAGATCCAGCTGCCGGCTCTTGACGGGGTACCATTAATACCGGCCCCTAAGGTCAAGAGTTTAGGCGTGCTTCTTGAGGCCCAGGTAGCAGCCACTGTTAGATCTGCCTTTTTTCATCTTCGGCAAGCGCGGCAGCTGGCCCCTTTCCTGGAGCGCAATGACTTAGGGATGGTAATCCATGCTATGGTCACCTCAGGAATAGATCACTGTCATGCTCTCTACATGGGGCTACCCTCGATGCTAACCCGGAGACTACAACTAGTGCAGAATGCTGTGGCACGGCTGTTAATGGGGCTGCTGCGATGGGAGCACATTCAGCCAGTGCTGAGAGAGCTGCACTGGTTGCCTGTTGTGTTCTGAATTTACTTCAAGGTGTTGGTATTAACCTTTAAAGCCCTTTATGGTCAGGGACCGCCTTTCCCCATATATCCTCCAGAGAGCACTGCGATCAGGGACAAAAAATCTGTTGTCCGCCCCTGGGCCAAAAGAAGCCAGGTTGTGTGTAATGAGATCTAGGGCTTTTTCGCCGGCAGCACCAGAACTTTGAAACACCCTTCCAGAAGCCATAAGGGCCCTGTGGGATTTGTCTGCGTTCCGCAGGGCCTGTAAGACCGAATTGTTTAAGCAGGCTTTTGCTGTTTAATTGAAAAAGGGCTGCCACCGGACATCTTATAGAATGCTGGTGATCACAGTCGAGAATTTAATATCGCTTATATTTGTATATAAACAATTTTAATTAGTAACATATGGTAGTAGAACTATATCTACAACTTATAAAAAGCTTAAGATAAAAAAAACATCATTCTACCCCACATCTTACTTTTCTCCCACCCCTCCCCCCAATAATTGACCCCCGCCAGTGTTATTTTAAAAAAAAAAACAGATATTAAAGGTACCTTTAACTATCAAGAAAAAACAAAAATTGATTAAGAAAAAGATCCCCCCTTCAAAAGTTATATTTTTGTCTTAAAGGTCTTAATCTTCAAAAATTGTCCAATGTCCTTTTATTTTCCACTCTTTTTCTACATATCTTCTGAATTTCTTCCACTCCCGATTAAAAAGTTCTAAATCGCAGTCTCTTAGTTTTCTTGTTAGCTTGTCCATTTCACTCCATGACATAACTTTAATAGTCCAGTCCCATTTTTCTGGTATTTTTTCTTGCTTCCACAACTGCGCATACAATGTCCTAGCAGCTGAGAGCAAGTACCATATTAAAGTTCTATCTTCTTTTGGAAATTTTTCCATTTGTAATCCCAGCAGAAAAGTCTCTGCTTCTTTGTTAAATTCATATCCTAGGATCTTAGATATCTCTTGTTGAATCATCTGCCAAAACATTTTAGCTCTTTCACAAGTCCACCACATATGGTAGAAAGAACCTTCATGCTTTTTACATTTCCAACACCTATCTGGCATCTTATTGTTCATCTTTGCTAATTTTTTTGGAGTCATATACCATCTATACATCATCTTAAAACAGTTCTCTTTAATACTATGACATGTTGCGAGTTTCATAGAGTTTTTCCACAGATATTCCCAAGATTCCATCTTTATTTCTTTATTTACATTAATTGCCCATTTTATCATTTGAGATTTCACTACTTCATCTTCTGTAGTCCATTGTAAAAGTAATTTGTACACTTTTGAAATTAATTCCTCATTATCTCCAAACAGAACTCTTTCCATTTCTGTTTGCTCTTTCCTTATTCCTTCAGCTTTGATATCATTCTCCATCAAGCTTTTTATTTGTTGCATTTGAAACCAATCATATTTATAATTCAATTCTTCTGCAGTTTTCATTTCTATTTTCCCACTTTGTATTTTTAGTAGTTGGTTGTATGATAGTTGTTTTTCCTTAACTGTTTTGGCCGTTAACTTTATCACTTCAGCCGGCACTATCCACAAAGGTCTTCTTTCATCGCCATATTTCTTGTACTTTATCCACACATTTAGTAAGCTGCTCCTTATATAATGGTGAGAGAAAAGACCGTCCATCTTCTTTTTCCCATAATACAAGTAGGCATGCCAGCCGAATTTTTTCCCATGGCCTTCTAACACTAGAAGTTTTTTATTTAATAACGTTATCCATTCTTTCAACCATACTAAACAAATTGCTTCATGATACAGTTTCAAATCTGGTAATTGAAACCCACCTCTCTCTTTTGCATCTATCAGGACTTTCATTTTAATTCTAGGTTTCCTCCCGGCCCACACAAATTCCGAGATTTTTCTTCTCCATTTATCAAATTGCTTAGCATCTTTCACAATGGGGATGGTTTGAAACAAATATATAATCCTTGGTAAGATATTCATTTTTACTGCAGCTATTCTGCCCAACAATGACAAATTGAGCTTGTTCCACTTTAGCATATCTTCTTCTATTTTGCGCCAGAGCTTTTCATAGTTGTTCCTAAACAGATCAATATTTTTCATTGTTATCTCTACCCCTAGGTATTTTACCTTAGAGGTAACTTCACAACCCGTTAGTCTTTGTAGTTCTTGTTGTCTATTTTTCTGCATATTCTTACATAAAATTTTTGATTTTTCTTTGTTTATATAAAGTCCCGCCAACTCCCCAAACTCTTGTATTCTCGTTAACAACAACGGTGTAGCTTGTAAGGGATTTTCATTTATAAACATTATATCATCCGCAAATGCTCTATATTTATAGGTATACCCTTTTATTTGTAGTCCTTCTAAATCTTTTTCATCTTGGATCTGCATCAGTAAAATTTCAAGAGTCATTATGAACAACAATGGCGAAAGCGGGCAGCCTTGTCTAGTACCTTTACTAATTTTCATTTCGTCTGTAAGATCTGCATTGATGCACAACCTTGCCCTTTGTTCAAAATATATTGCCTTTATCATTCTTATAAAACTTTCTCCAAGCTCCATTTTTTCCATCACTGCAAACATGAAGTCCCAATTTAAGTTGTCAAATGCTTTTTCTGCATCCGCAAAGAATAGTGCTACTTCCTTTTCTGGATGTCTTTCATAGTATTCTACAATATTTACAACAGTTCTAATATTATCTCTTATTTGTCTTTTAGGAAGAAAACCAGCTTGGTCCTCCTTTATAAAATTTATCAGATATTGCTTAAGTCGTTCCGCCAGAATTCTTGTAAATATTTTATAATCGTTGTTCAAAAGTGAAATTGGTCTATAATTTTTCACATTTGTAACGTCTCTTTCTTCTTTAGGTATCAAAGAAATAACAGCTTCCCTCCATGTATTTGGTACCTTCCCTTTAACTCTTATTACATTCATCAGTTTCTGTAATTTTGGTATTAATTCATCTTTAAAAATTTTAAAATACTTAGCTGTATAACCGTCTGGCCCGGGAGCTTTATCATTCTTCATCACGTTAATTGCTGCTTCAATTTCTATTTTTTCAATTGGGTCATTCAAAATTTTTCTCATATTTTCAGTTAAAGGCTCAATTTTTATTTTCTGTAAATATTCATCTATCTTTTTTCTCTTTACTTCAGCACCTTTAAACAACTTGGCATAGTACTTAAAAAATTCTCTTTTTATTCCCTCTTGAGTAACTACATCTCTTCCATCTATCACAATTCTACTAATTGTTTTGTTTTCCCTCTTTTTTTTCAGCTGCCACGCCAAGTATTTCCCCGTCTTATTTGCTCCTTCAAACGATTTCTGCTGAAGCCTTTTCAAATTCCATTCCACTTCTTTGTTTAGTAAATGTCTTAATTGAGTTTGCAATATTGATATTTCCCTTAGAATCTTCTTTTTCCCTGGTCTTTTCCTCAACTCTCCTTCTTTTTTCTTTATTTCATTTTGAATGTCCAATAATTGTTTTTCTTTTTCCCTTTTATCTTTGTTGTTCAAAGTAATCAACAACCCTCTCATTACTGCTTTATAAGTATCCCAGACCGTCTGGAAGTCAATATCTTCTTTATCATTCATTTGGAAAAATTCCTTAGTTTCTTTTCCTAGGAAAGTCACTGTTTCTTTGTTCTGTAGCAAATCTTCATTCAGTCTCCATCTTCTCAGTCTTTGGGACAATTTTGTAATCCACATTATTGGGTTGTGGTCAGCACCAATTTTAGGCAAAATATCTATCTTCTTTGTTATAAGGCCTAAGTCTCTAGTTCCCCACAGCATGTCAATTCTAGAAAAGGTCTTATGTCTTGCAGAAAAAAAAGTATAGTCCCGCACTTCAGGATTAAACTTTCTCCATATATCTTCCAAGTTTTCCTGTTTAACTAATTCAAAAAAAGACTTTGGCAATTTCCCTTCTTTCCCACTATTTTTTTCCCCTCCGGATCTATCCAATGAGTTCTCAACTGTTCCATTAAAATCTCCCATTAAGAGTATTTGATCGTAGGTCAACTCATCTAGTTGTTGTATAATGTCTTTAAAAAATATATCTTTTGCACCATTAGGTGCATATAGTCCCAATAACAGCGTTTTTTCCCCATTTGATGTTATTTCCACTGCTACAAATCTTCCATCTTTATCTTTAAACACCAGTTTTGGCTCCAAGTCCTGTTTAATATAAAAAACTACTCCCCTTTTTTTCTGTTCAGCTAATGAAAAAAATTCCCTTCCCAATTGTTTGTTCCATAAAAATTTATAATCCTTTTGTTTGATGTGGACTTCTTGCAAACAAGTTATATTACAATTTTGCTTCTTAATCCAATGAAAAGTTGCCCTTCTTTTTTGTGGTGAATTTAGTCCATTAACATTCCAAGACAATAATTTGTAATCCATCATGGTGCAAATTCTTTATTTTCTTCAAAAAATCTCCTCAACTCTCTGGCATTTGTAATTGTTACTCTCTTCCCCTGAAGTTCAAAGCTCAAACCCTCGGGGATTATCCATCTGTACCTTGTGCCATTGTCTTTCAGTTTTTCTGTCAACTTTTTATATGTTCTCCTGTCATTTATCACTTCTTTGGGTAGCTCCTTCATAATTCTCACTCTGCTACCTCTTACTATCAATGACTGTTCAAAGTTTTTCTTCATAATCCTTCCCACCATTTCCTTTGTCATAAATCTTACAACAACATCTCTTGGTAAGTTGTTTTTTTTTGGCATATAACGAATTGACTCTATACATATGATCATACATACTCTTAGTCTTGTCAGGGTCTTCTTCTAAGAATTCTGCAATTATGTTTATTATATATCCCTTCAGATCATCATTCTCTTCCTCAGGTACTCCTCTCAGGCGTATCTGATTTTCCATTAATTTGCATTCGTGGATCGTCACTTTTTCTTGGACTTTCAGCAAGGTGGTATCATGTATTTTAACTTTCTCCTCCACTTCCTGTACATTCTTGTCTATTTTCCCAATTTGGTCTTTAAGGTCATCCACTTCTTTTTTAATTACTGTGACAAGTTCTTCCTTCATTTCTTCCATCATTTTCTTAACTCCTTTCATAATCCTGGCTTCCATAGCCTCCATTTGGTCCTGCATTTTTTCTAATGAGAGGGCTCTTGTTCGGGGCTGCCTGGGCTCTGACATTTAGGCAAGGAGCAGGGAGATAAAATAAAAATACCAAAAATTTCCGTCTCACAATTTACAAATTTGGCTACCAAGTTCAAAAGGTCTAAATTTTCTCTCTTATTTAGTCTTTGTTCTGTTCTCTTCTGAGCTTCCCAGGCCCAGATATAGATTTTTAAAGAAATTTTTCCCCTTTAAAAAATGACGAAATTTTTAACTTCACCAATTTGAAATCTGACAGTCAGGTTCAATAGAGCAGAGCTTGCCCTTTCCAGCAAGCCTAATTTCGCTGGTTTCTGAGCCTCCAAAGCCAAGATATTTATCAAAAAAGTCTTCAAAAATTCCAAAATGGAGGCCGCGATTTTTTCCCCTTTAAAATTTTTTTTCCCCTTTTAAAGTCACCCCAGGAGCCCACCAGTAATGTAGTCAATAGTTCTTGTCCTCTTACCCTTTTTCCCGTTGATTCTGTCAATTTTTAAAGTCCCAAATCTTTTTAAAACAATGTTTTAAATTGGACCTCCCAGCAATGGCTGCCGACGTTTCTCTATGATGTAGAGTAGGCTTTTTTCTTTACTGCTTCCTGTCTCTGTCAGCTTCAACTCTCATGGAAATCTCACGATACTTGACGCACTTCCTGTCTTGCTCAGAAGAGTTACAGAACTGTTCCAGTATATTCCAATGCAACGTGGGCTGTTTACTTTCACAAACCGCAAGTAGACACAACTATGTTCTCTTTTCAAATTTTAGCAGTTTTTAACACTGTCTTTTGTATTAAAACAGTCCAACCTTCTCAATTTCTTTCTTCTAATTGCAAGCTTTATATTTTCCCCTTCTTCCCACCTTTAATATGTCCCTTTAATCTGTAAATAGCTCCGGAGTGAAAGAAGAGCTTCTGTACCTTTTTTTTCTTCACTTATCCAAGTTCCACTGGTCTTCCAAAACTTTAGTTGTTTAGAATTGTCCCAGAAGGTTAGGATCCTGACGAGCTTATGCCAAATCAATGGCTCTAAAAGATCTTGCAGACAATAACTATGCAAACTTCTGAGACCCCTCAAAGCCTCAAAGGAACCCCCTACAGGGCTCCTTTTCAGCCAAGGTAAATCTCTTCCAAAGTTTTAAGTGCAAGTCTTGGACCTTTCTCTCACTGAGAAAGGTAGGCAGTGGGCTTTGATTTGCCCTCCACTACCCCGAACAAGACCTTCAGCTTGCTCCCGATGTGAGAGACAACTCAGCTCGCCATTTTCCTCCCCGGAAGTCTAATATCGCTTATATTGTACTGAAGCAGCGCCATAGAATGGTTTTAAAACTGAAATAAGTAAATTATGGTTTTATATGTTTTATTGGACTGATTGTATTGTATGATGTTGTGAGCCGCCCCGAGTCTGCTTGCGGAGAGGGCGGGATATAAATTGAATGTAATAAATAAATAAATAAATAAAATAGATATTACACCGAATACGATGAATTATTACAACTTAGATTATGAAGTATTTCAATATTTCCAAAACACATATCAAGGCAAGTAAGCTTAGGAAAAATTGGAAAATAATTCCAGAAATAGACAAATAGATTTATAAATATAGATGAGTAGAAAGTTGAAAAGATTTATTGTATGTGGCCATTGGCCATCACAATATAAGATTAAACACGATATAAAAAGTAATCAGACAGAAATAAAACGGTCCAATAAACAGACCAATGGGTTACATGGGGTATAATACAACAATTATAACCTTAAATGCATTACTAAAATGCTAAAATACAAACATTTAGGTTTAAACTGCTAAGGTATTATAACACTATAATGCTGAGACAATATCTAAACAGTTAAGTTAAAAATGTTGTAAAACCAATGAACCCATTTGTCCCCCAAGTCGGAATAAAGAGACGGACACAATTAGATTGGTAAAACTATGGGCCACTTTTATTAAAATAACCAGCAACGGCAAGGGCAACCAAACTGCGACCAGGTCAGGGCCAGGGGTCTCCTCAGACCGCTCCCCTGCCTTTTTCAGCGGGTGAGAGACCCGGCCCCCCAGCCGGAGCTGTGAGCCACAGCTCCCGTTAGGCAGGCCCAGCAGGGAGGCTCGCACCGGAGGGCCCAAACACCAGACGCGAGTCTCAGCGAAAGGCACCCATACAATCGAGTCTCCAGGACAGTTTGCATTCACATACCTCGGGCCACACCAAAGGTTGATCCTGCCAGACCCCTAACTCCCCAAAAGGGGGAGGCTAACCGGTCCTCCCCAGGCCGCATGGTGCCATAAACCCCATAAAACCTGCCACAACTAAGGCCAAGTCTCTACTTAGGGCTTAGCACCCACAGAAAGGCCCAAAGCCAACACAAGCCCTTGCAGTAAATCCCTCAGGAAAAGCATATTACCCTTTTCCGAGAGATGCACACCATCCCCTCTGTAGAGGTCGGGACATTCCTTAGAAATATCCGGATATTCCTTAGAAATAGTGGCCCAAACCACCCTCCGAAACCTTGCGAATCTCCTTATTTGCTCTATAACGAGCCCTTTCTAATCCAGCTGGATTCCAAGCACTGCACCACACCAAGCGCGGAATCATGGCCGACCAAACTATAATGGTACCAGGCCATCTGTTCCTTATGTACTTGAAATCGTCTCAGGCCTGCAAGATCAAAGCCTTGCCTTTAATCAGCCCGAGATTATTCCCTCCCAGGTGAACAATTAATACCTGCGGAGGAGGGCCCAAACACCCATGAAATAAGAAAAGGGGGGGAGCAAGCTAGGCCACTGAAGACCCCTGCTCCCCCGCCATTCAACCTTAACATATTTGCTGAGCCCCAGCTGAGAGCCAACAGCAGTTCTCCGAGCTTGACTGTGCCCGCAGATGAGAACTCTGCTCCTCCGGCCAGGAACAACAGCATCTAAAAGGAAAAACATACAAGTTATAAAACCCAAACTTAAACTACCCCCCCACCCGCTCCTAATAACAATTACCAGCGGAGCAAAGCAGCGAATAGCACTTTTGTAAGCCTGAGATCGCCAACGGCCAAGGCTGAATGGACGAAGTAGGATAACCCAGGGCAGCAGCCGTAGAGGCCGCGCCGATTCTAAGAAATGGATACAAAACCTCACTCCAAATAACCCCGAAATTGATGTCTTGCCAGAGGGCTACCCTCAAAATGGCAGAACAACAACCTTTCGCAACCTCAGAGCTACCTTACCCCCTGATAAATTAACATCCCTACCTGAAACTAAAACTTTTAACAAATATAAACTGTCCCCCTTATGTGGGTACCTGCGAAGCCATTCCTCAAAAGGACCCACCTTCATCGGGCTGAGGCCTTTCTCCAGATTGAGAAGGGCCCCCCCCGATCCTTTCTGACCCTTGCGCGGCCAGACTCTCGGGCAGTTGTTGAAAGAGTGTGAGCCAGCGCACGGGGGGCATTCGTGCTTGAACTGGCAAGCTTTACGACTGCACGCCCCCTGGGCCCCAAACTCCCAGCAGAGCAAGTGGTGCTGAACTGCCTGCCCTGCAGCGCTGCGGGAGGATACTGAAGCACTGGAAGGAGAAGAGGAATCCTTGGTTACAAGGTGACCACTGTCGGATCAATCCCCCAAATTGGGCCGAGCAGGTGACATCACCTGCAGCCACAACTGCTGGTGAATCCAATCCCAAGGGAGTGAAGGGTACAAAGCGGCCCTCATCCTGAACTCCTGGTCGTATTGGATCCAGGCCGGGCCGCTGAACATCGTATACCCCTTCTATATGATGTCCATATACTGAATCAACTCTGTGTCACACAGTGGCCAAAACACCCAAATGCCATCAAGAGGTCCAGCTCCTCCTTGTCCTTTTTCTCCAATTCCCTAAATAAAAGGGGGAATACTTCCAGGTATTCCCCTTTTAAGTTTTCTCCCTTGTGGCAGGCAGCAGGTGATCATCCAGCGGCAAAGCCACTTCCCCAAAAGCCATAGCACTAAAGGGGACCGCCCCGTACGGAGATGGGCAACCCCAGCCTCCAGGCCAAGCCACTGCTGACCCCTGCTGCCCCACCCTGGGCCAATTACCAAACGGACCAAACTGACCCTGTGGCCACGTCCAGTTGCTCAGCTGCTCTAAACCTAGAGCAGAAGGAGCCCCAGCACCGCCTAACGGAGCACTCGCCCCATTAGGACCAGCAGACCCCCAAGCCCCCCAAGGCCATACAGGCCCAGAATGAGGCAAAGAGCCGTCCCCCGACTTACCAGAAGGTAAAGCAGGCACCAAAGCTGATCTGGTACCGCCCGCACCGGACAACAGGTCCGCTCCAACATCAGAGCCAGCGGGCCCCACAGCTCCTCCAGCAGCAACCCCAGCAGATCTGCCCTCCAAAAGAGATAAGCGGGTCAATATATCTGCCTGCAAAGCACGCTTAGACAACCGCCCCTTCTTGGGCAACTGAGAAGGTGGAAACCCCGATGCCTGCTCAAGTGCCCGCAGCCTCTGAAAAATGGCTGCATTAACTTCATCGTCCCCTTCCTCGTCCAACAAAGGGGGGGCAGAGGCTTAGATGGAGGCTTAGGAGCCTTAGGGGCAGGCTGTTTCCCTTTTGACTTTCCACTGCCTTTGCGACCCGACATGCTCACTGAAGAGCACAGCACAAAGCAGAATTTCTTTAATTAGCTTAACCAAGCCTGAGGCAAACAAAGGAATAAAGGTGGGAAAAAACAGCCTTCAAAATGGCCACTCTAAAATAGCCACCGCCTCAACACCTCGTAAAATGGTCGCCCCAAGAGTAGGGTTGTCAAGTCCAATTTAAGAAATATCTGGGGACTTTGGGGGTGGAGCCAGGAGACTTTGGGGGTGGAGCCAGGAGACATTAGGGTGGAGCCAAGATCAAGGCTGTGACAAGCATAATTGAACTCCAAACGGAGTTCTGGCCATCACATTTAAAGCGACAGCACCCCTCCTGAATGCCTCCCTTCCATATGAAACAATGAAGGATAGGGGCACCTTTTTGGGGCTCATAGAATTGGACCCGCTGGTCCAATCTTTTTGAAACTTGGGGGGTATTTTGGGGAGAGGCACTAGATGCTATACTAAAAATTTGGTGCCTCTACCCCAAAAAACAGCCCCCCCCCAGAGCCCCAGATACCCACGAATCAATTCTCCATGATTTTCTATGGGAATAAATCTCCCTAGGGAATAATAGAGTTCCCACCAGACATTTCCCTCCCCTCCCCCCGCTTTCTGACGAACCTGAAGCGCGGGGAGGGTCTCTAAACTGGGGGATCCCCTGCCCCCACCTGGGGATTAGCAACCCTATATTTTCCAACCCAGACTGGGCAACTCTACCTCTGGGCTTGGCTTGCTGGAGTCAAACATTTTGCCCTTTCTGCTAGCGAGGCAATCACTACCCAATTATTTTTAGAGTGTTTTACACATGGCTGCAAATCACTGAGCAGGGAGTAAAACTGCAGCCACGATCCTTTCTCACCCCTCTCGTGGTGGCCAGCCAGCTCTCTTACCGTTTTGTAGATAATTCTCCCCAGGCCCTGTGAATTCATCTGCATGGTCACTCAGCAGAACTAAGAGCAAATGAATTCCAATTTCCCCTCTGAAGAGAAGCCCTCACCCTTAAAAATTACTGCATTTTGTAAAAGGCTTGTATCCAAACCAAGCCAAAACCCTCAGAAGGCTTAAAAACACAATAAGGAAGGGGTGCAAAAAATAACTGCCAGTCCTGGGAAAGAGGGACACAGCAGTCCACACCACACAGGGCTCCGCCAGAACATCAACGGTGCCCGACCCGCACAATTCCATCGGCGGCGCAAGACAGACCGGCGCGCCCCAAAGTCGTGCAGCATGCCGGGGTCTGTCGTCCCCACTGGCGCCCGAACCGCAGAGTGACAGGGGCCCGGTGGGACGAGGGAGAGGAGAACCTCCGCCGCTCTCCCCAGGCAGCCCGCAGCGGCGGCAGCAGCAGCGGCGGCCTGTGCCGCGGCCGCGGCCGCTCTCCTCAGGCAGCCTGTAGTGGTGGCAGCGGCGGCCGCTCTCCTCAGGCAGCCTGCAGCGGCGGCTACTCTCCTTAGACAGCCTGTAGCGGCGGCAGCAGCCGCTCTCCTCAGGCAGCCTGTAGCGGCGGTGGCGGCAGCAGCCGCTCTCCTCAGGCAGACTGCAGCGGCAGCGGCCTGTGCCCATGCCGGCGGTGCTGGCTGCTCTGGTGCCGCCGCGGCAGGGCGGGCACCGTGAGGGGGAAGCACCGTCCCTCCCCCACTTCCAGATTTTTGGAGAGCGGGGGTGGAAGCTGCCAACCTGGGGGTCCCCCGCCAGGGCAGGAGGGTTGGGAAGCCTACCCAGAGCAAGGGTGTGGGGAAGAAGAAGCAAGGCCAAAATGGCCGCCAAACACCAGGGAAAAGTACAGCACTCAAAAAATGGCCGCCCCAAGCACAGGGTATGGGGAAGAAGAAGCAAAGCCAAAATGGCCGCCAAGCACCAGGGAAAAGTACAGCAACTCAACAATGGCCACCCAAAGCACCAGGAACGGGGAAGAAGCAGCAAGGCTAAAATGACCGCCAAGCCCCAGGGTAAAGTACAATTACAAGCACCCTCGAACCCATTGACCAATAGCCGCCTCTCAAAACGGCCACCGAGCCCGGCTGCTCACCACTGTCTTGGCCAAATGGCCACCTAATCCCCTGACAGAATGAAGGGGGAGGGGGTCCAAAACTGGACTGCTATTTATAGAAGGCGCTGCTACTAGGGCCCCTGCAAAGGAAGCCTCCCTCAGCCCAATTTACCTCCCTCAGCCCATAAATTTACCATTTATGGTAAAAATCAATATACTATAAAATTATAGATGTCTAAAAGTCAACTAATCTAAAAGAGACACTCTATAGGTGACAAATGGATCGATATCAGATAACAACACCCCCCCCCAACTTATTGGTATCAGAAGAAAATTTATACCCTTCTAACAGATTATCAATAAATTTGGCTCTAGCCTAATATAGATGAGTATATAAATCAGTGTTAGGTGCTACAGATCAAGAATAAATAATGAGTAAGCATTTGTAAGGTTTGGTGAAATGCTTGATGTATACCATTTCATCCAGAGAAATGGAAGCCATTTCTTTAATAATTGTGAGCATTCTATTTGAGAATCTGGAAATTGTAAATCAGCTGTAATTTTTATCAAAGATGAAGTAGTCCCATACTCTGATATACCATGACTGCACTGTAGGGGCAGGGGCTGCATTTTTCCGTTTTAGGGCTATTACATTTTTTGCTGCAGTGAGAAGGATCATAATGAGGTCTTTCTTTAGGGATGGAATGTGTACATTTTCCCATAGATAGAGGAGAACTAGTTCAGGAGATGCTGGGATGATACATCCTGTGATTTTATATATTTCTGAGAGAATTTGGTTCAAAAAAAATCTTAAATAATTGAAAACATGATAACAATGGATGATAACCAAGCAGAAGTATCAAGAAAATTAATTTCAAATAATTGCCAGCATAATTCTTTACCATTTCTACTACCACTGATTTTGTACATATATATGCACCCTCTTGCCAAGATCATCAGGAGGTTTGGAGTTGGGTGCCATCAATATGCTGATTACACTTGGCTCTTCCTCCTGCTGGATGAGCAGCTGGCAACAGGACTCTCAGCACTATCCCAGTGTTGGGATGCTATAGTCCAATGGTTAAGGGGGAGCTGGCTGATGTTGAATCCATCCAAGATGGGAGTTATGTGGCTGGTAAAGACTGAAATGCTATCTGGAGGGTCACTTATGAGATTCAGTGGTGTCCAGCTGACAGCTGTAGACTCTGTAAAAAGCCTCCAAGTGTGGTTGAATTATGTGCTATCATTGAATAAACAAGTGTCGATGGTAGCATAGTCAGTATTTTTTATCAGTGTCAGGTCCGCCGGCTGACTCCTTATTTGTCTGGGTCAAACCTTGCCACATTGATCCATGCAACTGTCTCCTCCTGATTGGACTACTGCAGTTTGCTTTACGTGGAGTTACCCTTGAAAATGCTTTGGAAACTGCAGGTGGTCCAGAATGCAACTGCCTGGCTGCTGACTGGAACATCATGGTCAGCTCATTTTACTCCAATTCTGCAGCTGCTGCACTGGCTACCAGTAAGTCTCTGGATCCAATTCAAGGTGCTGGTGTTAACCTCCAAAGACCTTAGCAGTCTGGGACTGTCATACTTAATGGGCCTCTCCCATAAGAACCCCCCCATACTCCTTTTGGTCATTATCTAGGGACTCTTGCAGGTGCTTGGCCCCAGGTTGGTTAGCTGTCACCAAGGGAAGGGCCTTCTCAGTTGTAGGGGCCACAACTGTGGAATGCACTCTCAGATGGCACCTGTGCCCTGCTGGACTTGTTTGGTTTCTGCAAGGCACGCAAGGCTTTATTGTTTAGGTTGGCCTTTTGAGAGTACTGCAGTCCTAAGCTCTACTCATGACCTGAGTTCGATCCCCGGCGGTAGCTGGGTTTTCAGGTAGCTGGCTTGAGGTTGACTCAGCCTTCCATCCTTCTGAGGTCGGTAAAATGAATACCCAGCTTGCTGGGGGGGAAGTGTAGATGACTGGGGAAGGCAATGGCAAACCACCCTGTAAAAAGTCTGCCATGAAAACGTTGTGAAAGCAATGTCAACCCAGAGTCGGAAACAACTGGTGCTTGCACAGGGGACCTTTCCTTTTCCTTTGAGGGTAGTCATGTGTTTGGGCTGTTTTAATAGTGGTAATAGTGGTATGGTGATAGCCACATGTTTTAATAATTAATATTTAAATGTTTTGATATTTAAATGTTTTAATATTTGAATATTAATATTTTATATTTATTTGTTTTTATGTTGTTTTAACATTATTGGTTTTAATGTAAGTTGCCATGAGACCCTTTGGGTGGGTGGCAACAAAAAATGTTATAAATAAATAAAAATAAAAGTCACAGCTGACATATGGAAACCCTGTAAGGCAGGGGTGGCCAACAGTAGCTCTCCAGATGTTTTTTACCTACATTTCCCATCAGCCCCTGCCAGCATGGCCAATGGCTGGGGCTGATGGGAGTTGGCCACCCCTGCTGTAGGGCTTTCAAGGCAAGAGACTACCAGTAGTGGTTTGCCATTACTTTCCTCTGCATAGTGATCCTGAAATTCCTTGGTGATCCCCTATCCAAATACTAAACAGGGTCAACCCTGCTTAGCTTCTGAGATCTGATGAGATCAGGCCAGCCTGAGGCATTTTTGGCCCTGGTGCTGGCCTGATGTAACTCTCTGCCAAATGACATTTGTGCCCTGAGGGACCTCATGCAGTTCCACAGGACTTGTTCCATCAGGCCCATGTTTGAGGGCTGCAACCATTTTCCATCTAGCCTTCCTTCCACCATGGGAAAAAGGAAACTAAACTGTGTGCCTCATGTGCCATTTGTAAAGTGTTAGTTAAATTGTTAAGCTTATTTTAAATTCTTTAAATTTTAACCTGACTTTGAATGCTGTTATTGGAAATGATGTTCTCTATCCTGAGTCCTGTATATGTGTGTGTGTGGGGGGGTGCTCTAAGTGTAATGAAATAAATAATCTTAGGAACACTTTCCTGGGAGTAAGCTTAATTAAATAACCCTGATTAGGATTTTGAGTAGACCTGCTTGGGGTTGATCACAACGTTATTTGTATATATTATAAGCCAGTGGTCCATAAACTTCCAGAACTGGTCACCACTTCTTTTTTGGGGGGGTCCTTCAGACATTCACAGATATGTGCCATTTGCCTTCAGGACAAAGACATTTGAGCAGGTGCACATTACATTGTGTACTCACTAAAAATGTTAGGATTTGAAGTACTTAACACACCTCAGAAAGATAAGGACAACCACAAGCTTTTCCCACTTCATAGGCATAGTTAAAAAGATTTCTGGGGGTTTTCTTTAGGACATTTCTATGCAGGCTCTTCAAGGTGGCAAGCATTAAAAGATTTGAAACATTAAAAGATCTGAAATATTAAAACATTGAAGAAATCCTTAAAATACAAATATATATATATATAAATAAAAGAAACACACAAAAACACAGAAGAGGGCTAATAAGAGTTAATTAGAGAACACCAGACAAAAAAGTCTTCATGCACTGGCAGAAGAAACCAGAAGATGAATATCCCTGGGGAAATAATTCCCAAGTGTCAGCACCATAACAAAGAAGGCCCTTTTTTGAATGCCTCAGATAGCCTGAAGCAGGGCTTCTGAAAATGACTGGAGCAGTCAGGTATGAAGGACAGTCTACTCTCACACAAACCAGGTAGGTTTGTGTGAGAGTAGGCTATCCTTCATAAGGTTGTCAGGTCCCCACCCCCAGGGAGCTGGCAGAGGAACTTATTGGGTGGTCACAAGCCCTCACCAGCTATGTGCCAGAATGACCTAACTTCCTGAGCACACTAGAAGTGTTATCACTGACATTGCTGGTGATGCCAGGTTTAACCAAAACATTTTGAGAAAGTGCCAGAGCATCCTTGGTATTCCTCAGCAATATGCTGAAGTCACTTCCAGGTGGATAGGGGGTGATGACAATATGCTGTTGATCCCCCTAATTTGAAATAATTTCACCTCTCTGCTGGCCAGCTGAGCAACAGTGGGGAGTGCTCACTGGAGGTAGGTGATCCCCTGCCCCCAGCAGGAGCCTAGAAACCCTATCATTCACATATGCTGGCTCTAAGCCATATAGGGCTATAAAGTTCAATACCAGTCCTTGGATTGGGTCTGGAAAAAAACTGGGAATCAATATTGCTGGAACAAGACTGAAGTGATATGTTCTCTACAGCCCTCTACAGTCAGCATTCTCTGGTCACTACATTCTCTACCAACTGAAGGTTCTGGACAATCTTTAGGTGCAGCTTCATGTAGAACACAGTGCAGTGATCTAATCAAAATATTATGACATGTACCGTAGCAACTAGTCTTTTCCTTTATGCCTATAAGCCTTTCAAATACTACATTTTTGGTGATTATACAGTATGGGCTTATAACATTTCTTAAAACTATAAAATGTGAAGAAGCCTTTAAAATGAACATCTCTCTCTCTCAGCTTGACTTCGCGAACGAAGATTTAAGAAGGGTCAGTAGTCCACGTCTGCTGCAGGCTCGCTGCTGGCTGACAAGACCAATGCGGGACAGGCAGATCCGGCCACAGTGGCTGCAGGGAAAAGTCTGATTTGGGGTTGGTGCTGTAGCAGTGCGATTCTTCCTCAATCTCCTTTTGTCCTCAAGACCAGCTATGCGTGCATTCTCAAAGGAAGAGACAGCCTGGTGGATGGTGTGCCTCCATGCTTTGCGATCTGAGGCTAGGTCAGACCACTGGTGATGGTTGATGCGACAGGTGCCAAGGGATTTCTTCAAGGAGTCCTTGTACCTCTTCTTTGGTGCCCCTCTATTTCGATGGCCGGTGGAAAGTTCGCCATACAGAGCAATCTTGGGAAGGCTGTGGTTTTCCATCCTAGAAATATGACCTGCCCAGCGCAGCTGCGTCTTCAACAGCAGTGCCTCGATGCTTGTAACCTCCGCCCTCTTGAGGACTTCAGTGTTGGTCACAAAGTCACTCCAGTGGATGTTGAGGATGGTGCGAAGGCAGCGCTGATGAAAGTGCTCAAGGAGTCGCAGGTGATGACGGTATAAAACCCACGATTCGGAGCTGTAGATGAGGGTTGTCATCACAACCGCTTTGTAAACATTGATCTTTGTGCCTTTTTTCAGATGCTTGTTGCTCCACACTCTTTTGTGCAGTCGGCCAAATGCACGGTTTGCCTTTGCCAGCCTGTTGTCAATCTCCTTGTCGATCTTGGCGTCTGAGGAGATGATGCACCCCAGGTAGCTGAACTGCTGGACTGTCTTCAGAACTGATTCACCCACAGTGATGCAGGGAGGGTGATAATCTTCCTGGGGTGCAGGCTGGTGGAGAACTTCTGTCTTCTTCAGACTAACTTCTAGGCCAAATAGCTTGGCAGCCCCTGCAAAGCAGGACGTCATATGCTGCAGAGCTGATACCGAGTGGGAGACGAGTGCAGCATCATCAGCAAACAGTAGATCTTGGATAAGTTTTTCCATTGTCTTGGAGTGAGCCTTTAGTCGCCTCAGGTTGAACAGGCTGCCATCAGTGCGATAGCAGATGTAGACACCATCGTCATCATCTAGATCTACTGCGGCTCTTTGAAGCATCATGCTAAAGAAGATTGTAAAGAGAGTTGGCGCGAGAACGCAGCCTTGCTTTACACCTGTGCCTATTGGGAAGGGCTCCGAGAGGTCATTGCAGTGTCTGACTTGGCCTCGCTGGTCTTCATGTAGCTGGATGATCATGCTGAGGAACCTTGGGGGACATCCTAAACGTTCCAAGATTTGCCACAGGCCTTTCTTGCTAACGGTATCGAAAGCTCTACAGTTATATTTTACAGAAATTAAAATAGCATTTTATGTAGTTTTATGTTCATTTTATTTATTTATTTTTGCTTTCGATAAAATGAACATAAAACTACATAAAATGCTATTTTAATTTCTGTAAGGTTACTGACACATGTAGCCATTTTCTACAGGCAAATTGGATGGAAAAGCTACATTGGCTAGAACATCAATTAAATCTTAAAATAAATCTCTTCCACTTTCTATATTCCATTAATAATAATCAGGCCTAGCTGTGGGATAAATTCTGTCCAACTGAAGCTATTAGTGGCAGCAACAAAATTTCCCCTTTCAAAAAGTGTAAAGAATTATGTTAAAGATATATTCAGCTCTACTGATTGGGACCTTCATACAATTGTGAAGGAAAGGTCTGGCAAACCAACCTTGTCCTGAATTCATCTATAGACTTAGAAGGCAGCCTTAAGCCTCTGTGTACTTTGCCCATGCTTTCAGAAGGTCACCTTTCACCTCCTTCCTGGAATACACATTGTGTTAGAACTAAAGGTAAACATCTGTCTCCTTACTCTGCATACTTCTAGTAAATGATTGTGTAAAGAAGAATGTATAAAATAAATGACCACTGTCACACAGACAGAGACTGGTGCGAGAGCCTCAACTCTGTGTCGTGTGATTCCTACACAATTGTGCACATATGCTGGCACTGTACATATATAACCCACAATCTGATAATAGTTAGCAGTAGTGATGATCTGTTTGGGGTCAAGAGGAGGGCAGTGAGATTGAATGCCAGCTCTTCCCCTCCACATGTATAGTAGATGATCAGGACTATCATTAATAATCTGATGTGGACTTTTACAGGTATATCCCCTGCTGCTAGACCAAACCAGGAAATGAATATTCAACATCCATTTGTTCAGGCAGGTTCTTATCCAGCAAGAAATACCCATGTAGGAGCCCGCTTTCATATTCACCTGGCCCTAGAAAGATCAGGGCTAATGTGGCAGAGATTCACCAGAAAAAAAAAAATCCTCATGTCTCATCCTTCCCCCTCACTCGCAAAGATGAGGAAGAGTTGCCAATATAACTGTAGAGCACTGCCACCAAGTGATTGATTTAACTCTCCAGCACATTATACAGCAATGGCACATTCTAATAGGTAATACTAGAGCATTACTATTGTTTCTGTCTTAGAGACCAGTACCTGTCTCACTGAGGCATCTGACTTTATGGCTTGTACCTTCCAGGCTTTGAATGCTTAAGAAATAAACACTAAAAATAAGAAAAGAAAGACAAAGAAAACAATTAGGCAAGAGGCATGATAGCACAGAAAGCGAAACATCAACCAGGAAGTTTTAAAAAAAAAACTGTGACTCTGTATGTTTCAGTTATATTGGGGAAATTAACTTATTGTTACTACTTCTAAGAATACAGAACCACTTTCCCCTACTTCAGTATTCTATTTCCTGTGTAATCATACCTATTGCCTAGCTTCATTTTCTTTGTTCTTGTTTTCATTTCTGGGTATCAATATGTAATCAATGAACTTACTAGATAAAGGGCATTCTTTAACTCATTACTATCTCTTCTAAACACATTTAGAGTTGCACTACACATATAACATTCTGTGATTCTTTCTTCTTTTTAAATTCAAAACTGCCAAAGCTAGACTGAATACAACAGGGATGAAAGGGGAAAGACAGTGTAACATTCCCCCCCACCCTGCTTTGTTATTTTTCAACTAAGAATTATCCTCCACAAAATTTTTCACCTACTGAGTTTAAATGCACTAATATAAATGGCTCACTTGGCTGTCACAGTATATTTGCAACAAAAGAAAAAAAGGGGGAAAGAGGGGGTTAGATTGACAAATAAGCTTCAGCCTCCCCCTCTCCCCCAATGATGTAGCCTTTTGTCCCTGGTAGGTTCTCAATATTGGGTACAATATTCATATGGAAGATGCTTTTCAATACTCACATGTGACTTAAGGCAGTACAGTTCCCCTGTGATAACTGTTTGCTCCCCAAGTCGGAATGAAGAATCAGACACAAGGTATAGGTATAACTAAGGGCCACTTTATTAAGTATAATAATAAACAGCAAGGGCAACAAAAACTGCAGCCTGGTCAGGGCCAGGTGTCTTAACAGACCGCTCCCTGCCACTAGTGGGCGAGAAACCCAGCCCCCCAGCCGGAGCTGTGTGGCACAGCTACCGCCAGACCGGCCCAGCAAGGAGGCAAGCCCCAGAGGGCCCGACCACTGGATGCACATCTCAATGGAAGGTACCCTCTAGTTGAGCCTCCAGGACGGTCTGCATTCTCACACCCCAGGTCATCAAACCCTAAGGTTGATCCTGCCAGACCCCTAGCTCCTCAAAAGGGGGATGCTTTCTGGTCCTCTCCTAGCCGCATAGAACCATAAACCCATTAACAACCTGCCAAACTAAAGTGACCAACCTATTTAACAGCACCTCCCTATAGCCAAATCCACAATCCACTGACCTGCTATGTAGGGTAGGCAAAAAAAACACCTCAGCAAACTGCCAATCAGCTGGGGAGCAAAAAATTCCTACCCAGTCCCCCCAAACCATGAGGCGACCAGCACTTGCCTACATAACAAAAGGACAGGAGGGAGGCCTGATCTCAGCCTGGAGAATGAGGTAGGGGGCAGATGGAGCTGCTGCTATCACAGCAAGTCCCGCCCCTTCAAAAGCATGTCCAAATAGGTCGCAAAAGTCCTCCCTTTCCACCCAGGGAGGCAAAGACATTCCAGCAACCTAGCAGTGTGCTGCTAGCTGTTAGAAACGAATTGCCCCCCAAATCGGAATGAAGAGTCGGACACAACGTATTGGTATACCTAAGGGCCACTTTATTAAGTATAATAATCAATGGCAAGGGCAACAAGAACTGCGGCCTGGTCAAGGACAGGGGTCTCAACAGACCGCTCCCCTGCCATTAGCGGGCAAGAGACCCAGCCCCCCAGCCAGAGCTGTGTGGCACAGCTCCCACCAGGCCGGCCCAGCAAGGAGGCAAGCCCCAGAGGGCCCAACCACCAGACGCACATCTCAATGGAAGGCACCCTCTAGTTGAGCCTCCAAAATGGTCTGCATTCTCACACCCCAGGTCATCAAACCCTAAGGTTGATCTTGCCAGACCCCTAACTCCCCAAAAGGGGGATGCTTTCTAGTCCTCCCCTATCCGCATAGAACCATAAATCCATTAACAACCTGCCACTACTAAGGCCAAGTCTCTACTTAGGGCTTAGCACCCACCGAGAGGCCCAAGGCCACCTGCAGCCCTTTCCAGAGATCTCTCAAGAAAAGCACGTTACATTTTTCAGAGAGATGCACCCCATCCCCTCTGTAGAGGTCAGGAAATTTTGTAGAAATATCCGGGTGGGGCAGAAAGTGGCCCAACTCCCCTTCCAATGCCTTCCTAATTTCTTTGTTAGCTTTCTAACGGACCCTCTCTATACCTGCAGGGTCCCAAGCACTATGCCAAACAAGGCGGGGGATCATGGCTGACCAAATTACAGTGGTCCCGGGCCATCTCTCCCTAATGTACCAAAAATCCTCATGGCCTTCAAGACCAAAACCTTGCCTTTTACTAGCCCTAGATCATTCCCTCCCAGGTGGATGATTAAAACCTCAGGAGGAGGGCCCGCATTTCCATGAAATAACAGTGGCAGCAGGCCAGGCCACAGAAGACCCCGGCGGCCATGCCATTCAACAGTAACATATTGGCTGAGTTCCAGCTGAGAGCCAACTGAAGTTCTCTGAGCCTGATGTGCGGCCCAAAACACATAGCGATGTCCACAGGCGAGAACTCAGCTCCTCTGGCCAGGAACAGCAGCATCTAAAAAGAAAAAACAGTCAAACTAGAAAAAAGAACCATAACATCTCAATTACAAACAATGAAGCTAGGAACTGAGCAGAGGGCGAACATAAGATTTATAGGCCGATGACTGCCAACGGCCCAAGTGCTGAATGGAGGATGAAGGATATCCCAGAGCAGCAGCTGTAGAGGCTGCCCCAATTCTAAAGGAGTGGGTACCAAACCGCACCCCAGACAACCCCAACTTAGCTTAAGCCCGGGAAGTCACGGCCCAAAACTGATGCTTTGTCAGTGGGCTGCCGTTAAGGTGACAAAACAAAAACCCCTCCTTGGTCCCCTGAACTGCCAAATAAGCAGCTAAAGCGGAAATTGGGCACAACTCAAACTCAGAGCATGTGCCTAGCTCCAACATGGTTCCTTTGCAATGCTGGTCAGTCTTAGAGCGTTGAACGGTAATGACCGCCTTACCCTCAACTAACCTCAGGTCCCATAGCAACAAAGCATTACGAGAAACATCATTTCTGGAGCCCGCAACTAACTCTAAGGGCCCCAAAAAAGGCACCAAGGAAGCAGCATGGAACAATGCGAACTCAAAATAAGATGCACACACTGTGCCCCAAACCCCCTTCAAACCCTTAAGAATCAGAGGGGAAATAGGCTTCCTACTATCAAGATTAGTCCCAGCCTCTCTGGCCCATCCCTCCAGCATCTTTCGAAGCCGAAAATCTGCTGTTTCCTCCTTATATCCTAATGCCTTGCTAGCAAAAGCCAAGGCAGACAGCAATCCCCTAATGGATCGCACGGCCAATCCCTTACCTTTTAGAGAAACACAGTAGTGGAGCAATTGTTCCACCGGGAGGGGCCAAACAATGCGATACCCTACCTCAGCCCTAAAGTCCTCAAACTGCCGCACAGCACGTTCGTAAGACTTCCTGGTGCTAGGTTCAATGGCTAGTCCTATCACTCTGCAGGCCTCAGCTCTCCAATCAGCCATAGCTCCTGGGGCATTGGCACCGGCTCTCGATCACCATCTGGGGCCAGCTGACGAAACCTCTCCATTTGTTTAAAAGAGAGAGCATCAGCTACCCCGTTATCTACCCCAGGAACATGCTTGGCTAAAAACAGTATGTTAAGGCCCTCACCAATTTCAACCCTTTGAGATTAGGATGAAAGGGAACTAATGACATGGACCACTGCCATGTTATC
Source organism: Heteronotia binoei (assembly GCF_032191835.1). Classification (NCBI taxonomy): domain Eukaryota; kingdom Metazoa; phylum Chordata; class Lepidosauria; order Squamata; family Gekkonidae; genus Heteronotia; species Heteronotia binoei. The sequence continues at coordinate 75,962,341 of NC_083226.1, forward strand.
GCACCAAAAATTAATTGTGTGATTGGCCATATAATTCCCTCACAGCCAAACTGCAACAAGAATGGGAAAAAAACTCGAAAAACATTAAATCTTGGTTCAAACCTGCCTGAGCCCATGACTCTGGCCATGCGTCCACACACCAATGTCCACGGAAATAAACTCCAAAACCTAAAAACTCAGCAGCATCAGACATGACCTGAAGCTCCAGCTCAAGCCTCATGTCATCTCTCCAAAAAGAAATCCCATTAAAGGACTCCACAAATTCTTGCCATACCCTTATATCCTCCCTCATGCTGCTGGCAATCAGTGTTCTATGTTGGGGCAGGCAGAGGCCTTCCATAGCATCACATAGCCTATGAAGAAAAGCTCGTCTAGGAGCAACCACTTTGCAAGCAAAGTTAAGATGCCCAACCAGCTCCTGGAGCTCAAGTAATGTGACCTTTTTCTTAAGAAGGAAGGAATTAATCCTACTCCTCTAATCTTCCACTTTTTGAATAGGAATTCTGGACAATTGCGCCAGGGTATCCAGCTCAATCCCTAAAAAAAATAATAAGTTTTTGGGCCAGACCTTCTGTTCTTTCCTGCGCCAACGAAATCCCCAGTTCTGCAGCCAGCTCAATGAAGCCAGACAGCAGCCGTGTGCAACGCCCAGTCTCTGCAGGACCCACAAAGAGGTAGTCATCCAAATAATGAACAACATCCTGAGATCCAACTTTCTCGCGAACAGCCCATTCCAAGAATGTGCTGAAACATTCAAAAGTCACATATGAGACAGAACAGCCCATTGGCAAAGCTCTGTCCTTGTAAAATTGCCCCTTAAAGGAAAATCCTAAAAGCTCAAAATCAGTCGGATGGACAGGTAGAAGGTGAAACGCAGACTTAATATCACATTTAGCCATCTCTGCCCCCTTTCCACAACTCGTACAATGCCCACGGCCTGATCAATGGTGGTATACCTAATTGAGCACAAATGCTCAGGAATCCCATCATTAACTGACGCACTCTTGGGGTAGGAAAGGTGGTGAATCAAACGAAATTCACCAGGCGCCTTCTTTGGCACCACTCCCAAGGGGGAAACCCTAAGGTTAGGCACTGGAGGATTAAGAAATGGGCCCAGAATCCTGCCCTCTGCTGACTCCTTGACAATCTTATTATTAACTACATGCTCTAAACCTTTAACAGAACTAAGGTTCCCAGACTGAAATGCAACCCGGAGACCCTGAAAAGGAATTCTAAAACCGAATGTGAAACCATTTAACAAGTAAACCCTGTCAACCCTTCGTGGGTACCTATACAGCCACTGCTCGAGAGGTCCCACCTTTATCAGACTGGGCCCCTTTTCCAGCTTGGTAAGTACTTCCACCCCCACCTTGTCTCTTTTGGCCCTTACGTGGCCGGGCTCTGGGGCAGTTACTAAAGGAGTGCGGGCCACCACACATGGGGCTTTCATGCTTGAACTGACAAGCTTTCCTGCTGCACGCTCCTTGGGAGCCAAACTCCCAGCAAAGCAAGCGGGGTTGAACCACCTGCCACGCAGAACTGCGGTAAGAGGATGATGAAGTAGAAGAAGTAGCTGATGTCCTAGCAACCAAATGACCAATGACAGAGTGGTCACCCAAATTTGGGCGCGCCTGGGACATGACCCGAAGCCACAACTGCTGGTGGATGCGATCCCACTGAAGGGAAGGGTACAAAGCGGCCCTAATCCTAAATTCTTCATCATATTGAATCCAGGCGGGCCTACTAAACATTGTGTACCCCTTATAAATGATATCCATATACTGGATGAGCACAGCTGCCCGCCAAGGCTGGGCGCATGCAACCATGCCAGCATATATTAAAAACCCAGGTAGCCAATTGGCCCAAGTCTGGTCCACTTTGTGCTTCTTCAATTTCTCTTTTTCTTTGTCATCCATCTCCTCTTTATCTTTCTTCTCCAATGCACGGAAGAGCGGGGAGAAAATGTCAACATACCCTTTAGGATCTTATCCTTTGTTGCCGGCAACAAATGATCACCTAAAGGTGCTATGTCCCCGAAAGGCATGACAGTAAATGGGACCGACCCATATGCAGCACCGAACTGAGGCGAACAGCTCCATTCCCCCGTAAAGGGGCATGGCATCCCTTGCTGACTGGCTGCAGGCCAGGTTGCATAGGGGCCAAACTGGCCCGTTGGCCATGACCAAGCTTGCTGTGGACCCGTGCCCATGGAGGGAGAGGTACCTGAAGCCCCAGCAGCAGCACCTGGCACCGCCTGAGAAGCAGGGGCCCAAGGACCCCATGGCCAAGCCATGCCCATGTATGACTGTGTAGTGCCCCCAGCCTTACCCCCGGATCCAATCAGCACCAGTGCTGACCCTGCTCCAGCATCCACTGGAAACAAAGCTGCACCTCCATCTGCACTGCCGGTGCCTTCGACTCCTCCAGCGCCGAGTCCTGCAGACCTGACCTCAAGGATGGACAACCTAGTTAATATATCAGCCTGCAATGCCACTTTAGAGGTTTTTCCCAAGCCCAAGCCTGACCTCTGCAAGGAAGGAATGCTCACCACCTTTTCCAATGCCGAAAGCCTTTGCAGAATAGCTGTATTAACCCCCTCATCACCCTCCTCATCGGAAGAAGATTAAAGGGGGGGCTGGCCTTTCTGATGGGGCCTTAGGGGCCTTGGGTGCTGGCTGCTTGCCTTTAGGCTTCCCAGACCCTTTCTTCCCAGGCATTTTGCAAACCAAGATAAGAATAAAAACTAACGAAATGCCCCTAAAAAATGGTTGCCCTGAAACTGATCTAAAATGGCTGCCGCCCTAAAATGGCTGCCACTGGGCACCACTTAAAATGGCTACCTACACCTTCACAAAGAACAACCACCAGAAGCTGATACTGGATGCCTATATGAAGCTTCCTTATACTGAAACAGACCCCCAAAATGGCCTCCGCTCCACTGGCTCCAAAATGGTCACTGTCCTTATGAAGAAGAAGCAAATATGGCCGATCCAGCCTGAAGCAGTACAGAAAACAATTTTTTTGCCCTGTACAAAATCCTCCCCTTGGCTAAACTAAAAGGGAAAGGTGCGCAGAAAAACACCACCACCTTGAGAACCCTCAAATCCTTAGTTTAGGGGGGGGGGGGGAGAGAAAAGAGGAAAAAATAACAGGCCGTGAAATGGAGCTCCTCTTCTAAAATGCCACCAGTCCAACACTGAGAAACAGCCAGTCATGGGGCCTTATCGGAGGCCCAATCACAGCAGCTGAACTTCAGTCAAGCCCCTACAGCCTCCGCACAGGCCGCTCTTCAGGAGTGCGCCTTATCTACGATCCGATCAGGCAGCAGAGGAAGAAGAAGAAGAAGATATTGGATTTATATCCCGCCTTCCACTCCGAAGAGTCTCAGAGCGGCTCACAATCTCCTTTACCTTCCTCCCCCACAACAGACACCCTGCGAGGTGGGTGGGGCTGGAGAGGGCTCTCACAGCAGCTGCCCTTTCAAGGACAACCTCTGCCAGAGCTATGGCTGACCCAAGGCCATGCTAGCAGGTGCAAGTGGAGGAGTGGGGAATCAAACCCGGTTCTCCCAGATAAGAGTCCGCACACTTAACCACTACACCAAACTGGCTTTGAGCAAGCAAACACGCCAATCTCAGCCTGGAGACTGAGGTAGGGGGCAAATGGAGCTGCTGCTATCACAGCAAGCCCCACCCCTTCAAAAGCATGCCCAAGTGGGCTGCAAAAGTCCTCCCTTTCCTCACAGGGAGGCAAAGACGTTCCAGCAGCCTAGCAGTGTGCTGCTGGCTGCTAGAAATGAAATCACTTCAGTTATGTGTATTTGTTTTGTCCCTACGTGTAATAATGTGCAAGTAAAAAAAATTAGGATATGATCCAGAGTAAAGAAATAGCATGGAGGTGTTCATTTTAAACCAAATCCACAGGACATTAGTATTTAAAAAATCCAAGTAGATTGCTTCCATTGTAACATGAATATCCATAACCTCTACAACTACAAAGAATGAAACAGGGACATGGTAGAGAGCTATCTGATAAATCTGTAAGTTAGACTGGGTCACGATCAGGATAGTTCACTGAGTGAAGGACGTTTTTAGAAGCATTATTCTAGAAAATATAAAACAGGGTTGCACGTTGCTGTAACTGTTGTTTTGCGTGCTGCCTGGCTTACTCCTCCCTTGCCCCAGCACTGGCACTTTCCACTGAAACCAATGTTAATGGGGGGTGGCTCTCTTTCTCCCCTCACTGCCATGGAGACCTATGAGAGATAAAAACACAAACGAACCCACAAGGAAGGAAGGAAGGGGAAAGGAAGGAGACATGTGTGCCTGCACAGAACCCACTTGATGAGTGACAGTTAAGTGTAACTGTAGTGTATCATGCTTCAGTTAAGCACCGCGCGACACGCAATAGAGGTGACCAGGGGAAATCCCCTGGTCACTAGACACAGTGCGCGAAAGTGACCTGCCAATCAGGACCAGTGGCGGGAAGTTGACGGGCCAGGATAGGTCTGGGCCAGCTAAGGGGCCGTTCCGGGTAGAGTGTATATAAAGCGGGTCCCGGCCCGCGTTGCCCCGTCTTGTTGTGATGTACCAGTAAATAAAGCATGTTGCCTTCAACACGTCTCGTCTCCAAGTACATTACACTGGCGACGAGGATGGGATCTAGCTAGGAAGACATCCCCGAGGGGAACCTGACCTGGCCGAAGACAAGGAAGGCACTGAACAGCAAGAACCGAGACGCCCGCCACCACCATGGCGAACACTAGTGTAACGACAGGCCATCTTGCCGAGTTCAACCCGGACCACCCCGAGAGGTGGGAAACGTATACCGAGCGAGTCAACTGCTACTTGCAAGCCAACTTAATTACAGACGACAACAGAATGAGGGACGTCCTGTTGAGCGTCTGTGGAGAGGCGACTTTCGAGATCGCCCGAGGTCTCTCGGCACAAGCGAAGCTCACCGAGAGGACATATGGGGAGGTCGTCAGACTCCTCACAGACCACTTCGCGCCCCAACCCTCCATAGTGGCCCGCAGATTCCTCTTCCACAAGAGGGATCAGAAGTCCGGAGAGATGGCGGCGGTCTACCTGGCCGCTCTCCGCCAAATCGCGGGGAACTGCGAGTTTGACAAACGGGAGGAGGCCCTGAGGGACCGGTTCATCTGGGGCCTCCGAGACGAAAGGCTGCAGCAGAAGCTTTTTGCCAAGGAAGAGCTCACCCTCCAACAAGCCTTCAACGAGGTGACGGCCTTCGAGAGGGCCACCAGAGCATACAGCCACCCACGTGAAGAAGCAGTCCACCAAGAAGAAATGGTGCCGGGGGACCAAGAGGAGGAAGAAGCCTTCCAGCTCCGGCGGCCACAAAGAACAGACCCAAGAGCCCCCACGAGGCAACGAGCAATGGAGAGGGCCCCCACCACCAGGTGCGCCAGCTGCGGAGACTCCCACGAGAGAAAGGACTGTCCGTACCGCAACATAGACTGCCGCAGCTGCGGAAGGACAGGCCACATCGCTCGTGCTTGCCAGGCCAAGAACAGCCGCCGGCAACCGTCAGCGCATCACGACTCTACGGATGCTCACACGACGGCGTCCACCAGCCTGCAGGTATTAAACTTGCCCCTCTCAGCCCCGGACAAAATGTCGGTCCTCATTGAGGGCGCCCCCTGCGTTATGGAAGTGGACTCGGGTTCCTCCATATCCATTATTTCGGAGGAAACCCTCAAGAGGCTATGTCCCCGCCGCCACCTCCAAATGAGGCCAGCGGACTTCGTACTGAGGGATTTTCAAAAGAACCCGGTACACATTGTGGAATGGGCCCGGGTGCGAGTAGAAAGAGGGAACTTTAAGGGGCACCTAGATATTCTGGTGGTCAAGCATCAACTTACCACCCTATTGGGGCTGGCCTGGTTCCAACCTCTGGGGATCCAGTTGGTGGGGGTGGAACACGTGCAGGCCAGTAATTTCGAAGACATTTGCTGGGAGTTCCCAGCGGTTTTTGACGGGTCCCTGGGGAGTTACAAGGGTCCGCCCATCACCCTACCAATCGATCCCATGGTCAGGCCAATCCGGCTCAAGGCGAGGCGCGTCCCGTTAGCCTTAAAGCCCAAGATAGAGGCGGAACTGGACCGCCTCACAGCTCAGGGCGTTTTAGAACCCGTGGCGTATGCTGCATGGGAGACCCCCATAGTAACACCGGTTAAACCCAACGGGGACGTGAGAATCTGCGCTGACTACAAGTGCGCGATAAACAAAGCACTCCAGGACAACCCCTACCCAGTCCCAGTGGTCAGCCACGTCCTAGCAGCCCTTGCAGGGTCCCGGGTTTTTGGGAAGCTGGACTTAGCGCAAGCATACCAGCAACTACCGGTAGACGCTAAGACAGCGGAGGTCCAGACGATCGTGACCCATAGGGGGGCGTTCAGGGTTAAACGGTTGCAGTTCAGGGTTAGCGTAGCTCCGGGGATCTTCCAGAGTATAATGGACTCTCTCCTTAAAGGGATCCCCGGAGTACAGCCCTTCTTCGATGACGTTTTAATCGCCGCCCCCGACGCAGGAGAGTTCAGCTGCCGCCTGCGAGAGGTCCTCCGTCGGTTCCAAGCGGCGGGGCTGAAAGTTAAAAAGGAGAAGTGCTTGATAGGAGTTCTGTGGGTGGAGTTCCTGGGGTTCGCTGTGGACGCGGCGGGAATTCACCCGATGGTGGACAAGACCAGGGCCATTGTACAGGCTCCTGCCCCCACATGCAAGGCGGAGCTACAGAGTTTTTTGGGCTTGCTGAACTTTTATCATTCGTTCCTGCCCCACAAAGCTGCTGTAGCAGAACCGTTGCACAGGTTACTGTATAAACAAGCCCCTTGGGTTTGGGGCAAGCGCCAAGCCACGGCGTTCCAAGCGGTAAAGGACCTCCTAGTCTCAAATGTGGTGCTCCATCACTTCGATGAAGCCCTGCCGCTGGTTCTGGCTTGCGATGCCTCCCCCTATGGGGTGGGGGCAGTCCTGGGGCACCAACTCCTGGATGGAAGGGAGGTGCCGGTCGCATACTACTCACGGACTCTAACCCCGGCGGAGCGGAACTACGCTCAAATTGATAAGGAGGCCTTGGCGATCGTGGCGGGAGTGCACAAATTCAATGATTACTTGTATGGCAGGCGCTTCACCATAGCAACCGACCATAAGCCACTCCTGGGCCTCCTCGCCCCCGACCGCCAGACCGCCAGACCCCACAAATCCTGTCCCAGCGTGTGTTGAAATGGAACCAATTCCTCAACTCTTACTCCTACACCCTGGTGCACTGCCCAGGCAAAGCCATGGGGCATGCTGATGCCCTCAGCTGCCTGCCGCTCCCCTCAATGGATCCGGATCCCACCCCGGCACACCAGGTGATGCTCATTGAGTCCCTCCCCGAGCAGCCGCTCCATGCTGCTGAGGTGGCTCGGGCCACTGGCAGGGACCGCATCCTCGCACGGGTTCGGGACTGGGTGGAGAGGGGGTGGCCTACAGGCAGGGTAGACACAGAGTTCAGGCCATTCACGGCATGCAGGGATGAACTATCCACGCACAAGGGGTGCTTACTCTGGGGCAGCAGGGTGGTGGTCCCCCCCCATGCGCAAACAAGTTTTAAACGCACTCCACGAAACACACCCAGGCATTGTGCGAATGAAAGCCCTGGCCCGCAGTTACGTATGGTAGCCAGGCATGGACGAGGAGATCGAGGTGTGGGTGAGAAGGTGCCAACCGTGCCAGGAGTCCCGGACCGATCTGCCTAGCGCCCCTGCCCACCGCTGGGAGTCCAACCGGCGGCCATGGTCCCGCCTACATTTAGATTTTGCTGGGCCATACCAGGGCCAAATATTCTTCGTCCTGGTTGATGCCTACACTAAATGGTTAGAGGTGATCCCAGTGGCATCCACCTCCACTGCAGCGGCAGTCAGGGCTTTGCGGAGGGTTTTTTGTACACATGGGATTCCAGACACCCTGGTCACTGACAACGGGACGGCGTTCACGTCTCGGGAATTCCAGGAGTTTACCAGTCGGTACCTTATCCAGCACATTAGATCCGCCCCCTTCCATCCGGCCACCAACGGCCAGGCTGAACGCATGGTGAGGACCACCAAAGAGGCCCTGGGGCGCATAGTGCAGGGGGACTGGAACCACGGCCTGGCAGCCTTCCTGTTCCATAACAGGATTACCCCAAACCCCACAACAGGGTCGAGCCCTGCTGAACTACTCATGGGGAGGAAGCTGATAACCAGGCTGGACAGGTTACACCCAGACCGGGCGACCGACGTCTGCAATTCCCCCGAAGTCAGGGAAGCAACGCGGGGGTTCTTTCTGGGCGATCCGGTTCGGGCGAAGAACTTCGCGAGTGGTCCGGAGTGTGTAGCCGGCCGGGTACTGCGGGTAACGGGATCCCGATCGTACGAGGTGTCAACGGAGGGGGGCCAGATCCTCCAGAGACACATCGACCAGCTGCGGGGCCGCACCGTACAGGACGTGCCAACAGGAGCCGAGGAAGCAGCGAGCAGGAGCGAGCAAACAACAGAACCACCGGACGCGGCCCTACCAGCGCCGACCCTGCCGTCGTACAATTCCCCGGAACCTGTCGACCCGGACCCGCTGCGGAAGGTGGTCCGCCAACTGCAGGAAGAAGATCGCCAAGAGGGAAGCACCTCCGAGGGGGCCGCCCCAGTGCCCCAGGCGACCCCAAGGCGATCAACCCGGGAACGCCGGCCCCCTGCCTACTTGCAGGATTATGTGACTTGAACTAGGGGGGGAGGAGTGTAGTGTATCGTGCTTCAGTTAAGCACCGCGCGACACGCAATAGAGGTGACCAGGGGAAATCCCCTGGTCACTAGACACAGCGCGCGAAAGTGACCCGCCAATCAGGACCAGTGGTGGGAAGTTGACGGGCCAGGATAGGTCTGGGCCAGCTAAGGGGCCGTTCTGGGTAGAGTGTATATAAAGTGTGTCCCGGCCCGCGTTGCCCCGTCTTGTTGTGATGTACCAGTAAATAAAGCATGTTGCCTTCAACACGTCTCGTCTCCAAGTACATTACAGTAACCCTGTTTTCATCTTCCTGGCTTCTGTACAGTCCTGCATTGAAAGACTAATAAGCTTACTCACCAGGAGGTGGATGTGAGATTTTAATCAAACAGGCTATGTATCACTACTCTCCTCACAGCAGCTGTATCCAGAGGCAGACTGTCCACTAGACAGCCCTAAGCAACTGCCTAGGGCATGGACTGGAGGGGCGTCAGATTGGACTCTACCCCCTCCAGGGTGATTGATATTTTCCCCCTTCTCCACGGTGCCTGCCCCACTCTGGCCCCCACCCCCTTCTGCTGCCCCCATGGGCAAAGCCAGTTGGTGATGACTGCTTCGACGGGGAGGGCGGAATATAAATCAAATCAAAATCAAATCAAATGACCACGTAGTAGCTTTACAGATGCTGGACAGTGAGAGATCCCTGCATAGACGAGCAGAAGATGCTTGAATTCTGATGGCATGAATGGAGACCAGAAGCAGCCACAGGAACTTAATAGCAGAGACTAACCAACATGACAGAGACTGTCATGAGGGGGTGAACAAACATGTGGATATAGGAGTAGTAGCTTTATAGATGCTGGACAGTGAGAGATCCCTGCATAGAAGAACAGAAGATGCTTGAATTCTGATGGCATGAATGGAGACCAGAAGCAGCCACAGGAACTTAATAGCAGAGACTAACCAACATGGCAGAGACTGTCATGAGGGGGTGAACAAACATGTGGACAAAGGAGACCCGATAGATATTGTTTACCCTCAGTTTGCAAGTCCTGAGCAAAGTTGCTAATAATAGGACATTTTGGAGGCCATTAATTCATAAGGTCACCATATGTCAGAAGCGACTTGACAGCATTTAACACAGAGAGAAGAAACAAATAGAAGATGCACTTGTGGCATATCCAAGGAAAACTACAAGAGAGTGAAAGAAGGACAGTGTTGGCACGGTAGTTTGAGTTTGATTTCCTGGCTGGGGTTGGGGAGGGAAGTCCCATAAGAATTTTTCAGACCCTGATTAGCCATAGCTAGATTCAGAGCACTAATTTTAAAAGCTTTTTATTTTGAATTAAATACATTATTTTTTGTGTGCTATGATGGCTTGTATCACATTAATTACTCAAGCAATATTTTGTTTTAAACAAAAGAATACTGTTTATAGAGGCTCTTAAAAAAAATTAAAACAGTTTATTGATATATATAAAAAAGTACAGTATAATCATTAATCATATCTTCAGCATCCTTACTTAAACAGTTAAGTAGGACAACCAAACATTTAAGTACACACTTACACAGGTACAAAACTTAACCAAACTATACAACTTCATAACTGGCAGCATGAGCAAGAAAATAATACACTAATCACAGTTCAACCCCATTCATTACATTAAATTAATAATATCAAAATATCTGCTGGGGATGTACGACCTTGCAAGGTCTGAATTAGCAAAAGAAAATTCAAGAAAAGGCAACCACTTATACAATGAAGACACGTCATCATCCGATTCAGAAGGGTATTTCAAGCTATCCGCAATCTTATCCATTGCATATACCTCCCATATTTTTGCATACCAAACTTTTAAGGATGGGGAATTAGGAGCTCTCCAGAACTGAGCTAGAACCATCTTGGCTGCAGCAAGTGGAAATGATATTAGGGCTTTACTAGATGTTGGGATAGGAATACCAACCCAACAATCTAAAAGTATAAGTTACATTTTGACAGGGAGAGTGTAACCTGTGATATCCTTAATAAGAACGTAAGAACATAAGAGAAGCCATGTTGGATGAGGCCAATGGCCCATCCAGTCCAACACTCTGTGTCACACAGTGGCCAAAAAAATTATATATAGCCACTGATGGACCTCTGCTCCATATTTTTATCTAACCCCCTCCTGAAGCTGGCTATGCTGGTAGCCGCCACCACCTCCTGTGGCAGTGAATTCCACATGTTAATCACCCTTTGGGTGAAGTACTTCCTTTTATCCATTGTAACCCAACTGCTCAGCAATTTTATCAAATGCCCACGAGTTCTTGTATTGTGAGAAAGGGAGAAAAGGACTTCTTTCTCTACTTTCTCCATCCCATGCATAATCTTGTAAACCTCTATCATGTCACCCCGCAGTCAACGTTTCTCCAAGCTAAAGAGCCCCAAGCGTTTTAAACTTTCTTCATAGGGAAAGTGTTCCAACCCTTTAATCATTCTAGTTGCCCTTTTCTGGACTTTTTCCAATGCTATAATATCCTTTTTGAGGTGCGGTGACCAGAATTGTACACAGTATTCCAAATGAGACCGCACCATCGATTTATACAGGGGCATTATGATACTGGCTGATTTGTTTTCAATTCCCTTCCTAATAATTCCCAGCATGGTGTTGGCCTTTTTTATTGCAATCGCACATTGTCTTGACATTTTCAGTGAGTTATCTATCACGACCCCAAGATCTCTCTCTTGGTCAGTCTCTCTTGGTCAGTCCTTTCCAAATCCTTTCCAAAATCCGAGACCAAAGTGATTTTACCACTGAGCAGGACCACCAGCAGTGGATAAACGGACCCTGTTTATAGAGGCTTATAAAACAAGATTAATTTGCCCAAGAGACTGGAGTCTCTCCTTCCCTCCCTCCCTCTCCCTCTCTCTCTCTCTCTCTCTCTCTCTCTCTCTCTCTCTCAGGAAAATGTATATTTAGACATTGTTAGTGTTTTACTAACTCATTTATCTCATTTATGTATGTTAATTCTGGAGATTTACAGCGTTCCTGCCATATTGGAGGCTTCCTCCAGAACTATTACATTATGAAAAACAAGCAGATAATTTACCTCTGCATATTTGACTGAGGCTTTTGTCTTATGAAGTCTTGTTTTGATGGTTGAAAGCCCTTCATGCCCAGCCTAAAATGAGGTAGTTAGTTCAGGGTTTTATTTTGCTTTTTAATCATGAATCTTTTTATAGTACTTCACATTTCTTTTAGGCACAATTCAGAGAAAGTCAAACAATTAGATTTCAATAGAACTTATGTAACCATGATCCTAAGCAGTGTTACACCCTTCTAACCCCACTGACGTCAATGTACTGGGTGTAATTCTGCTCAGGACTGCACTACAATGTCCTCAGTTAAGGATGTTAATACCAATGATATCAGATGTACTTATTTACTGAAAGTAAGGACAATTCACTCCTTGCAGACAATGGGGTCTATTATAGAGAAGCAAGTTAATTCAGTGGCCAAAAAAGCTTTATTCCATCTCAGATTTCCAAAAAAAGGTCCTGCACCTTGAAACAGCTGATCTGGCCACCTGGATCCATGCCACAGCAAGGTTGAGACTAGGCCACTGCATTGCACTGTACATTGGTCTCCCTTCAAAATCAGTTTGGAAACTCCAGCTGGTGCAGAATGCCATAGCTTGGCTATTATTGGGAGCTAGGTGGAGCATGCATATTACTCCCATCCTGCAAGCACTTTGCTGACTGCCCATCAGTTATCGGGCTCAATTTAAGGTATTAAAGATCGTAAACAAAGCTTTGGACCTGCATATCTGCAAGACTACCTTTCTCCATGTGCTCTACCACAGCACTTATTGCAGGAGGGTCTATTGCAGGTGCCAACCAGCAAATGGGCAAAATCAACAACTGCTCATACACCTGCCTTCTCTGTTGTGGCCTCCACCTTGTGGAATGGCCTGACTGATGAGGTCAGGAAGGCTCCCATTCTCACGGCTTTCTACAAACTGCAAAACTGAATTATTCAAAAGGGCTTTACCACACAGGCAATACAGTTGCACTGTACTAAATGTTCCACCAAGTTGCTGAGAAAAACTATTAGGAACTGTGGTCTATACTATTGTGTATAGCTTACTAAAATTAGGTTTTTACTATAGAATATGCAACATTTAATGTGTCATATTAATACTTACACTTCGCTTCTGGTTTAGACTTCTGGTTTGTTCTACAACTCTAATTCTATTACATTATTTAATGTACTATCCATTGAATTGATTCACTCTGTGTAATATACCTTGAGCCCAAGTGAGAAAGGCAGACTACAAATAAAATAAATAAATAAATAAATAAATACAGTTGTACATCAACATAGTAGGCTAAGGTTCAAATTTTATCTTATCTATGAATTCTCTCAATAGTTCTTGATAAGTCACTTTCTCATAATCAATATCCTGACTGAATAAATGAAAACAAGCACTCTCATAGATGGTTTTTGGGCAACTGGAAATGATGGCCTAGGTCTGTAGATGCAATAGAATGAAATGAAATGGTACATTTTTGAGGTAGCAGAAATGGTTGTACCACTACAGATTGGTGGTGTGTGGGGCGGGTGTCAATTTTTTGAGATTTTCTAGTGTAAAAAACTCCCTGCAGCTAGAAAATGAGAACCTTCAATAAATGATTAACAGGGCTAAAGCATTTCTCACTTATGTATTAGTGTTACTTGCAGCAAGATTTTCATATGAGAACATGTTCAGATATGGAATCCACAAGCTGCAGACTGAACTAAAACAAACCACTGCACCACCTCAGGATCCTCTCATCTCATTTTGCTTTATATCAGGGGTGGGGAACCTTTTTTTCTGCCAAGGGCCATTTGGATGTTTATAGCATTATTCGCGGGGCATACAAACTTATCAGCTTAAAAAACTGTTTTGTCGAGGGAGAACGATTCAGGCCAGCAAAATTAATGCAAATAATTGTTTTTCTATTTGAAGTCATGTGGGGAGAGCCTAATCTGGCACACATCACACATACCTGACCCACTGCCCTAAGCAAATGCCTAGGTCTAGGGCTTTTTTTGGTAGAAAAAGCTCAGCAGGAACTCATTAGCATATTAGACCACATCCCCTAATATGAACCATATTAGGTCACACACTCATTAGCATATTAGGTCACGTCATCTGGGATAATCAAGTGCAAATTGAACTGGTGGTGGGTAATAAAGGAAAATAAAGAAAGGGGGGAGGAAAGGAGAATAAAGGAAAATAAAGAAATGGGGGAAAGAAAGGAAAATAAAGAGAAATAAACAAATGGGGAAGAAATGGAAAGAAAGGAAAATAAAGGGGAGAAGAAAGGGAAATAAAGAAATGTGGGGAAGAAAGGGAAATAAAGGAAAATAAAGAAGGGGAAGAAAGAGAAATAAAGAAATGAGGGGGAAACTTACCTGAACAGTGACACTGGCTTTTCCAGGCCCCACAGTGATCCTGACCGGCCAGTCAGGCCCCAGGGAGGCTGCTGCATGGCTGGGCCCAATGATCCCTGCTGACCAGCCAGCCCCTGGGGAGACTGCTGCACAATGCGGCTGCGCCTCATGATCCTCACCACCCAACTGGGCACCAGGGAGCTGTTATGTGGCTCAGCTCAGCCAAGCAATCCCCGAGGACCAGACCAAGTGAACCAGAGGAGGAGGTGTTGCGAGAGCTGCGTTAGGTGCGGCCACCCTCATACTTGGTAGTGGTGGAGTGACCGAGATGCTTGGCTGTGGTGGAGAGAGTGGTGCCCCTTTAGAACTTTCCCCCGTTGTAAGCAGAAGGGCCGTTTCTCTCAGTGTATTGGCCATCAGAAGGGTTGGGGATGGCACGGGCCTGGTCTGTGGCACCACTGGTTCTATCTCATTCCTGTCATCCCCTGTTACCTCTGGGCCTTCCAGCTCTTCCGGCAACATCCTGTGGCACAGCTGGTTGAAGTGCTAGTGGAAGAGTTGGCCCCCCTCCGTCGATACCTTGTAGGAGCAGGGCTCGGTGACCCAAACAACTCTGACTGGAACCATTCATCAGCGTGAAAAGTTCTTGGCATACACTGGGTCGCCCAGAAAGAATCCTCTGGTCACTTCCTGGTTCACCAGGTTGGGGTGCTGCTCTGGAGCCCGATTAGGGTGCAGCTGGTCCAGACAGGTGATCAGGTACTGCCCCATGAGCAGCTCAGCTGGGCTTAGGCTGGTGGCAGTGCTCAGTGTTGTCCAATTTCCAAAGAGGAAGGCAGCGAGTCTGTGGTCCCAGTCCCTGTAGATGATATGACTTAGTGACTTTTTGGTTGTGTGCACCATCCATTCTGCTTGGCCATTGGTAGCCGGGTGGAACGGAGTGGACTGAATGTGCCTAATCAGGTATCTTCCCAAGAACTCTTATAACTCGCAGGAGGTAGACTGTCCCATTGTAGCTCTGCACGAGGGCCTTCATACACATGAACCCCAGGTCTGTCTCATGCAGGGCCTTTAATACTTGCTTGCACACTGGCAGGGATACCACTACGCAGCTTCCCCATAATAGACATCCCTTGTGTGCCAACAGTTCATCCTTGCTGGACACTGCCATCCCCTCCCCACCCAGTCCAGAATGCGGGAGAGGATGCGGTGGTGGGCCATGTGTTTGGCAACATTGGAGGCATGCAAGGGCCAATCGGGCAGTATCTCAATCAGCAGGATCTGGTGCCCCAGGACCAGGTCCATGGAGGGAGGTGGAAGGTGGCTGAGGGTGACCACATGGCCCATCGACTTCCCAGGGTGGTAGACTAGGTTGTAGAGGTAGGCACCCAGGAAGATGTTCCACCAGAGGACCCGAGGCAACAGAATCTGCGGGGTCTGGTGGTCCAGAGCAAGCAGGCAGAGCAGCAGCTTGTGGTCTGTTGCAATGGTGAAGGGGCGCCCATACAGGTAGTCATGGAACTTCCACACCCAAGCAACTATGGTAAGCGTTTCCTTGTCAATTTGGGAGTAATTCCTCTCCGCCGGCAACAAGGTGTGTGAGTAGTAGGCCATGGGTACAACCCAGCCATCTGGCAACTGATGGCCCAAGCTGGCCCCCACTCTGTAAGGGGAAGCTAGGATCATGAGCAAGGTCTCATTGAAATGGTGCAGGACTTTGTTCAATGTCCAAATGTCCTTGATGGCCTGGAACTCAACAATTTGTTTCTTTCCCCAGACCCACAGAGCCTTCTTGTCCAGCAGCCAGTGTAGCAGCTCCGCCAGGGCAGCTTTGTGGGGGAGGAACAAATGGTAAAAGCCCCTTGGAGCCGGGTGTGGGGGCTTGAACTATGGCACAGACCTTCTAAGGAGTTGGGTGTATTCCAGCGGCGTCAACCATGAAACTCAGAAATTCGACCCTTGAGACAGCCAGCGAGCACTTTTCCCTCTTCACCGTAAGGTCGGCCACTCTGAAGCGTTGCAGCACGGAGCGGAGGTGGCAGCCAAACTCCTCCATGGTGGCAGCGGCGATCAGAACGTTGTCAAAGAATGGCTGTACTCCCAGGATCCCTTTGACGAGAAAGTCCATGAGATTTTGGAAAATTCCCAGGGTGACGCTTACCCCAAATTGCAGCCATTTAAAAGCCCCTGGTGGTGACAATCATCTGGGCCTCAGTGGTCCAGTCATCTAACAGAAGCTGCTGGTAAGCCTGGGCTAGGTCCAATTTCCCCAAAAATTCTGAGCCTACTAGGGATGCCAGGACATGGCTGATGGCATGAACAGGATATGTGTGGTCCAGGAGTGCTTTGTTTATGGTGCACTTGTAATCCACACAGATGCGGATATTCCCATTGGACTTAATCAGGCTTTCCCAGAGGGCATGAGCGACCGGTTCCAAGACCCCCTGGTCCACTAGGTGGTCTAGTTCAGCCTCAATTTTAGGTTTCAGCGTGAATGGAACATGTCGATCCTTCGGCCTTATGGGCTGGACTGTGTGTCGAGCTGCAAGGACACTGGTGGTCCCATGTAGCAGCCAAGAGCCCCATCAAAGATTCTGGGGGATTCTTCACAAATGTGCGTGAAGTTAGGAGGCTGCACCCAATTGAGTCCTATGATCTTGATTCCCAAAGGTTCAAACCAGGCCAGACTCAGTAGACTGCTGAGCTTGCCCCCCACCAACAACAAATCCAACATGCCATCAAAATGTTTAAACTGAACACGAAATTGGCCCCACCCCTTTATGTGTACTAGGTTCTTTTGAAAGTCCCTCAGGATGAACCCTGCCAGCTGTACTGGTGGGCCAGTACAATTGATATGGAGAACCCAGAGTCAATTTCCATAAGGCAGGGGGTCCCATCAATTAGTATAAGTAACTTTAATTTTGTCCAGGGTGTCCTGGCACAGATTCAGTACCTGAAGGCTGGTGGAGGCAGTGGTGTGCAGCTCTGCAGACTTGTGGTAAGTCTCCTGGCATCGTCAGTTCACCTTGGTACAGCAGGAACGGGCAATTTGGCCCACCTTGCCGCAGTTCCAACACGTGGCATTCCGGAACTGGTAGACATGGCACTCATGCGGATCCCCACAGCTTGCACAGGCAACTGGTGTTAGCTTGTCCATTGGCCATGGTGGATCCGCCGGTTGGCTCTCGCAGCATGGTGGACGACGGAGCTGCTGTGTCTCCTCACTGTTGAACACATCAGAAGTGGAGGATACAGTGGCCTGGTGTGCTGACATTGTGGGATGGGCACTGTGCACCTGTTTGAACACAGTGGCCTGGCAGAGCACCTGCTTCAGGGTGAGGTCATCCATGGTAAGGAGTTTGCATCGCAGTTTCTCATCCTGGATCCCCACCGTGTACTGGTCCAAGAGAGCCTTGTCCAGGTCCTGGAATTCTCAGTGCAGGGCAAGGCCTCTCAGTTCGGCTAGGTAGTCTGCCGCCGTCTGGATGGCCTTCTGTTGTTGAGTGTAGAACTCGTGCCAGCATGCTAGGCGGGTTGGCTGTGGCGCCAAATGATTGGTCACCATCTGAAGCAAGTCCTTATACAAAGCAGCTTCGAGGGTGGTCGGAACAATGAGGCACTTCATTAGTTGCAGGGTGTCAATGCTACATAAGCTAAGTAGGCACGCCTTTTGATTGACCATGTCCTCCATCTTGTGCAGGAGGATGCAGTACTTGAGTCGGTCCACCCATGTTTCCCACAGGTCCGGGCCAGCAGGGTTGAACTCCAGCAGATTATGTCCTGGAGCAACAGCCACTATCCCGGCCACGATGCATTGCAAGATGAGCACCGGGCACTGGAGCTCAATGCGCTGTGCATGCGGTGTGGCTGAGTGATAGGCTGACATAACAGAATCCCATCCTCATCACCAGTGTTAAACAGTGAGTTCGATGCAGAGGAGTTCAACACAGCTCCTGCTTTATTGATACTACATACTAAAAGACAACATGGCAGGGCCGAGACCCCACTTATAAAAAATGCAAAGAACACCCCCGAGTCCATACCAAATCACTGCAGTTGAGTTTCCTGCCATGACCACTCATTGGTTCCTTCAAGTAGTATCAGTCCGTCAAGGTATTCTGCAGTTTCCAGCGGTAGCTCAGAAGCACACAAAGCTGTCACAAAATGCTAAATTCAGTACACAAGAGTAAATTTATAAAATCATAATTTTTACATATCTAGGAAGTCTGCTAAGTGCATAGAGACCCCCTGCCTTGTTTCTGACTTTTCTACACTTGCTGCTTTCATCATCCGCAAGAAGCTAGCCAGTTTACCATTAGAAACACACAAGCAGGAACCTGCAAGGACTTTGGGTTCTGCATGGTACGGCTGGGCACAGGATCTTCATTGCTGTCAGATGGCTATCTAGTCTCTGTTTTAAAAACCCCAAGGAAAGAGAGTCTACCACCTCCTGAGGAAGCCTGTTACACTGAGGAACATTCTTCTCCTCCCCTACTCTTTCCTCTTTCCTTTTCTTGAATGCTCCCATAGTCTCTCCCCTTTTCCTGCTTCCTTTGCTCCTTCCCACTTGCCAGTCAACCTGCTTTATCTGCCCCCTGTCTTCAGCTTTTCCTCCTTCCCTACCCCTGACGGCCTCTTCCTCTTGCGTAGTGCTGGTCACTGAGCTGTGCCCAGCTGTACCGTGCAGAACCCACAAGGACTTTTGGAGGTGCCTCATTTTCCCTTGTATCTCATTTCCCAGACAATTTCCTCTTCCCTGTTTTATTCCTTCCTTTCTACCATTTATTTATTTTCATTCGATTTATACCATCAACCAACCTAACTTTTATCCACCCACTCCCCAGTCTTCAGCTGAATTTATTTACTTCATTTATCTCCCCATCTTTCTGTACAGTGAGGACCCAAAAGAACTTACGTCATTCTCCCTTCCTCCAAGTTAGAATCACAACAATCCTGTAAGATAGGTTAGGTTGAGAGTATGTGAATGGGTCAAGATCAGCCAGCAAACTTCCATGGCAGAGCAGGGTTTCAAACCTGGGTCTCCCAGATCATAGTCTGAAATTCTAACCACTACACCACACTGGTAGCTTGCTATCACATATGAAATACCAATTTCCAGTGCCTTTAGAATCATAGGGCTGCTTTAGAATCATAGAGTTGGAAGGGACCTCCAGGGTCATCTAGTCCAACCCCCCTGCACAATGTAGGAAACTCACAAATACCTCCCCCTAAATTCACAGGATCTTCATTGCTGTCAGATGGCCATCTAGCCTCTGTTTAAAAAACCCCAAGGAAAAAGACTCTACCACCTCCCGAGGAAGCCTGTTCCACTGAGGAATTGCTCTAATGGTCAGGAAATTATTACTAATGTTGAGCCAGAAACTCTTTGGATTTAATTTCAACCCATTGGTTCTGGTCCTATCTTTTGGGGCCACAGAAAACAATTCCACACCATCCTTTATACCTTGAGAAGCTTAGATGTTTTATTGACATGAGCTTTGGCTCTTTCCCCAAGAAAAATCCATGCACCATGCTTTGTAGACTAGTTTGCTTTGCCTCAATGTAAATCTGATTCCTAAATCCAGTTGTGTTCCTTTTGCTGAGCTCAAATGTTGCAAGTCTTGCCCTTAGTATGTTCCAACTTTGTTCTACCTGTCTTCTTGACTTCCAATTCTGATCCTTTTGTCTTGGTCCTTTATGCCAATTCCAAGGCATGTTCTTACATCAGCACATAACACCAGTCTTCATTGGGCTTTACAGGCACTTTATTTTAGCTTTTTAAATCGTATTTTGAAGCCTGAGCCTGCTTCAGTTGTGCATACATGCCTCTTATTCCCTTATATTATAGGATAGGTCTCCCCATGAATGGGCTCAGGGTGGGTGACAACATAGAGTATAACAATAATCAAATTAAAACTTTTTAAAATTTCCAATGTAATAAAAAACAATTTAGATTGCAGTCTACAAAAACATAGGCCGTTTTCCCACTTAGCGTTTGCTCCCCTTATTCCCCGGCGCAATTATCTCCGGATCACTTTTTTCGTTTTCCCACTAGTGACTCTTTGCGGAGTCGCCCTCCCTGAAGCGCCGGCTCAAATCGTTTTCCCACCGGCGTTTTCCCAGTGGCATCGACTGGAGTCGATGCCCTGTCAATCATTTTTTTTTAAACGTCATTCTAGTTGCGTAATTACGTAACAACGTAACAACGTAACAACGCGACAACGTGATAGAGAATCCCCTTTTTCGCGGGCAAACCATCACGTGACGGCTCTGTTTTAATACTGGCCGCAGCGGCGTCCTCCACACTGCCTCGTATCGTCAGAAGCATTCACAATGGAGAATCCTGATGACGAGACTATGGCGCTGCTTTATTCAGCAGTGGATATTCTGATTTTGTGTATCTACGCCGCGCGCCAAGTGCTCCGCACCGGAGAAAAACTCCTCGCTCATGGACTTGGATCACCGAAACCTCTGGCCGCCTCTAGGAAGTCTGACCCCCGGCTTCGGCTGATTAGAGGTGGCAGTCGCCGCCAGCAACGTAGATGGCACTACCTTGCCGGTATCCGGTTCGCGCCCAGGTATTGGGTGTTCCCCCGTGAACTCGGCTGGTGGGAGAACTTTGTGCTTGTGTACTGGGGCGACGAGCAATGGCTGGATAACTTCCGGATGACCAGAGGGACCTTTATGGAGATTTATGCCGCTTTGAAGGACAAGCTGGAAAGGCAAACCACAAGGATGAGGTCTCCGGTCCACCCTGAGAAGCGGCTCGCGGTAGCGCTGTGGTACCTCGCTACCGGAAGCGCCTATCGGGAAGTCGGTACGCAGTTCGGGATCGGCGTTACCACCGTCCATGGGATTGTGATGGAGATCTGCGAAGCCATCGAGAAACGTTTGTTCTCAAAGGTCGTGTGCCTCGGTGACGACATCGGAACGGTGTGTATTTTTTTTTCTTTTCCCTAGTTTTGCGTTATAACGTAACATCGATATATCTGACCCTGATGTGATTCTCTATTGCTAATACAGTGGAAGTTGAAATATCCCTGATCCATTGTGCTCCATTTCTCTACAGATTATGGATGGTTTCGGTAAGCTCGGTATGCCGCATACGGTGGCTGCTCTGGATGGATCGCACATCCCGATACGGGCGCCTGGGGGCAAATCGGAGGAGTTCTGCAACCGGAAGATGTTCTGCTCCATGATCCTCCAAGGCACGGTTGATCACACAGGACGCTTCGTGGATGCAGAGTTCGGCCACAGCGGAAAGACCAACGATGCCTTTGTTCTCGCGAACAGCCATCTCTGCTCTGGCAATGATGCAGGGCTCTGGGTTCCAGGGAACCCCACGGTGACTTTGGGAAATGTTACCATACCTGCGCTTGTATTGGGCGACGGAGCGTACCCCCTTAGACCGTGGCTGATGACCCCGTACAGGACACCCGTCGGGCCCGTGCAGAAGCACTTTAACAAGAAACACGCCAGGGCCAGGAACGTGGTGGAGCGTGCTTTCGGGAGGCTTAAGGCTCGCTGGCGTGTCCTGCTAACGCGAATGAACGCGCAGTACCGGAGTATTTTCTCCATCGTGACCGCATCTGTGACTCTGCACAATATTTGTGAGGGAAAGGGACATGCGGTCAACCTGGACATTCCAGATAAGGAGATAACACTCCTCCCAGACCAAGAAGAACCAGACTTCAGGGTTATAAACAGGAGGCAGTTAGAGAGTGGGAGGACTGTGCGGGATGCTGTCGCAGAATATATTTATCAAAGGAGATGATTCTTCGGCTTTCCGTCCCCCATGCCTCTCGCTGCCGCTGCCCTTGAATGAAAGACTGCTTTTCCGGTGCTGCGAAGTTACGCTGTTTCAACCGTTCTATGTATAATCGCCTTAACGTTATACCTGCGTTTGTTTATACTGCTTCCCGTTTCAGCGAATAAAGCTTTGGGCATTATAAACTGCATAGTGTTCATTTACTTTGGTTGCGGTTGGGGGGGGGGGCAATATTTCGGTGCACCGGTGGTCCTACACGTGCTCCTGGGCTGGCTCTGTTTTTGCCTTGCCGATCATAAAATGCCTTCCCCATGATTGGATGGATGAATTTTGATTTTGCACTTTCTGGCAGCGACCCCTTCCTTCTTTATTACTGCTTTATGGCAGTACAGTACAATTTCCCCACCCACCCTCACCCTTCTAGTTTCTGATATGCCTTACTGGTGGGATGTGTGCCAGGGGGAGGCACCAGGTCTGTGCACAGACTACCACCCACACCCACCCATCCCAGTTCTGATAAGCCCTGCTGGTGTAAAACCATTCTTATCAGGAACTATTTGGATACTAAATAAATAAATCACTTAAAATGTTCTATGGCTTTTTTGTGCTTTGTTTATATTTTCATTCACCCACCCTCACCCTTCTAGTTTCTGATATGCCTTGCTGGTGGGATGTGTGCCAGGGGGAGGCACCAGGTCTGTGCACAGACTACCACCCACACCCACCCATCCCAGTTCTGATAAGCCCTGCTGGTGTAAAACCATTCTTATCAGGAACTATTTGGATACTAAATAAATAAATCACTTAAAATGTTCTATGGCTTTTTTGTGCTTTGTTTATATTTTCATTATTATTGTTTGTATTTTAATTTGCTGTTGAACATTCTAGCTACTGGGAAAGTTTTTTATAAATATTTTAAATCAAATAAAATTTGAAGTTGTATGTATTTATTTACATTATACTTATATCCTGCCCATTCCATACAGACTCGAGGCAGCTAACAGCATAAAATAGACAGTAAACAGACAATATTAAAAGAGTTGAACAATCAGATACACAACAATGGCGCTACTTCAGGCAGTTCATATAATATCTTCTTTCTCACACGCACAGATCATGGGCAGTTTGTTATAAAAGCGCTATTGATCCAGGTGTGGTTGCAGCCCTCCCCTATTAGATGTAATATGCAATCCTACAACCATAAAGGAGAAGGCTCAAGAAATTTACATTTTCTTATGCTATTGCTAAGAGAAGAGCTGTAATGCATGGTGTTTCTGCGGATCCCCCCACCAGCCACCCTCCCCTGTTATGATATTACTGGTCCAATAAGTGGCACTGCAGATTCCAGTGCATTTCTCACAGCTGCTGTGTGCTTTCATTCACATGAGTCTAATTACTTTTTTCTTTTCTATATCCAACCGCAGTCGACAACCGTCCAGGAGGCGCGGTAGAGCAGCCAGGCCCACCCCTGGTGGAAGAGGATGATGAGGGTCCTCAGCTGGTTGGCCTGAGGGAATAAGGTGCATTGCCTGACAAAGCAGGGGTGGGGGTGCTGGGAGGGGTGGGGGTGTTGGGGAATAAAGTTTCATTCTCTTACATGTGTTGTTTGTTCAAATAAATTATTGTTACTTTTGAAACCTTAAGGTGTCGTTTTCCTTTACCTAGACACTGAACAGGGAGAAGTGCAAACATAACTTTAATAAAA
Source organism: Heteronotia binoei (assembly GCF_032191835.1). Classification (NCBI taxonomy): domain Eukaryota; kingdom Metazoa; phylum Chordata; class Lepidosauria; order Squamata; family Gekkonidae; genus Heteronotia; species Heteronotia binoei. Next base: position 75,985,990 of record NC_083226.1, read on the forward strand.
GTGCGTAAACATCAGAGGAACAAAGCAATAGCTAGGAGCACACTGCCTGTGCAGGCATAAACACTGAAATAACATCATAAATGACATCATGCACAGCATGTGAACAATGAAATAACATCAGATAAACAGGTATAACCAATGAAAAAACATCATGAATAACAACATGCACAACATGTAAACAATGCCTGCAACTCACACCTTCCCTTGATGGGCATTGGTTCTGGTACCCATGAATGGGACATTGCTGGAAAACAGCAACATAAGAAGCATCTGTCATAGACAGCAGTGCACCTTAGGGGCAGCCTAACAATAATCCAATGGAGTTATCATCAGATGTTCCAAAGGGAGTGCTTTCAGGGCTCAAAATACACCCTCTGCTTCCCTGTGCAGGATCGTTTCTTGCCCCTACGTGAGGCCGCAACACTGCCACTGGAGCAGGGTGCAGGAGCCAGGACGCTCTGACTTTCAGGCACAGACGGTAGGGTCTGAGTATCAGGCACAGACGTGGGGTTGTGACTCTCAGGCACAGAGAGGAGTGGCTGACTCTCAGGCATAGATTCCTCTGCCAAAACTGGGTACTCCATATCTGACGGCAGAGTGCCCCGATTATAGCTGCAGTCACAATCCAGGTGCAGCTGCCTACGTGTGACGGATGGTGTAGATGCTGCATATGGTGGCGATGTTGCAGTGGCTGGTGACTCGCCCACCCTTCCGTGTCCCCGACCTTCCCTAAAAATTTGGGCAATGCTGCCTAGCATATCAACAGCTGCCTTCATAACATCCACAGTCTCCCTTGTTGCCTTTTCAAAAGCCTCCCTGTTTTGTGTATCACGCTCCCCCTGCACTGAGAACCTGCGTTCTTCAGCTTCAAGCATACGGTCCAACCGCTCCATTGTGTCTTCATGATCCTGACGGCTTTGAATCATCATCTCCTTAGCCACATTATTAAGCAAGGCAACCCTTCGCTGACGTTGAGCTTCGTTCTGCGCACTCTCTTCCTTTCTTTGCTGTGCTGATGACACCGGCAGATGATCTCCTGAAGCATCTGAAAGAAGAAGGATGGAAGGAGTACATTACCTGGAGAACTCTGGCAGTGCACCCATTGTTTCAGCTATGTTACAAGCTGCACTACTGTGCTGCAGGCATTGGCACCGCTGCTGCAGTTTACGCAGAAATCCCCGAAACATACCTCCTTCCTCTGTTTCCTGCTCCGAGAGGACAGCATCCCCAGATTCTCCAGTTTGAATACTGCACCCTTCTCCCTCCTCAAAGCAACCTGAAATTGATACAACACTCATTCCTTAACGTGCAAAGTGCTGAAAAGCCCTGCCTACCGTAAAGTTCTTCACTATAACATGTGTTCAGGAGCAGCATCAGTGTCAGCAATTGTAAGCTGGGCAGTAATTCCGAGTCCCACTGAAAGCTTTCACATTCAACAGAAGACTAATCAGAGGCACTTACCCCCCGGCAAGGACTCCTCTGCTGGTTGTTGAGCACTAAATTCCTGGCTCTGTTCCTGCTCCTGCGACGCATCGCTTGTGGTCAGGATGATTGAGCCTATAGGAATGCAGGAAAATCAGCAGTGTTAACGCAGAAGGCACAGAAGTATTGCGAGTCTAATAAGTGCACAGTACAGTGAGGCAAGCATCCACGTCTCCCTTCATCTAGGGGAAGTTCCATTAAGGTTTCCCCCATGCCTCCCAATCACCGGCGAACCCACAGCGACCCACATATATACTGAGGAATCCTCTGCGTGGGTTTCCTTAGGGGCGAGAACGGAACCCCATACACAGAAAAGTACAGGGCTCAGGGGCACTGCATCGCCCTGATACTCACCTGGAGGTGACACAGTGGTGTGCGTGCGGAGATCATCGGCGTTGATTGTTTGGAGGTCAGCGGAAACGATGTTATCTGATCCCAGAAGCGGCAAGTTTTCCTTGTTTGCCTTGTAATACTTCGCCGTCCAGCTTCTCCTCATGTCGGGGGGACGCGCGGACTTATCATCCTTAAGGATGCGGTGCAGCACATCAAAGTGAGCGCAGTAAACTGGGGATACTCCAGTCTTTGCATTGTGGCTAACGCATCTCCTGTAGTCCGCGCGCAAGCCCTTGGTCTTCGTTCGGCACTCAAGCGCCGACCTCTTGTGTCCCATGGCATGCATGGCCTTAGATATAGCCTCGTAGACATAGGTGTTTTTGCGGTTAGAGGCCAGCGCATTCTGGATCTTATCCTCAACCCAAATGGACAACAAGGCTTCTGTTTCTGCCTCCCGCCAAGAAACTCCACGAGCCCCCATTGCCCTGCCGCTGGACGCCATTGCACGGAGCTGCTGTGCGGTGGAGGCAGTAAGCTGATCAATGCCGGCCAGCCAAATCTGTCCCTTCTTCCTCCCAGTGTCCTGTTCGGCTCATACAAGCTGTGACGATAGCTGCCACTCGCCTCATGATTGGCCACTAGCATTTGCAGCCTCCAAGCATTGGCTAATTGACAGTGATGTGGGCGATTCCCTGATCCTCATTCAGCGGTCGCAATTCTCGCGAGACCCTCGCCACAACACCCATGAATTTCTCGCGAGACCAAACATGCTATCAACCATAATGTATCGACCATAATGTATAATGTATACTGGAGAAGGGGGGGGGGGGAACTATTCCAGGAGGGTTTTTTTTTTCCCCTTGTTAATTTCGAAATATCGCTACTACGCAAAACTGTTAAGTTTTAAAAAAAAAAAAAGGTCGCGCCGGCACTCCGGGGAAGCGCCGCGGAAGGGTGATGATTGGCCAAGCGGGTGGATGGGGTGGAAGGACGGAAAGGGAGAGGGTGACGCCCACAAAGCATTCGATCCGGCGTGGATGGATTTCCAACAGCAAACTCCGCTTAGTGGTTCCGGAGTAGATACTTCCACCCAGTAATACTACATATTTCTTATCATTATGCCTGCGTTTACTTAGGCTGCTTCCCGTTACAGCGAATAAAGTTTTGAGCATTATAAACTGCACCGCGTTCATTTACTTTGGTGGTGGTTGTGGGGGGGGGGTAGTTTTTTGGTGCACCATGGGTTTCTGACACGTGTTTCTGGCCTGGGTCTGTTTTTGCCTTGTCAATCAGGATATGCCTTCCACATGATTGGATAAATCAAATCAGAAAGGGAAGGCTGCTATTTCGCAACATCGAAAGAGCGTTAGTTCGAAATGGCAGCCAGGGGAAGGAGAGGGACGTTCTGGCAGCGGGAGGAGGTGCTGGCTATGCTCGATATTGTTGAGAGGAGCGGGCACGCGGCCGATGTAATGTCGAGCACCCACCTCAACACAAGCCACATCTATGCGGCGATAGCCCGGAGGCTGCAGCGGAGGGGGTTTGACCGGACTGCCGCGCAGTGCCGGTCAAAAATCAAACGCCTCCGCTGCAGCTTCATGGCTAGCCTTGAAGCTTGGGGCGGTATCCCCAGGGTGTCAGGCAGGACGCCGTACCATGACGCCATGGTGCGTCTTTGGGAGTTGGCGGGGCGGCCCCGTTGGGAGGACCGTCATCATGATTGTGAGTAACACCACACACACACACAACACAAAAACGCCACACACACCCCTCCCTTCTTTATTACTGCCTTATTACTGTAATGTGGGGTGGCCATGGGTGGTCACAGAAACCTCCTTAATTGGATCAAACACCCAAACCTTCCTATGCTCTGCTGAGCATTCCTGGTGGAATGGGGGGGGGGGCATGGGTGATCACAGAAACCTCCTTAAGTGGATCAAACACCCAAACCTTCCTATGCTCTGCTGAGCATTCCTGGTGGAATGGGGGGGGGGGGCCATGGGTGATCACAGAAACCTCCTTAATTGGATCCAACACCCAAAACCTTCCTATGCTCTGCTGAGCATTCCTGGTGGAATGTGGGGGGGGCATGGGTGATCACAGAAACCTCCTTAATTGGATCCAACACCCAAAACCTTCCTATGCTCTGCTGAGCATTCCTGGTGGAATGTGGGGGGGGCATGGGTGATCACAGAAACCTCCTTAAGTGGATCAAACACCCAAACCTTCCTATGCTCTGCTGAGCATTCCTGGTGGAATGGGGGGGGGGGGGGCCATGGGTGATCACAGAAACCTCCTTAAGTGGATCAAACACCCAAACCTTCCTATGCTCTGCTGAGCATTCCTGGTGGAATGGGGGGGGGGGCATGGGTGATCACAGAAACCTCCTTAAGTGGATCAAACACCCAAACCTTCCTATGCTCTGCTGAGCATTCCTGGTGGAATGGGGGGGGGGGGCATGGGTGATCACAGAAACCTCCTTAATTGGATCCAACACCCCGCCCCCACCCCATTCTATTTCCTGATGTGCCGTCCTGATCCAGTACATATTACCTGCAGGTTACAGTGCATTTTTCACATATGATGTGTGCTTTCATTCACACCACTTGCATGTATGAGTTTCATTGTTTGGTTTTTTTCTAGTTGACACCTGTCCACGAGGCGCGGCTGAGCGGCCAGGCCCACCATCGGAGGGAGAGGAGGAGCAGGGTGCGGAGGAGCAAGAAGGTACATTACCTGACAAAGCGGCCGCCTCTTGGTTACTGCGCAGTAAACGCATTAATAAGCCATGTGCGCAGGGGGTTCAAGATAATAACATAATGATTACTTTTGCAAATCTTAGGCGGTGTGAGCCCAGCAGCCCAGCAGGCCGGAGGCGCTGAGGAGGCGGGAGGCGCTGAGGAGGCGGGAGGCGCTGAGGAGGCCGGTGAGTTCGCTGAGCTGAGCCGCAGATAGAAATCAATAGGCATGGCATGCAAGTTTCTAATAAATATGATGTTGCAGCCCTTGTTAGCCGCCCTGTCAGATGAGTACAGGAGTGCACTAACTACCTGTCTCTAGGGCCACGAGGCGAGGCAGAGCGGCCAGGCTCACCCTTGGGGGGAGAGGAGGATGAGCAGCAGGGTACTGAGGAGCAAGAAGGTACATTACCTGACAAAGCAGCCACCTCTGGGTTACTGCACATTAGAGGCATTAAAAAGCGATGTGCGCAGGGCGTTCAGAAAAAAAAATTAATGATTACTTTTGCAAATCTTAGGCGGTGTGAGCCCAGAAGTCCCGCGGGAGGAGGGCGGTGATCCGGCCAGAGAGGCAGGTGGGTTTGCTGAGCTGCCTCTCAGGGCACTGCGAACTAATGTTGCTATACAATGGACACATGCCTATACAATGCACACATGCTATGTGTGCATTGTATGTGCTATACAATGCACACATGCCTATAATTTTCTAATGTGCATGCATGGTGTGCTTGCATTTCAGTGGTGGAGGAGCTGGTGCAGCAAGCACAGGATACCGTTGCCCGTCTCGAGGCCCTGATGAGCCGGATCGAGGCCATCGAGCGGCGCCCATCAGCACCGGAAATAGAGGCCCTCACCCAACGGGTCGAGGCCCTCGAACGGCGCCCAGCAGCGGCGGAGATTGAGTCCCTCACCCAAAGAATCGAGGCCCTCGAGCGGCGCCCAGCACCGGAGGCACCGCTGGAGGCCATCGCCCGGCTGGAGGCCCTCTGCCGCTCAGCGTGTGAGTGCTCACTATTTTGCATGATGGGTGGTTCTTGTGAGTGATGGACTGCTGTGCGTACATTACTGAGGGCGTTGCACTTACTTGCTTCTTTTCTAAATTCCAGTGAGCGCCTTCACACGCCGGATCGACGCCCTGGAGCGGCATGTCCGGAGGCAGGAGCGGCCCAGGGGTGGGGGGTTGGAGGAATGAAGTTGTATATATGTTTAAAGTTGTATATAAGTTTGTCATTTGTAATAAATCATTGTTAATGTTGAAACCTGAAGATATCGTTTTTCTTTACCTAAACACCGAGCTGGGACCTTTGCAAAACATAACTTTATTAAAAGTGCGTTAACCGGACAAGAACACAACATCAGCTGTACACAGCTGCTGCGTAATAATAGCTAAGGTAGGAACAGCCTGCCCGTGCAGGTATAAGCACTGAGATAACATCATCAATAACAACATGCACAACATGTAATCAATGAAATAACATCATCTTGCCCCTACGGGAAGCCGCCACACTGCCACTTGAGCAGGGTGCAGGAGACAGCAGGCTCTGCCAAAACCGGGCAAGCTATATCTGAAGGCAGTGGCCCATGAGTTTCGCTGCAGTCACATTTTAGGTGAAGCTGCCAATTTATTTATAAATTGGTTTCCCAATTTATTTTGGGTGGGTTCAAGGAGAAGCTGATATCTCGGCTTGTGAAGGGTTCAAATGGTTTACATTCAGACTTTATTAGGGATCTTCTTGAAAGACAGGTGGCCTCCCTGATTAAAGCAAAAGTCACTTATGTGTGGAAAAAGGACTTGGCAAGTGAAGCAACTATAGCAAGTGCAGAAAAAGAATTCGGGGGAAGGGAGGAAGAAAAAGCCTTATCCAAAACCCACTATGCCTTATTTCGTACTGAGCCCTATGGTTCCGAGCTAATAGACTTTTAAAAAACACGATATTTCATTTCTAAAGGACATCCGTGCAGTTCAAAAAATCAGGACTTCTGACACATTCTGAGGATTTCCGCCACACACACACTTTTTAGGTTTCCACCCTGATCTGGGCAGCTCAGGCTAGCCTGATGTTCCATCTCAGAAGCTAAGCAGGGCTCAGCCCTAGTTAGTGTTTGGATGGGAGACCAGCAAGGAATACCAGGGTGGTGACACAGGCAGGCAAGGGGAAACTACCTATGAATGGCTCTTCCCTTGAAAACCCTAATGGGTCACCATTTCAGCAGTCGAATCAGCTGCCTAGGGAGGTGGTGAACTCCCTCACACTAGCAGTCTTTAGCACCTGACAAACACTTATCTTAGGCCAGAGGTGACAAAGTCATTTGGAATGAGGGCTGGATCTGACACAAATATCACTTCGTCAGGCCAGGCCATTGTGCCATAAAATACCAGAGATACTAGAGGAGCCCCGTGGCACAAAGTGGTAAAGCTGTAGTACTGCAGTCCAAGCTCTCTGATCACGACCTGAGTTGGAGATGCTGCATATGGAGGAGATGTTGCAGTGGCTGGTGCCTCACCCACCCTTCCCTGTGCCCGACCTTCCCTAAAAATTTGGGCAATGCTGCCTAGCATATCAACAGCTGCCCTCATAACATCCACAGTCTACCTTGTGGCCTGCTCGAAATTCTTTACCAAGCCTGTGTCACGCTCTCCCCGCAAAGTGAACCTGCGTTCTTCAGAAGCTAGCATTCGGTCAAAGCACTCCATCGCATCTTCATGATCCAGACGGCTTTCCAGGTCCTCCCCTCTGGATAAAGCACCCTTCTTCCTCCTCAAAGTCACCTGGAATTGAAATTGACACCACACTCATTCCTCTCCATGGCTAGTGCCGCAAAGCCCATGCTTACCTTAAAAATCTGTGCTATAACATGTCTTCAGGAGCAGTTCTGCTCATACATGAAGCAGGAAACGCAGGGTCAATGGCTCAGCAATTGTAAGCTGGGCAATGCATCTAAGTTCCACTGAAAGCTTTCACATTCCACATAAGACTTATCAGAAGCACTGCAGGCCGCACTTACCCCGAAATGACTCCTCGCCTGGATGTCCATCAGTAAAAACCTGGCTGTGTTCCTGTTCCTGCAACGCACTGCTTGGGTTCACGCCGCTTGAACCTATAGCAATGCAGAGAAATCAACAGTACCACGCAAGCGGGGGGGGGGGAGGGAGGCAGAAGGCGGAGGAGTGTCGCGGGTATAATAAGTGCCAAACACCAACGTCTCCCTTCATCTAGGGGCGGTTTCATTAAGGTTTTCCCCATGGCTCCCTATCACCGGCCAACCACTTACGTTTTGTAGTTTCGTTAGTACGAATTATCGCTATTGCGATAAAAGATAAAAGTCAAGCTTCTCTTAAACGGACCTGCTGTGCGGTGGCGGGAGTAAGATGCTCAATGGCGGCCAGCAATATCTGTCCCTTCTTCCTCCCAGTGTTCTGTTCGGCTCCTGCAAATTGTGACGACAGCTGCTTCTCGCCTCATGATTGGCCACTAGCATCGGCAGCATGATGTGGGCGATTCCCTGATTCTAGCTCCGCAGCTGCAATTCTCGCGAGACCCAACACCCTCAACTATAATGTATCGTCCGCAATTCTCGCGAGACCCTCGCCATAGCACCCATCAGAGTCTCGCAAACCTAACACCCTACCAATAATAATGCATATTATCAATAATCACGTATCCGCCGAAATGTGTTATTTGTAACGCAACTACGAAGTAACGAAACATCACTCGTAATGACCGGTTTAGTGAAGTAAAAAAAAAATAAAAAAACATTAATGCATCCACTGTTGAAATGGTGTAACAGCGGAGAGACAGCGCAACAAGACAGCGCAACATTGCAAAAAAAACTGCAAACGAGGCTATTCCGGGAGGGGTTGTTATTTCGTAATATCGCTATTACGCAAAACTGAGATGCTTTTTAAAAAAAAAAAAATGGACGCGCCGGCACTTCGGGGAAGCGCCGCGAAAGGGTGATGATTGGCCAAGAGGGTGGATGGGGTGGGAGGACGGAAAAGGGGGAGGGTGACGCCCACAAAGCAGTCGATCCGGCGTGGATGGATTTCCCACAGCAAACTCCGCTGAGTGGATCCGGAGTGGATCCGGAGGTTTTCGGAAACTCCGGCAACATGCTGGAAAACATACTCCGGCGTAAAATCCCTGTAGCGCCGGAGCAAACCGCAGCGCCGGAGCAGCATGTGGGAAATCCAAGAGAAGATCCGGAGGTAAATGGGGCGCTACGACGGAGCAAACGCTAGTGCGAAAACGGCCATAGTATCCCAGGTCTGTGTCAGATATAATCAGGTCCAAGTCCTGGGAAATTGAAGAAGTGACATCATATTGTAATGTTTTCAGTCTAACCTTCTTGCTTAAGAATGCTATAACTATTAGATTAAAAAAAAACGTGTACATTCATCACAATGAGAATAGTGGAAATTATGGGTATTCAACCAACTCTGAAAATTGGCTGAGACTCTTTTAGAAGCTTCACTCCTTACAAGAAAGAGGAATTTTAAAAGAGTGAAAGAACGTATAAGGGAGGAAATGCATTCTTTAGTGGATTGGATTAATGCTGAGAGTATTGCCTTATTTCACAAAGTAAACATCAGTGTTCTCTGCCTTTCCAAATTACATTGCTTTATGCAGCCACCTGATTAGAAGTGCAAACAAAAATGTCTATATCTCACAAATCAAGCTTCCTCAGTTTTGACTGCACTGTGTGATCCATATGCAAATTCTCTAGATAAGAAACTACCACAGAAGAATGAGAGTATCATAAATTTTCCCCACTCCCACAAAGTAAGGAAAGAATCAAGGGACTAATGAATATGTAATGATTCGTGGGCAAATCTGGCAATTAACCAGCTACTTCCGACTCCTTTGTTCACAGAGCTGGGGCCCACCTGTTTTTCTCCCACCCAGATATATTTTTGACATCCTTTCCTATTAGAATTCTGCACCAAAATTAAACTCATCTAACAATCAGCCTTGTTGCCAAGGAATGTTCTCACGTCATCTGTGTGTCATGACAACAGATGATAGAAACGGAGCTATTCAGGATTCAAAGTGCGTGTGTTTTTCTCTCCCTCTCTTTTTCCCCAACAGCTTTAAAAAGAATTTGGAACAAAAGTGCTCACTTAGTGATGTAGTGCTGAGCTATCTAAAGCACTTAGGGCAGGTAGACCTGCCTACATCTCAAGAGACGAAAATAAGCAGAGTGGGTTACACTTCCTGTTGAGTTGCAGGGGTGTAGGAAAAAGCACTTCCAGTGGAAAGAGGGTGGCTGAAGAACAGAAAAAAAGACTGTAAAGAAAGAAAGAAACATCTAGAAACAATAAATACTCATCAGAGGAGAAACAGGCTATTACAGAGACTGTAAACAGATCACTGTGATAGGATGTGCCAACATAACCATTTACGATACATATATTTTGACTTCTGAATGGGGTATTTTTTAGCTGTTTGTCAACATTTTGCAATGGGCAAGTTAAAAATTGTGAAGCAATTTTCATGCTTCTACACAAGATGAATATATGAAAATGAGAAACAGCTAGCTTCCCACTCTTTAGAAGATAGGCAAGCAGGCGTCCTTTTACTTATTGCCTATACCATCGGCTATCCTCTCCCACAGTGATCTACCATCTGAATTATCATATCTGGGCCACTGATTATACTCTAACCTGGACTATGAGCCCACCCACCTTTGTTATACAGTACTGTGTTGTGTTATTGTTTTAATTGCATTTTATTGATTTTATTGCATTTGACTGGTTTTATCCTGGATGTGATCTGCCCTTAGCATACTTGGGAAAGAGCGGAATATAAATTTACCAAAATAAATAAATAAATAAATGTCATCCCACAGCCTTGGGAAGATCACTATGCAGAGTAGGATGGCCAGTTCTGAATTGGGAAATACTTAGAGATTTGGGGATGGAGCCTGAGGAGGGCAGGGTATGGGGAGGAGACTTCAATGGGGTATAATGTCACAGAGTATAATGCCACATTAAGGTGCACCTTGTCAGAGGCTGAGCACATTTCAGAGAGCTCTGAGAGAGACCAGATAAGAAGTGCTATAAGAGTGAGGTTTGGCTTTCTAAACAGCTGGGGGAGTTACTGAGAATTTCTGAGTTTGTGTGACTGTGTGATTGCTAAAAATTCTGAGTTTGTGGTTGCTGGGGAACTGCTGTTTGTTTGGTTTGAGTGGGCTGAAGGTGATTATTGCTGATTGATTAGGAGTGGCTGTATTCCTGGGGCAGACTGAGGCCCCACCGTCTTTGCACCATCTTTGCACCATCCCAGAAGCTATAAGGGCCCTGCGGGATTTATCTGCGTTCCGCAGGGCCTGTAAGACCGAACTGTTTAAACAGGCTTTTGTGGTCTAACTGAAAAAGGGCTGCCACCGGACACCGGTGGGTCTGATCATAGATAAGAAGTCAATACCACCTATACTGGATTGAAATAGCGCTATAGAATGGTTTTAAAGTTGATATGTAAATTATGGTTTTATATGTTTTATCGGATTAATTGTTTTATAATGTTGTAAGCCGCCCTGAGTCTGCTTGCGGAGAGGGCGGGATATAAATGAAAAGTAATAAATAAATAAATAAATTATTAAGTTGCGCCTTGTTAGAGGCGCGAGCCGAAGGGCCAGAGCTAATGGACGAGAGCTAAAGGGGTCTTGGCCTGTGGCTCTTAGCCTGGGGGCTGTGTAAGGACCAGGAACCCAGATCCCTATTTTCCTTGTGTTCCCAATAAGGTAAGTAGACCCTCAGAAGGAGAGCCACATAAACAAACAAAATTTAAAAGGGGACTGTATATTTTTTAAAAAACTATCATGAAGGTAGAATGCCAGAAGGGGGATGGGGGCTTTCCAGTGTTTTGCACTGAGTGTCACATGTATGACTATCTGCCCACAGGACAGAAGTCTTGGGTGTGTGCTCGATGCAAGGAGCTCCTGGTACTCAGGGAATGAGTTCATACCCTTGAGGCTGAGGTGACTGACCTGGAGAAGCAGAGACAGTCGAAGAAGACTCTCGGGGATGGATTAGATGAGCCCCCTCTGAACATGGCAGCTCCGTTGCTGCCAGGGAGCACAAGGGTCGAGAGGGAACAGGGCACCGTGCTGAGGATAAGGGGAATGTGCCCTCAGAAGGGACTTCTTCTTCAGTTGGTGAGTTGGTATCCTTTTGCGCCAAGGAACCATCCCTGGGCAGGGAGAGCGGGGGTGTCTTGGTAGTTGGTGATTCGATCCTTAGGCAAGTAGACAGCTGGGTGGCAAAACCACGTACTGACCGTATGGTGACTTGCCTGCCTGGTGCAAAGGTAGCGGACATTACACATGTTGTAGAAAGGCTGATAGACAGTGCTGGGGAGGAGCCAGTGGTCGTGGTGCATGTTGGCACCAACAATGTGGGGAAATGCAGTCGTGAGGTCCTAGAGGAAAAATTTAGGCTGCTAGGCAGGAGACTTAAGGCCAGGACCTCCAAGGTAGCCTTCTCAGAAGTGCTACCTGTTCCACATGCAGGGCTGGAGAGACAGGCACAAATTAGAAGTCTCAATGTGTGGATGAGATGATGGTGTAGGGAGGAAGGGTTTAAGTTTGTTAGGCACTGGGATGCTTTCTGGAACAAGCGGGAGCTGTACAAAAGAGATGGTCTCCACTTGTCCCCAGATGGAACCAAGCTGTTGGCGCTTAAAATCAAAAAGGTGGCAGAGCAGTTTTTAAACTAAATCTTGGAGGAAAGCCGACAGGAGATGAAATGTCTCTGGTTTGGGAGGACTCATCTCAAAGAGATGAAGGGTTAGTTGTTACTTTTCTACCGGGTAATGGATCAGAGTTGTCCACTGAGATGGTGACAAACAGTATGGAGTGTCTGCCAAAGTCTCGAGGCAGCAGGAGAAAGCTTGTGGGCCTAACTTGCCTGGGAAGTTATAGATGTTTGTATACAAATGCTAGAAGTGTTCAAAGTAAAATTGGTGAGTTGGAATGTTTAGTGTTGGGGGAAAACATAGACATTGTGGGAATTTCAGAAACTTGGTGGAATGAGGAGAATCAGTGGGACACGGTGATTCCTGGATATATGTTATATCGGAAGGATAGGGAGGGAAGGGTTGGAGATGGGGTGGCTCTGTATGTCAGAGAGGGTATACAGTCCAGTAAGACTGAGGTCAAAGAATTAGATTCCCTTCTAGAAATGCTTTGGGTCGAAACAGAGGGCCCAAAAGGAAATTTAACTATGGGAGTTTGTTATCGCCCACCAAATCAAAAGATAGAGGATGATTATAATATGATGGAAAGATTAAAGATAGCGGCTAAATGTAAAAACTGTGTCGTAATAGGTGATTTTAAATATCCACAGGTTGATTGGATCAATATGTGTTCAGGTTGAGAGAAAGAGATTGAATTTCTAGACGCTCTCAATGACTGTGCTATGGAGCAGATGGTCTCAGAACCTACCAGGCGTGGGGCGAGCCTGGATTTGGTCCTAAGTAATGCCCAAGACTTGGTGAGAGTTGTAAAAGTGATCGCACCGCTTGGGAGCAGTGACCATAATGTTATTGATTTCACCATTTGTATAAATAGGGAGTTGCCTCAAAAGACCAGCACAACCATGTTTAACTTTAAAAGGGGTAAATTCTCTGAGATGAGGAGGCATGTGGAGAGGAAACTGAAATGAAAGGTAAATACAGTCAAAACCCTTGGGGAAGCTTGGAGGCTATTTAAAACTACAATCCTAGAAGCTCAGATAAAATATATACCACAAGATATATTTAAAACAATTTTATTGGTAACATATGGTAATAAATCTATTTCTTACATCTTTAAAAACTTCTTTTATCTACCCCATATATTACTTTCTACCCATCCCTCCCCCCGTTACTTGACCCCCGCCGGTGTTATATACTTAAAATGCAAATATTTAAAGGTACCCTTAACTATTAAAACAAAAATTTAAATTCTTCTTTTTAAAAAAACTTAATCATTATCAAAAATTGTCCAATGTCGTTTTAATTTCCACTCTTTTTCTACATATCTTCTCAATTTTTTCCACTCTGTCTTAAAAACTTCGAAGTCATAGTCTCTTAATATTCTTGTTAATTTGTCCATTTCACTCCATATGATAACTTTTATAATCCAATTCCATTTCTCTGATATTTTTTCTTGCTTTCACAACTGTGCATATAATGTCCTAGCAGCTGAAAGCAAGTACCAAATTACAGCTCTATCTTCTTTTGGAAATTTTTCCATTTGTAATCCCAACAGAAAAGTCTCTGCAACTTTCTTAAATTCATATCCCAAGATCTTAGAAATTTCTTGCTGAATCACCTGCCAATACTTTTTTGCCCTTTCACAAGTCCACCACATATGGTAGAAAGAACCTTCATGTTTTTTACATTTCCAGCATCTATCTGGCATCTTATTGTTCATCTTTGCCAATTTTTTAGGAGTCATATACCATCTATACATCATTTAAAAACAGTTCTCTTTAATACTATGACACATCGAAAGCTTCATAGAATTCTTCCACAAGCATTCCCAAGTTTCCATCTGTATTTCTTTATTTACATTAATTGCCCATTTAATCATTTGAGATTTCACTACTTCATCCTCCGTAGACCATTTTAAAAGTAATTTATATATTTCTGAAATTAATTTTTCATTGTCTCCAAGCAGAACTTTTTCCATTTCTGTTTGTTCTTTTCTTATTCCTTCATTTTTGATATCATTATCCACCAAACTCTTTATTTGTTGCATTTGGAACCAATCATATTTATTATTCAACTCTTCAGCAGTTTTCAATTCTATTTGGCCACTTTGAAATATATACCACAAGTTAGGAAAGGCACAAACAGCTTTAAGAAAAGGCCTGCATGGTTAACAAACAAAGTAATGGAAGCTGTAAAAGGTAAGAAGGACTCCTTTAAGCAACTGAAAGCTAGTCCAAGTGAGATTAATAAAAGGGAACACAGGCTGTGGCAAATCAAATGCATGACTGTGATCAGGCAGGCAAAAAGGGACTATGAGGAGCATATTGCAAAAAACATAAAGACCAACAATAAAAATTTCTTCAAATATATTAGAAGCAGGAAACCAGTCAGGGAGGCAGTGGGGCCCTTGGATGACCAAGGGGTAAAAGGATTACTGAAGGAGGATAGGGAAATGGCTGAGAAGCTGAATGCATTTTTTGCCTCCATCTTCACTGTGGAAGAGGAGAAGTCCAGAACCGCTAATTTTGGAAGGGGTGTTGAAAGGTCTTAGTCAAATTGAGGTGACATGAGAGGAGGTCCTACAACTGATCGACGAATTAAAAACCAATAAGTCACCAGGTCTGGATGGCATACATCCAAGAGTTCTGAAAGAACTCCAAGTTGAATTTGTGGATCTTCTGACAAAAATATGTAATCTTTCATCGATATCTGCCTCCATTCCTGAGGACTGGAAGGTAGCGAATGTCACCCCCATCTTTAAAAAGGGTTCCAGAGGAGATCCGGGAAATTACAGGCCAGTCAATCTGACTTCAATACCGGGAAAGTTGGTAGAAACCATTATCAAGGACAGAATGAGTAGGCACATTGATGAACACGGGTTATTGAGGAAGACTCAGCATGGGTTCTATAAGGGAAGATCTTGCCTCAGTAACCTGTTACATTTCTTTGAGGGGGTGAACAAACATGTGGACAAAGGAGACCCAATAGATGTTGTTTACCTTGACTTCCAGAAAGCTTTTGATAAAGTTCCTCATCAAAGGCTCCTTTGAAAGCTTGAGAGTCATGGAGTAAAAGGACAGGTCCTCTTGTGGATCAAAAACTGGCTAATTAATAGGAAGCAGAGTGAGTATAAATGGGCAGTCTTCACAGTGGAGGACGGTAAGCAGTGGGGTGCCGCAGGGCTTGGTACTGGGTCCCATGCTCTTTAACTTTTTCATTAATGATATGGAGTTGGGAGTAAGCAGTGAAGTGGCCAAGTTTGCAGATGACACTAAATTGTTCAGGGTGGTGAGAACCAGAGAGGATTGTGAGACACTCCAAAGGGATCTCTTGAGGCTGGGTGAGTGGGCGTCAACGTGGCAGATGAGGTTCAATGTGGCCAAGTGCAAAGTAATGCACATTGGGGCCGAGAATCCCAGCTACAAATACAAGTTGATGGGGTGTGAACTGGCAGAGACTGACCAAGAGAGAGATCTTGGGGTCATGGTAGATAACTCACTGAAAATGTCAAGACAGTGTGCGATTGCAATAGAAAAGGCCAACGCCATGCTTGAAATTATTAGGAAGGGAATTGATAACAAATCAGCCAGTATCATAATGCCTCTGTATAAATCGATGATGCGGTCTCATTTGGAATATTGTGTAAAATTCTGGTCACCGCACCTCAAAAAGCATATTATAGCATTGGAAAAAGTCCAGGAAAGGGTAAGTAGAATTATTTCTCCCTATGAAGAAAGGTTAAAACGCTTGGGGCTCTAGCTTGGAGAAACTACGAGTGCAGGGTGACATGATAGAGGTTTACAAGATTATGCATGGAATAGAGAAAGTAGAGAAAGAAGTACTTTTCTCCCTTTCTTTCAATACAAGAACTCGTGGGCATTCAATGAAATTGCTGAGCAGTCAGGTTAAAACGGATAAAAGGAAGTACTTCTTCACTCAAAGGGTGATTAACATGTGGAATTCACTGCCACAGGAGGTGGTGGTGGCTACAAGCACAGCCAGCTTTAAGAGGGAATTGGATAAAAATATGGAGCAGAGGTCCACCAGTGGCTATTAGCCACAGTATATATATGTGTGTGTGTGTGTGTGTGTGTGTTTTATTTATTTATTTATTTATTTATTTATTTATTTATTTGTTTGTTTGTTTGTTTGTTTGTTTGTTTGTTTGTTTTTCGCACTTATATCCTGCCCTTCCCGCTGAAGCAGGCTCAGGGCAGCTAAGAACATTTTAACATCAAACAATAAAACAGTAACAAGCAATTACAATAATCAATTATCAATTAAGCAGGTTAAACAATTTAAAATAGTTTAAAAGTATTAATACAATTTTAAAACAATTTTTGGTGCTAAATTTAATACAGGGCATTCAGTAGTGTTGGGCATCTATGAAGTTTGGCTGAAGGCCAGTCGAAATAATGTTGTTTTGCAGGCCTTGTGGAACTGGGCGAGGTCCCGCAAGGCCCTGACATCTTCTGAGAGTTGGTTCCACCAGTTGGGGGCCGCAATTGAGAAAGCTCTTTCTCTGGTAGCTTTCAATCTCGCCTCCCTCGGCCCAGGGATTGACAATAGGTTTTGCGATCCAGATCTATGTATCCTCTGGGGAACATGTGTGGAGAGACGGTCCCTAAGGTAGGCAGGTCCTTGGCCATATAGGGCTTTAAAGGTAATAACCAGCACCTTTTAGCGAATCCAGAATACTATTGGTAGCCAGTGCAGCCTCCACAGCCCTGGATGTATGTGGTCCCGCATAGAGAAACCCAATAACAGCCTGGCTGCCGCATTCTGCATCAGCTGCAGTTTCCAGATTCGGGACATGGGCAGCCACATGTAGAGGGCATTACAGTAGTCTAGTCTCGAGGTGACCATTGCATGGATCACCATTGCTAAGTCGCGGTGTTCTAGGAAAGGGACCAACTGTTGTGCCCGCCTAAGGTGGAAAAAGGCGGATCTCACAGTGGCTGCTATCTGGGCCTCCATAGCCAATGTGGGCTCCAGTAGCACCCCCAAGCTTCTGATTTTGGGTGCTGATATCAATGGCACGCCATCAAAAGCTGGTAAAGGAATTTCCCTTCCCAGGCCACCGTGGCTCAGACAAAGGACCTCTGCCTTCATCGGATTCAGCTTCAGACGACTCAACCTGAGCCACCCTGCCACGGCTTGCAGTGCCAGGGCTAGATTTTCTGGGGCAGAGGCAGGCCGGCCAGCCATCAACAGATAGAACTGGGTGTCATCAGTGTACTGATGGCAACCCAGTCTAAATCTCTGGACAATCTGGGCAAGGGGGCGCATATAGATATTAAACAACATTGGGGAGAGCACTGCCCCCTGAGGCACCCCACAGTTAAGCAAATGTCTCTGGGACGATTGTCCCCCAATCGCCACCCTTTGTCCCTGACCACGAAGGAAAGAGGAGCACCATTGCAGGGCCAACCCCTGAATCACCGCATTGGCGAGACGGTGAACCAGCAACTGATGGTCGACCATGTCGAATGCTGCCAACAGGTCCAACAACTACAGTACTGCTGACCCACCTCAATCCAGTTGTCGCTGAAGATCATCCACTAAGGCGACCAGTACTGTCTCCGTCCCATGGCCTGGGCGAAAGCCAGACTAGTGTGGATCTAGGACGAAAATGTCCTCCAGAAAGCTCTGTAACTGCAGTGCTACTGCCTTCTCAATGATTTTTCCCAAAAAGGGTAAATTTGAGACCGGCTAGTAGTGTGCCCATTTGGCCGGGTCTAATGTTGGTTACTTCAAGAGGGGATGGACTATCGACTCTTTGAGGGGTCTTGGGAAAAGCCCCTCCAAGAGGGACCTATTTACAATATCCCACACAGGATATTGAAGCTCCATCCGGCACGCTTTAATCAGCCAGGATGGGCAAGGGTCCAGATCACATGTTGGGCGTACAGTTGCAAGGATTCTGTCAACTTCATCCAAGCTGAGTGTTGTAAAACTATCTAAAGATATCTAAAGATGATCCAGAAAACAGGCATGAAGCCTCGAGCTCAAATACAGTTTCAATTGTGGCAGGGAGGTTGTGGCGGAGCGATGAGACTTTATCTGTGAAGAAAGTTGCAAAAGCCTAACAGCCAATATCCAATTCCCTACGATTTGGTCTGCCTTGTGGCAGAGTTGTAAGAGTCCGAATAATACTAAATAATTGGGCTGGGCGTGAGTTCGCAGATGCAATCTTGGCTGCAAAGTAAGCTTTCTTTGTGGCTTTGACTGCCATCTCATAGGCTCTCATATACTCTCTATAAGATGTTCTGGTTGCTTCATCATGAGTCCACCGCCACTGCCTGGAAGGATTAAAGCCCCCTTCGGTGGGGTAGGGCGGGATATAAATCAAATCAAATCAAATAATAAATAATAAAATAAAGATAGCGGCTAAATGTAAAAACTGTGTCGTAATAGGTGATTTTAACTACCCGCAGATTGATTGGGTCAATATGTGTTCTGGTTGAGAGAAAGAGATTGAGTTTCTTGATGCTCTCAATGACTGTGCTATGGAGCAGATGGTCTCAGAACCTACCAGGAGTAGGGCGAGCCTGGATTTGGTCCTAAGTAATGCCCAAGACTTGGTGAGAGATGTAAAACTGATTGCACCGCTTGGGAGCAGTGACCATAACGTTATTGATTTCACCATTTGTATAAATAGGGAGTTGCCCCAAAAGACCAGCACAACCACGTTTATGAAATGAAAGGTAAATACGGTCAAAACCCTTGGGGAAGCTTGGAGCCTATTTAAAACTACAATCCTAGAAGCTCAGATAAAAAATATACCACAAGTTAGGAAGGGCACAAACAGGTATAAGAAAAGGCCTGCATGGTTAACAAACAAAGTAATGGAAGCTGTAAAAAGTAAGGACTCCCTTAAGCGGTGGAAAACCAGTCCAAGTGAGATTAATAAAACGGAATACAGGCTGTGGCAAATCAAATGCATGACTGTGATCAGGCAGGCAAAAAGGGACTATGAGGAGCACATTGCAAAAAACATAAAGACCAACAATAAAAATTTCTTCAAATATATTAGAAGCAGGAAACCAGTCAGGGAGGCAGTGGGGCCCTTGGATGACCAAGGGGTAAAAGGATTACTGAAGGAGGATAGGGAAATGGCTGAGAAGCTGAATGCATTTTTTGCCTCCGTCTTCACTGTGGAAGATGAGAAGTCCAGAACCGCTAATTTTGGAAGGGGTGTTGAAAGGTCTGAGTCAAATTGAGGTGACATGAGAGGAGATCCTACAACTGATCGACAAATTAAAAACCAATAAGTCACCAGGTCTGGATGGCATACATCCAAGAATTCTGAAAGAACTCCAAGTTGAATTTGTGGATCTTCTGACAAAAATATGTAATCTTTCATCGATATCTGCCTCCATTCCTGAGGACTGGAAGGTAGCGAATGTCACCCCCATCTTTAAAAAGGGTTCCAGAGGAGATCCGGAAAATTACAGGCCAGTCAATCTGACTTCAATACCGGGAAAGTTGGTAGAAACCATTATCAAGGACAGAATGAGTAGGCACATTGATGAACACGGGTTATTGAGGAAGACTCAGCATGGGTTCTATAAGGGAAGATCTTGCCTCAGTAACCTGTTACATTTCTTTGAGGGGGTGAACAAACATGTGGACAAAGGAAACCCAATAGATGTTGTTTACCTTGACTTCCAGAAAGCTTTTGATAAAGTTCCTCATCAAAGGCTCCTTTGAAAGCTTGAGAGTCATGGAGTAAAAGGACAGGTCCTCTTGTGGATCAAAAACTGGCTGATTATACATATACATATACATTATTAATCTCACTTGGACTGGTTTTCCACCGCGAGTCTAATGTAGCAACAATTTTCACCTATGCATTAGGCCGATGTTACCTGGCTGTTGGCGGCTCCCTGGATTGTCGGCGGCTGTGGTTCCCAGATGAGGATTACATCTGGCAGCGTTGTGGTCCTTAGGCCGCTCCCGCTGTTGACGGTGCCGATGTGCTGGGTCAGCAGGGGGCCCTGGCGGGGGCAGACACTTGGATCGTGCTCGACTGGCGGCGCTGTGTTGGGCTCTTGTCTGGAGGGCTTCGGTGTTTAGGGGGCACGGAGAGGATCTCTGTCCCCTCCGTGCCTGCTGGGCTGCCGACTGGCGGGACTCGATTTAGCCCCAGGATAAAAGAGATGCCTGCATATAGACCGCACTTTAAACACTATCTTTACCATCAAAGCACTTTAACTGTTAGCACTTTATTCCTATTACCATCTAACCTAACTGCCTTATTGCTAACAATGAGGTCTGATTTATATTTTAGCTGCTAAATTTAACTGAACTTATCGTATTAGTGGTTGATTAATTTGGGGTGAAAAATTTGGGGGAAATTAAATTTGGGTTCAGTTTATTATTGAATTAATTAGCTATTATGATAATTGATTATTATTGGTTGATTAAGTTAGAAGTGTAAATTGAGGTGGGGGGATTTAGAACTTAATTGACTTAAGGGATAAATTGTTTAGCTAATTAATTAATGAGGTTAGATTAAGGGGTTTTAGAATTAATTAACTATTTAGAAAAGGTTAATTGGCAGGGTTGTTAGATTGATTGGTGGGGGGGTTCTTAGTTAGCAAGGGCAGTGGTGGTTGAGACTAGAACTGGAATACAGGATTATAACAGGGCATCCTATACCGGTTTGAGGTGACTGTGGAGACCAGTGGGGAGGGATGATCAGCCTGGGGATTCCAGTACTCCTGGGAAGGGGAGGATATGACGGTGGAAACAGACATAAATGTAACAAAAGGCGGCTGAGACGTGTGGGTGCTCGACCCCCTTCCAGTCTGTGTCCCATCCCAAGGGTGACAGGGGGTGGGGCCAGGCTGACTTACTTGCCTCCGTCACTGGTGCTATGCAATGCCAGGTCCATAAACAATAAGACCTCAGTCCTTTGGGATTTCCTGAGTGAACAGGATATGGACGTGGCATGCGTGACTGAGACCTGGGTGCGTGATGGGGAGATGGTAGCCCTCTCCCAAGTGGCCCACCCCCAGGGTACTCAGTCTTCCACCAGCCACGGACTAGCGGGTGGGGAGGAGGAGTGGCACTATTCATATGAGAGGCTTACTCCTTCTGGGGTCTCCCAACTCCAGAAGGTCTCATTTGGAGTACTGTGTGCAGTTCTGGTCGCCGCACCTCAAAAAGGATATTATAGCATTGGAGAAAGTCCAGAAAAGGGCAACTAGAATGATTAAAGGGCTGGAACGCTTTCCCTATGAAGAAAGGTTGAAACGCTTAGGGCTCTTTAGCTTGGAGAAACGTCGACTGCGGGGTGACATGATAGAGGTTTACAAGATAATGCACGGGATGGAGAAAGTAGAGAAAGAAATACTTTTCTCCCTTTCTCACAATACAAGAACTCGTGGGCATTCCATGAAATTGCTGAGCAGAAAGGTTAAAACGGATAAAAGGAAGTACTTCTTCACCCAAAGGGTGATTAACATGTGGAATTCACTGCCACAGGAGGTGGTGGCGGCCACAAGCATAGCCACCTTCAAGAGGAGGTTAGATAAAAATATGGAGCAGAGGTCCATCAGTGGCTATTAGCCACAGTGTGTGTGTGTGTGTGTGTGTGTGTGTGTGTGTATTTGGCCGCTGTGTGACACAGAATGTTGGACTGGATGGGCCATTGGCCTGATCTAACATGGCTTCTGTTATGTTATGTTATGTTATGTTATGTTATGTTAGATCTACAGCATTGAATGTGTGGGTCTGAAGTGGGATGTTGGAGAGGGTTTGGCGATCTGGCTGGTGTACCGATCACCTAATGCACCAGCCAGCGCCTTATCGTCCCTGATAGAGGCCGCAACAGGCTGGGCGTTGGAACACCCAAGGCTTTTAATCCTGGGTGATTTCAATGTCCATGCGAACTCTAATCAGGCGATGGACCTAGTGTCATCCATGGCTACACTAGGACTCTCTCAATTTGTAACTACACCCACACACCAGGCCGGGCACAAGCTGGATGTGATCTTTGTGTCAGGGGTTACAGTGACCCGAATTACTACTGATGCAGTGCCAGGCTTGGACCACTATGTCTTGAAGGCCTGTGTGGATGTGCCTCCCCAAACCCGTTTAGGCGACGAGCATATTTTAGCTCGCCTGCAGAACCTAATGGACCCAATACAGTTCCAGAGGGAACTGCGGGATCCCTGGCCCCCTGGCGACTCGTTTGATGACATGGTCGAGTCATGGCAAAATCGGCTCACCATGGCTATTAATGAGATCGCTCCCCGGCGCCCTCTGTGCCCCCGTTCAAAGATGGCACCATGGTATAACATGGATCTACTGCTGATGAAACGGAGGCTCAGACAGCTAGAGAGAACATAAGAACATAAGAGAAGTCATGTTGGATCAGGCCAATGGCCCATCCAGTCACACAGTGGCCAAAAAAAAAATTATATATATATACACACACAAACACACTGTGACAAATAGCCACTGATGGACCTCTGCTCCATATTTTTGCACATTGATGAACACGGGTTATTGAGGAAGACTCAGCATGGGTTCTATAATGGAAGATCACATATATTGGCCACTGTGTGACACAGAGTGTTGGACTGGCTGGGCCATTGGCCTGATCCAACATGGCTTCTCTTATGTTCTTATGTTCTTAGAGTTCACCTTCCACAGCAGCCATTTTCTCCAGGTGAACTGATCTCTGTCACCTGGAAATCAGTTGTAGTAGTAGATCTCCAGCCACTGCCTGGAAGCTGGCAACCCCAATGCAGAGTATGGACTCTGGAACTAATGTACTTTTTTCACCCTGTGGCTCATCCTGTATGCTTCTCTGTCCCACACGTACTTTCCCTCTCCCAAATCATCACCTCTGCACGTAGCACAAATCCAGCTCTGATGACATTGGCCAATAGCCTTTCTCTTTCTTGAAAAAGGGAGCATATGAGTTGCCTCCACAGAGCACACTGGTAGGTTTCCAGTTTGTACTATGGCTAAAAGAAGGGAGAAGAGTGGAGAAAGGGGAAAGTGGCAGTAGCCTAGACACTTGGGAGCATTTTTTGGTCCACACAGGCAACTATATTGTAAGATTGTCTCACAGTTCTCCAAATATGAGCTACCTAGATCAGGGGTGTCAAACATGTGGCCTGGGAGCCGAATCAGACCCCCAGAGGGCTCCTATCAGCCCCCCCCCCCGAGCAACTGGCTTTTGTCTGCTTCCTTCTCTCTCTCTCTTGCTTCCTTCTGCATCTCAACTAGCTTTACAAGGCTTGCTCAATTGCACAGGAGCTACAGAGCAAAACCACAGTTTTCTCCATTGGTTGAGGCTCCTCCCCCTCCTGGTCCCCTGGGGAGGGAGGGAAAGAGCCAGAGCTTCCTTTTGCCCAGTTCCCTGGATCCCATGGGAAAAATATAAAGCAAGCACCTTTAAGACCAACAAGTGCTAATGTTTTATTTTAAGTTTTTTTTAAAAAAAAATCTTTAGTTGTGTTTGTCTGTGTCCTTTAAAAAGTTTATATCTCTGCTACCTAATCTTAAAAAGGTACACACATGGTCTGGCCCAACACAGCCCAGCCTGGCCCGGCCCAACAAGGTCTCATTTATGTCAGATCCAGCCTTCATAACAAGTGAGTTTGTTACACCCTTGGTCTAGGCATTGTCATAGTCCAAAGCTTAGCAAGGTTCTGATATACACAGGATTCCAAGGGCACATTTGTAAGAGTTTTTTGAGAAAGGAAAAGATATGATGTTAACCATTTCCTGACTAAAGACTTGATCAGTCTTTGTCTGATTTTTCTGACTATCTTTTTACAATGACATCCAGATTCTCTCCCCCTCCCCTTTCCTTTAGCTGTACTACTGCTGCAATAAATGAAACTAAATATCTTTGTGGTAGCTCACTGCCAAAATAAAAACAAAACTTAATTTTAAAATGTGTTGGTAATGTACTCTCCTTCAGGCTGACTTATTCACTTTTTGGGCTGACACTGTTTTGGGGGGTTTGATGTCTTAACTGCCAGCATACAGGACATGAGGTGAACCAGCAGGTATTTGAGCATCCCTTAGAGTAAATACGATGGTAGGCATAGCTATTCCCTCAGGAACAATTAGACTATCTGCATCAATAATGACCATACAGAATTATTTCTTCACAATAAAGATCTTCAGTTTCTTTAGTTATATCCACTTGGCCATGGATTCTAGACCCAACTGAGGGCTGAGGGGGTACTCTGGGTATTTTGGTAAAGAAACATAGAGCTAAGTACCATCAGTGTTTTGATGACACTATACCTCAAAGCTCTGGATGATTTTGCCGTTTGCTTTACATTTGTCTGTCCGTCTACTGAGTATATGTTTATTCTGCCTTTACTCCAAAGATTTTACACATCAGTAATAATCCTGAGTTTCTGGGACACTGCAGGTCAGTCTCCATGGTGCTGAAATAGCCTCCTCAAAGATGGCGTTCTGAATGCTCAGATGTAAATTATTTAGACTATTGGAGCACCAGTTTGGTCACTCAAACAGATAGTCAAAAGCTACTGCGAGCATAACAGGGAGATAAGAGGCTACTAATGCCATTCATAACCAAGCTGAAAACCAAAGGAAAAGGGGTCAAAAAAGGATGTATGATCTGATTTCCTCTGATGTCATTTACTCACAAGGGAATGGAAGGTGCAGATCTAAAACTTACTGGGTCATCTTTTCCTAATTATCATTTTAAAGGAGTGAATACTACCTGCCCTCCTTTGAAGTAGAATAACTAGCCAACTGTTATTATAATTATGAAAACTAGAAGCAGAACAACTCTGTATCTTTCATTCAGGAATATATCCAGGCATCCATATAGTGTGCATCTCATGTAAGTAGTTATGATTTATTACAAATTGCTCTGTGTGTAATTAACCCATATTCTCATCCGTCACCAATCACATTGATGCGAATGGGTCTGATTTTTGAACTCTTTGAAGTATTAATTTTGAAAGTGCCTTTTCTCTTACATCTTTGTAAAGTTAAAATGAACAAATAAAATTCAAACAAATTGTGATTTAATGATGTGGAAAAAACAAAACAAAAAACTACTGGCAAAAACATTAACTATATTAATGTACAGAAATTAAATGTGGAAAGAGGAACTAAAGCAGACAAAATATGCAACAAAACAAAACCAGAGAAAGAAAATTAAAAATATGGCCAGAAACTATTCAAAATACTAAGGCTCCATTTATATTGAAAAAAGATTTGTTTTCTTTCATTAAATTAGTGTTCCATGAGACTAAAGAGACATCTCTTTTCTACTTTTAAGGATAATGAGTTGAGCACAATGATAGTTGCGGAACCCTCAGGAACAGAGAGAGATACATTGCAGAGGGGCTGCAGCTTGAAAGGGAAATTAACAAATAATTATCCCATTGTTGTATAAACTTTTGCTCCTTGTGGAAGGCTAGAAGAAAATTCTATCGGATATCTAAGCCAATGATTACAAGAACCCTATAAGACAGTATGAGACACATGATGTATGAATCTGAATATGCAGTTAGCTTTAATAATAATTACTAGAGAGGATACAGCCTATTTGCTAGATGTTATAACAAATTATAAGGCAGAGGGTTTTTGCCTCCACTGGCCAGAAGATGCCCTGATATATTTACTGTACTGTTATGGCTCGTCCAAATTACTGAAGAATTGCTGGAATTTAGCCTCTTAGAAAGAGTATTTAGCAGGAACCTTTATCATACTCATGCTTCTTGGATCTGGAGAGTGCCCCTTCCTTGTAGCTGTTTGTTTTCTAGAATCTAAGTACCAGAAAAAGAGAGAGAAGGGGGAAAGTGCAAGATACTTTTAGCTGTTTGTCCTAAAAAGAACAGTTCTGCATGTAAAATTTTTGATGCTAGTGGGTTGGATCCTATGATTCTGTTTCACTAACAGTAGAGTTCCTCAGGCCTAGGGAGACTTGCTCCAGTATTATGCCATTATCATTGTCCTGTTCATGAAAACTGCAATTTGGTTTGCTTTTGGTCAAATATAATCTCTTAACAGAATTTTCCTTTGTAGAAGCATAAATACAATATCATGAAGCTGCCTTGTACTGAATCAGTCCATCAGTCCATCAAGATCAGTATTTTGTGCTAAGACTGGCAGTGGCTCTCTAAGGTCTCAGGTCAAGGATTTTCACATCACACCTCCTGCATGGTCTCTTCAAATGAGATGCTGACAATTGAACATAGGACCTTATGTACGCCAAGCAGATGCTCTACCAATGAGCCATGGCCCCTCCCAAAGCTCAAAGATCAGAACATATCACTCTGGTAAATTAATATTTTCTGCCAGAGACAAAAAAACCCCTCCCCTGCTAGGAATATTTTACTTAACTGATAGCATGATCCATCTGAAGTTGAGAATTTGTAAGTGCCATAGATTTCATAGGCATATTAAGCACTTGCTGAATCCTCTCCCGCTGAAATCCAAAGGATTTAAAACAGCCCCATAGCTAAGAGTCACAGGCAGAGGCGGCCATAGTGGGGGCTGTAGGAGGGGCACCATGGGGGTGAAAGCAAGAAGCTGGAGAGGGTAGGGGTCACCCCTCTCCCTCCCACCTCCAGTGTGATTTAAATTGCATATAAGCTCCGATTCCTCTTCTTCCTTTCCTGGAGCTCAGCCTGCAGTGATCAACTTCCAGTTCAAAAGTTCAAAAGAAGGCTGATTTGTATCTCTGTGCTCCCTCCTCATTTCCCTGCTTTCCTGTGCCCCCTCCCCCAACCAGGAGCAGCAGGGAACACATGCAGCTTGTACACACCAGCTGGGGGAGACATGTCTTGGCCACCCTCCTCCCTCTCTCCCCACCCCAAAAGGACTCTAGCTGCCCTTGCAGCCTGTGCAATCTAGGGGCCTCTCCTCCCACCCACCCAAGAACTTACCATTTGGGCTCATGGCGGTGGAAAAAAGGCATGGAGCCCCCAGCTCTTCATGGCCAGACTAAGGGCTGCTGGGAGCAAGGGGTGGGGCTGGATGCCCACCTATCCACCCAACTTTTCGAATCTGCCTGCCCACCTACCCAACTATGCTCAGAGTGCTTCAGGGGAGACCTTGCTGGTGCCACTATCTGCTTCATGTGTTGAAGCAATCAGGGTGAGGGGGAGTCAAGTCTTGGGCAGCCTCCATAAGGAGGCTGGGCCCTCTGGACCCCATAGGGCACTACAGGCCTGATTTAAAAGTGGATATGGAGGGAGAGCATGCCAGAGTGTTTAACCTCTGAATAGCTACTTCCTCTATTCAGTATTCAAACCCCCAATGCTAGTTCATCTGTGCCTCAAAGCACTTGAGTGTGGGCCTCCTCTGAACTGTATCAAGAGAGCAGGCCTTTCAATATCTCTCCAAACCAGCAAGGATTTTCTTAATCACCCTCTCACTGGCTACCAGGACATATACCCTCTCTTTGTGTGAGATATTAGCAGCATGAAGGACTACAGCAGAGTTCTCATCTAATGAAATTTTGTTTATGAAACCCAGAGAGTATATTTTCATTCCCACTACATTCCAGCTCTCCTTTGAAAGAAGCAAAATTACTACAATTAATAATACCCTGTTACTCTAAATAATTCCAACAGATTGCATTCTTTGCTATACCATTTATCAACTGGAACTTTAAGTGTGTGTGCTATCTACCTTAGATCCATCTCTACACCCACCGATACTCTTTGAGAACTAAAATACATTTTATGTATATTAAAAGTAGTGAATGGGTCACATGATTTCTTGCACACTTTCTATGCAGGGGTGTCAAACGTATCCTGGGGGTCGAATTCGGCCCCTGGAGGGCTCCTATCAGGTTCCCAAGCAACTGGCTGTCATCTGCTTCCTTCACCCTCCCTCTTGCTTCCTTCTGCATCACAGCTTGCTTTGCAAGGCTTGCTCAATTGCACAGGAGCTATAGAGCAAAGCCTCTATTTTCTCAATTGGCTGAGGCTCCTCCCTTGGGGAGGAAGGAGACAAGGGACAGCTTGCTTTGCCATGGTCTCTCAGTCACACAGCAGAGCTAATGAGCCAAGCCTTTCTTCCTTCTATTGGCTGAGTCTCCTCCCCTTCCTGGTCCCCTGGGGAAGGAAGGAAAGAGCCAGAGCTTCCTTTGCCCAGTTCCCTAGATTGCACAGGAGAGCTGCAAAGAAAGTACCATTAAGACCAACAAGTGCTAATGTTTTAAGCATGTTTTAAGTTTTTTTTAAAAAAATCTTTAATTGTGTTTGTCTGTGTTCTTTATAAACTTTATATCTCCGCTACCTGGCCTTACATTTTATGACATCCATGGCCTGGCCTAACGAGGTCTCATTTATGTCAGATCTGGCCCTTGTAACAAATGAGTTAGACACCCCTGTTCTACAGCTTTTTCTACTGTGCAAAAGAAATTATGACTTTTGAAAAACTATTGCTATCTTGTCTTATGAATAGGGATAACTGTGTCACTCATCCCCTCCACCAACCCCAATACTAGCTTCACTGTATTACTGCATATAATTGGGCTTTGTTGACATCTTTAAATCAACAAGTGTTTAAAAAGGAATTTTCCAATACTGTGAATTTAGCTGAATGCTTCTGTTGAACTATTGAAAGAGTTTACTAGCCGGAACAGTTAATTTGTATTTGGCTTTTATCTCCTACAAATCATATACCCTTGACCAAAGAATGGTACACTCCTTCTATCTGGGATGGTTGTCCTCTTCCATCAAGTATGCAGGTTTCAGAGGGATGCACATGGAGTAGTCAGGGAGGTAGGGAACACCTGCCTAGCCAGCCAGATCAGCCAAATCAACCCTGGCAATCAATGGGTTACAGATGTCATAGCCAAATTGCCCTCACATCCAGCTTTTATCTCCATAAATCACTGACTGCCCATTTCAGTCCTACTTTTTATATTCATAAACTGTTTTTACAGCTACAAGTTAAAGTTGATATAAAGGCTAGATAACTTTCCTATAGCAAGTATTTTGTGCAAAATGCCCACCAATGTTTACATGGAAAAGAACTGGAAGCAATTCCCTCAGGAAAAGGCACAGCCTTTGGGAATACAACTTTCCTAGTCATGGATACTTTGTTTATAACTGATTCCTCACCAGCATTTGCTCTGCCCTCGCACTTCTCCCTGCGCCAGCTCAAGCTATGGATTCCCCACTAGTTGCTCCGCTCATGCCTCTTACATTGCAGCTCCTTCCTATTACTGTCACAGCAACAGGATGCTGGTTTTTTGGAGTTCCAGTTGCTGCGACAGGAATGAGAAAGAACCCCAAAGCAAGATGTGCTGCAGAGCGACTGGTAGGGAATCAATCACTTGTGTCGATGCAAGGAGAAGTACAGGGGCGGAGCAAATGCCAGTGAGAAATCAGTCGAAATCTACAATATACTATGGCTCACTGAGCAACTCACTGTAGGCTTCCTTACATTGCCTACAGAAAATACTTTCATTTGTATATTCGAGTACTTAAAAGTTCTCTATTGTATTTCACTATGCAGCTGTAATTAAGCATGATAATACTTATATGTAAAGCAAGAAGATTCTGAAATACAAAAGACTTAGTAAATTGGTTTTCTGCCATTCTTCAGACACCTGTACAGAAGAAATAGAGCAGTCCACAAATAAATACACAGGAGAGATGTTATTTCTGAGTAATACAGTCTATACTGTGTCTTATTCTGCTGTTTTGTTTTAGACAAAAGGAAAGATACATATTATAAATATTTATATGCTTTTTATGTTCCCAAATGCCTATTAAGTATGATGGAGCATGTAACTAGACAATATTTGGCATTAATGAGTTCTCATAGGAAGAGGACTTTTATTTATTGCAATAATAAACAAATGAAAAACTAAAAATCAACATAGAAGTTAATCTTGAAGGTTTGAAACCACAATAATGATACTATATATATATATATTCAGTGACTGTGAAATATTTGCAGAACTAGAACTTTTGAAAGAAATATAATTTTTGCTATTAGTGAGACAACATCTACATCATTTTTCCTGTGGTATATATATATAATTGGCTGAATTAAGCTACCTTCTGTTGCAGTTCAAAAATATGAAGACTACCAGCAAGACTGTATTTATTTAATTCTTTTGTACCCCAACCTTCTCTCCAGTGGGGCTCCAAAGTGGCTTACATTGTTCTCCTCCTCTCCTCTGTTTATTCTCATAACACCCTTGTGAGATAGGTTGGGCTGAAAGGGTGACTGGCCCAAGGTCACCCAGCAAAATTTCATGGCACAAGTGGGGATTCAAGCTTGAGTCTCCCAGATACTAGTCTTCTTAACCACTATACTACACTGGCTCTTGTGTGTGGAATCCTGACTGACAGTCATAAATTCAGTCTGTGTTTCTGAGGTTGTGGTTTCATAGCAATCCTATACAAATTAGACCTTTTGTAGGGTGGGATCACATGAGAGATTTATCATGACAGTATTCTGGCTCTGAAAAAGCCAGTTGTCTTTGAACTGTGCTGCGGCATTCACACAGCCCCTTCCCTGCTGCTGGGAGAGGCATGGGCCACACACAAGCAAGAGGAGCATTCATGCGTATGCGGGGCAGGTGAAGTGCCTGGCCTGCCATTCAGACAGCAGGGAAACCCAACCTACATACATTTTAGAGGTTTGCTACCGGGAAGTTCCAGTCCTAGTTCATCCTAAGACGAAGTTGGTATGGGAAGAACTCAGGGGACAGATGTGTGTGTGTAATTGCTCACATTAAATCCAGATGGGAGGCTTGACTAGGTTGGGCGAAATCTCGTGTGTGATCGGATCCTAAGACTATTAATTTAATGTAACTCTGCTTAGGATTGCACTGTGATACTGATCATACTATTAAGTAATAAATATTAATTTCATTCAAATGCCTGACATTTTAATGGGTAAAATATGAAACTGGTTTTGAAAGAACACTTTTCATTATGATATCAATTTCTGAGACCTAAAATGCCTGCGTATTTCTATAGTAAATATTGTCTTTCCAGTATATGTGCTACAAGTTAGTTGTCAAGACAGATTCTAGATGATCACAGAACTCAGTTCTGATGTGTGAGAATTAGTACAGGATTAGTACAAAGTCATCAGGATTTACCTGGGAAATCCTACACCATAAAAGGCATTAGAGGACCTGCATTTGAAGTGGCACTAGCAGAAGTTCCTATCAAGTACAAAGAGTTCCAAGGCGATTGGATAGTAGGAGTTCTAAATGATATAGGAACCTCGCTTTTAGTAGGCAATGACTTAGCTTCTGAATGAAAAGCGAGGTTCCTATATCAGTCAGTCAGACTGACTGACTGACTGATATAGGAACCTCGCTTTTAGTAGGCAATGACTTAGCTTCTGAATGAAAGAGAAGGCAAGCTAATCCAATAAACATTGTTACAAGAAGCAAGCCAGAACCATCAGCTGATGTGTCAGAACAGCAACCAGAAGAAGAGGAAACAGTGTTGCAGACCATCCATGCAGCAGAATTTCTCAGAGAGCAGCAACAAGATGACAACCTGAAAGAACTGTGGCAGAAAGCTGGGGTGAGTGATACTGAGATCACAATTGAACATCCGTGCCAATTTAAAGTGATAGACCAAAAACTATACCGGGTAACATTAAAAAGAAAACATAGCGTAGTATGGGAAAGAAAGAAGCAATTAGTCCTGCCAAAAAAGTATAGGATGCAAGTGTTGGATTTGGCTCATACAACACCCATGGCCTCTCACCTTGGCATCAACAAGACAAGGGACCAAGTGCAGGAACGGTTCTTTTGGCCAAATATGGGCAAGGACATAAGGGCTTTTTGTAAATCGTGTCAGACCTGCCAATTGGTGGGGAAAGCCCTGGATAAAACCAAAGGTCTATTACAGCCAGTCCCTATAGTCACAGAGGTATTTGGGAAGATAGGAGTAGATATCATTGGTCCTCTATCTAAAGTCACCAGAAGGAGAAACAAGTATATCCTTACAATCGTAGACTATGCCACCAAGTTTCCAGAAGCGGTTCCACTTAAAGACATTGAGGCTAAAACCGTGGCGGAAGCCCTGCTGAATGTGTTTGCAAAATTGGGTTTTCTGAAAGAGATGGTGACTGATTTAGGCACCACATTCATGTCAAATGTGATGCAAGAATTGTTGAGAGCTTGTGGGATCCGGCATGTGACCACAACGGCATACCATCTACAAGCAAATGGATTGAATGAAAGGTTTAATGGCACCTTGAACCATATGTTGAAAACCTATGCATACAAGCATCCCAACGATTGGGACCAGCGTTTGCAACACCTGCTATTCGGGTACAGGGAGGTACCCCAAGAAAGTTCCGGGTTCAGCCCATTTGAACTACTATATGGAAGACAAGCCAAAGGACCCCTTGATGTTCTGAAGGAGGCGTGGTACGGGAACAAGGACATCCAGGAGGCAGATGTCATCTCCTACCTATACGAACTACAACAACATCTGCAGGAGATGAGGACGGCCGCTGCAGACAACATGAGAAGAGAGCAATGACGGCAGAAACAGTGGTATGACTCCAAGTCCAGGGACAGAGAGTTTAAGCCAGGGGACCAAGTGCTGGTTTTGAAACCCAGAAAGAAGAACAAGTTAGATGTGGCCTGGGAGGGACCTTATACCATCGCCCATAAGGTCTCCAATGTGAACTATGTAGTAACCCTAAGTGAGAATGGTGAACAATGTAAAGTAGTCCATGTAAACATGTTAAAACCTTATTTTGATAGAGGTAATTTAGTATTAATAGCTAAGAAGGAAATGTGTGCGGGAACTGAATTGTCGGGTTGGGGGAAAATATCCCAAGAGGGTACCATCAGTGAGGTTCAGTTTGCCCCTTCTCTTACTGGAGAAGAAAGAGGCCAGTTACAAGCAATATTGGGAAAGTACCAAACAATTTTTTCAAATGTACCAGGTAAAACAAACTTAGCATGTCACAAGATTGACACTGGGGATTCGAGGCCTGTGGCACTCCCACCGTATAAAGTGACCGGCCCGAGTGCCAAGTATGTACAACAGGAGGTAGAGGAAATGTTAAAATTGGGTCTGATTGTACCATCTGAAAGTCCGTGGACCTCACCTGTAGTCCTAGTACCCAAACCTGACAAAACCATAAGGTTTTGCGTGGACTACAGGAGATTAAATAAAAATTACAGTACCTGATGTGTATCCAATGCCTCGCATAGACAAGTTGGTGGAGACAATTGGAGCTGCCAATTTTATTACCACCTTAGATTTAACAAAAGGTTATTGGCAAGTGGCTATGGACCCTAAAGATCAGCAGAAACAGCCTTTGTAACCAAAGAGGGACTCTTTGAGTTTACAGTACTACCATTTGGGTTGAGGAACGCTCCCTCCACGTTCCAAAGATTGATTGATAAGATGTTAGTGGGACTTAAGGTTTGCTCTTGCATATATTGATGATATTGCTGTTTACAGTACTACATGGAAAGAACATTTGCAGCATGTGGCCATTGTGTTCCAACAAATAAAAGATGCAGGTCTCACCATCAAAGCATCTAAGTGTCAGTTAGCCATGGCACAGGTGAAGTATTTAGGACATGTGCTAGGAGGAGGTAAGATAAAAGCAGATTGGGGAAAGGTACAAGCCATACACAAGTGGCCCAGACCCCGCACGAAGAAACAAATTAGAGCATTTTGGGGCGTAATGGGATACTACAGAAGATTTATTCCTGAGTTTACCGCTATAGCAGCCCCACTATGTGAGTGCACAAAGAAAAAGAACCCTGATCCAGTAAAATGGAATGCAGAGTGTCAGAAAGCTTATGAGCATCTGAAAGTGGTTCTGACCACTGAACCAGTGTTAAGAACTCCAGATTTTTCCAAGGAGGTTACTCTCTTTACTGATGCATCTAATGTTGGGATAGGTGCAACATTAAGTCAACAGGGAGAGGAGGGATAATATCATCCAATTTTTTATTTGAGTAGGAAACTGTTAGACCGAGAGCAACACCTCTCAGTGATTGAAAAGGAATGTCTAGCAATTGTATGGGCAGTAGGAAAATTAAAACCCTACCTATGGGGGAGGAAGTTTACATTATGCACAGACCATTCCCCCCTGAAATGGTTAAACCAGGTAAAAGATACAAACAGTAAACTAATAAAGTGGAGTTTACAGCTCCAGGATTATAATTTTGGCATACAGCATATCCCTGGATAACAAAATGTCGAGACGAATGTAAATTTTGAAAAGTTGGTTTGTATTGTGACATTATTACTTATACATGAAGGAAGGTATTATTACTTATACATGAAGAAAAATGTATATAGTTATGAATTTAATGTTGTAACATAATGTGAGAAGTTATAACGGAATATAACCCAAGTAAGTGTGCCCATGTACCCATTGCTCAGCAAAAGGCTGAGACCTTTCGCCTTACGCAATGATTCAGAAGGGAGGGACATGTGATGGTAATAGAAGGGTTAATAAAAAAAACTAAGGACTCATAGAGTCTGAGTCAGATGATCTAAGGGTGGGGGCCGGAGTGCTCGGAATTCTCAGGAGGAGTGTTTGACAGTTCTCCATCCATCTGAAAACAAAACACAAACCCCGAAGAGACTAGTATTGAGAAACCCATATTATACCCACCCCTTTTGTTCAGTAGTCGTGAGGTAAAATTCAGGAGGAAGGAACCGAGGCTGAAATAGGGGCTGGGGTCGCCATACGCTGCCTATAGAAGCGATCAAAGAGTAGGGCAGTCATACACCCATTGAGTTCAAGAGCTTTTGGGGGGCAGGTTTAGGATAAAGGTTACATTCTATGGGATCACTGGGGCGGAACAGTGCAATCCTAAAAATACATTTCTGGGAGTATCCTCCACTAAATAGGCCTGTTTAGGATTGCTCTCCAAGCCACATAGATAAGGTATTTGACATAACATCTTCATTCACGTATTCTGTCACAAGAGTGATCTAAGGTTGCCAACTGCCAGGATAAACAAATATCTGTCCTTTTAATACAGACTTATTGGGATGTGATTTATTAGTCGATGCTATTGACCTCCATGCTTCAGCTTCCCATTTTCATACATTAAGACCATATTTTAGGGACTGGAGATTTTTCTCTAGGCCTGTTAGCAATCCTAACAGTATTGTGAGATAGAGGTGCATATGCACAATCCATGTCCCTGTCTCTTGGAGAACAGAATAGTGCCTCTGAGAGAGTAACAAGCCCCAGTGTCAAAGCTCGTGAGGGCCTCCTAGAAGCGAAAGGTAGGGGGAAGTACACATAAGACACTACAGAGCAAAGCAAATGGTCTGACAGCCGTACTCCAGCAGCCTGTTCATTTCAGGACACCCTCATAGCCCATCTGCCCATTATTAATTGACTATGACTTCTGCTTCTTGTACCAGCAGACTGTATTAGTAATCTTCTCACCTCTCCAATTTAAAGAAATCTATCTACATGGTTCATGTCACCAGCATTGGGCTGGCACATTAGAAATTGTTAGGAATCTACCCCATTACTTGTCCTGACTAAGGCAGCTGTAGAAGGCAGGGAATGTGGTTGGGGTGTTTCTAAACAGCCTCTCCCTCTCAGTGCAAGTCCCTGATGAAAAACAATAGGCATTCCTGAATGGCCAGTGAGGTAGGAAAGCGGCATGGTATATAGCAGGGTTGAACAAACTTGCTTAATGTAAGAGCCACATAGAATAAATGTCAGATGTTTGAAAGCCACAATACATGAATTTCAGATATTCAAGAGCCACAAGACAGGGAAGGAGGCAAATAAATGGGGGAGGGGTGGAAAGAAAGCAACTTTAATTTTAAATGCATTCTCCAAGCCACCAGCTGTCTTGGCTTGGAGAAGTGATTTGAAGAGAGAAATGTGGTGGGGCTTCAAGAGCCACACAATATGTGTGAAAGAGCCACATATGGCTCCTGAGTCACAGTTTGGCCACCCTTGGTATAGAGAGTTCAATCTCATCAGATCTTGGAAGCTAAGCAGAGCCAGGACTTGGAACAGAGACCATGAAGGAATGCTGCAGAGGAAGGCAATGGCAAACCACCTCTGCCTCTCACTTGCTGGGGTTGCCATAAATCAGCTGTGATTTTGATGGCACTTTACACATGTACAAATGACCACTAAATAGCCATCAATTTGCCTTTATCCTAAATCATTTATAAAAGATGCTAAAAGCCACACCTGCCTGTAGGGTGGATGCCAAAAATGAGTATATCTATAATGACAGCTCTGACCAGGTAAAGGGGACAAGGGGGACCCAGATTCAAATCCCCAAGCCTCCAAGAAGGCTTAGAAGGGGGTGTTATGGTGTAATTCTAAGCAAGTCAACTCTGAATCCTACTCAAGACTATTTGGAGGAGGGTTATTCCCAGATTGCCTCAGCAAATAGTTGTGGCAATAAAATAGGGATGACTAACTATGCTGCCCTGAACTCCTTTCAAGAAGAGTGAGATAAAAATCTAAATGGATAAAAGGTCTGTGCTTTGGGGATGGCTGGAAAAGATTCAGTAATAACAATGCAATTGTAGACTTAGTATAATCTTCAAGGATGCTTTGGGCTTTTGATTTGTCCCTCTGTTTCTCTTAATCCTTCATGTTGTTTTAATCCCCCCTCCCCCATACTATTGAGCTTCTTTCTCCAGTTGTATTTCACATCTCTCTTAGGACATGGACAGTTCTGGCTGATACTCAAGATGATTGTGAGAAGTGGGAGTAGAAGACAGTAGAAGTTGAACTGTGAAAATCTGAGGTGTTCTTGGTGGATGATTGTAGATTCCTTGTAATCTGGTATAGTAAACCATGGCTTTTTAAAAGGTCTTTTGTTGCCACAGAATTTGGTTTAGAAAACACTAGGGGGCAGTGAAGAGGAAGCTGCAAATTTCTTCAGCAGTTTCCCAAGAGCTCCATACAGCTGTCCTTATCTTCAGTAAATGCCAGAGGATGACAAATAACAGCCCCTTCTCATTTGGAGGAGGGACAAAGTGTGCTTGCAAGACTTTACTGAGCCTTAGGAGACACCCCAGTTGATGTGCTGTACTGTTCTTTACCAACTGAATTCCCATATGGATTTCTGAAGACATCCTCTTCTGACATCAAAGGAGTTCTGTAACATAACTGTACACACAGAGCGAGTGCCAGCACAAGAGACAGATCATACAGAAACAACAGACCCCACAGTTAAGTCCTCTATAATTACAGAGGATATATGATCAAACAGCAGAATTGTTTTAAAATATTGCCAGAATCAGGGCAGCATGAATAAACAACCATTGGGTGTCTACTCTCCTCCCCAAATATTTTTCCAAATCGAGCCTGGATTAAGCTCTCTACAATATTTCAGATTTTAGGCTGCCTCTTGTTAACACTTTCTGATGACATCTGACTCTTTTAAAAAAAAACCTTCATTGGGTAAAAGAAATATGCACACCCTACCAGAAAATGCATCCTTGTACAATGGCAAAACAATGCAGACAAACCAGCTCTCTTATCACATTTCTGTTAAGCCTCTCACTATTTCAGATCACATATTCCCAAGCATTCTTCCTTCCTTCCCCTGGAATTGTAGATAGTGATGTCTGGAGGGGGATGGGGTTTAAATGCGTACTTTATATGATACACAGTACTTGATCCCCTTTGCTGTCAGGTGAAACTTGAGAAAGGTTCTTAAAGGAACTAATTGCTAAATGAAACTGTCACATGAAATTAACAATATGTCTAAGTGAAAAGACAACAGGTTCAGTGGCAGAAATTCATTGCAACAAAAAATCAGAGAATTTAGGAGGAAGGTTGGGACGATAGTTGAGGATGAAGGGCACAAAAGATTTTAATCTTATTGTTGCTGTTATCAAATTATACCCCACAGATTTTAAATAAACAGTATTCAGTGTCTTTGCTGGTATTACAGTTTAGGAAAGCTAGATGAAACATGTAAGAATGTTGATTATTTTAAACTTTTGCTTTGGAAAAGCAAAATGATGTACTGAAAATATGGAAAAATAAAGCAGCCCTTTGTTCTCAAGCAGGCAATAGAAGAGTGGGGGGGATTTATACCTGCCCTTTTCTTGGAATCTCAAAGCGGCTTACAATATCCTTTCCCTTCCTCTCCTCACAATGGTCACCCTGTGAGGTAGGTGGAGCTAAAAGAGCTCTTTTGAGAACTGCTCTTGAGACAACAGCTCTTTTGAGAACTGTGACTGACCAAGGTTATTCAGCAGATACATGTGGAGCAGTTGAGAATCAAAGCAGTTCTCCCAGATTAGAGTCCATGCACTTAACCACTACACCAGACTGGCTCGCTAATGAACTGTTATACCAGGGGTGTCAAACATGTGGCCTGAGGACAAGATCAGGCCCCCAGAGGGCTTCTATCAGACCCGCAAGCAACTCACTGTCATTTGCTTCCTTCTCTCTCTCTTGCTTCCTTCTGCATCACAGCTTGCTTTGCCAGGCTTCCTCAATCACACAGGAGCTACAGAGCAAAGCCTCTTTTTTCTCCATTGGTTGACTAGTGCATGAAGCAATTTGCGTACAAAAGCTCGCAGTCCCCAGCCAATTCATGGTTTCCCCCTGGATCTTAGGCTTAAAGCATTGATCATGAGATTTCTGTAAAGAATGTCAATAAATCAAAAGTAGGTTTGCAACTTACAGACACACACCTGAACAACACCTGAACAGTGTACTCAGGATTGCTACAGTGCAGACATTGTCTCCAGATTTTGATGTAATAATTCAGATCAAGAGGTGTCACTTATCAGAAACTGTTAAATAAACAAAATATTGCAAGAGTGCTAAACTTTTAAGCATATTTTATTTTAAGTTTTTTTAAAATATATATATATATAATTGTGTTTGTCTGTGTCCTTTATAAAGTTTTGGTATATAACAATTTTATTATCCTGTAATATTTTGCAATAATAGTCATCATCTATTATTAAAAGTTCATACAAAAACATTACATTTTTCTCCTCCCTCCCCCCCTTTTCTTGACCGCCAACGGTGTATTTTAAGTAAATTGCTAAAACTAAAAGGTAATTTTTTCAAATAAAGTATCTTCATAAAAAAAAATTTACAGCAAGAAGATAAAAAGAAAAGAAAAAACCATATATAATAATTATAATTCATCTTCATTAGAATCCTTTAGTCCTTATCAAAAGAAAATTAAAAAGAAAGTATACTCCCACTTTTTGACTATAGTCCATGTATACTTCCTCCAAAGTTCAACTATTGTCAAAAATCGCCAAGTATCCTTTAACCTTCCATAGTTTTTCAACATATATTTGAAATTTTCCCCATTCATTTTTAAACTTCTTTAGATCATTTTCTTTTAAGATTCTTGTAAACTTGTCCATTTCACTCCAATGCATGACTTTTAAAGTCCAGTCCCACTTTTCTGGTAGTTTATCTTGCTTCCACATCTGCACATATAAAGTCATTGCTGCTGAAAGCGTGTACCAAATTATCATTCTATCTTGTTTCAGAAATTTTTCCATTTGTAATCCCAACAAAAAGATCTCTGGTGCCTTCTTAATATTATAACTCAAAATTTTTGAGATCTCTTGCTGAATCATTTGCCAAAATTGTTTTGCCTTTACACAAGTCCACCACATATGGTAGAAAGTTCCTTCATGTTTTTTACATTTCCAGCATCTGTCCGACACCTGATTGTTCATTTTTGCCAGTTTCTTAGGTGTCATATGCCACCTATATAACATTTTAAAACAGTTTTCTTTAATGTTATAACATGTCGATATCTTCATAGAGTTCTTCCATAAGTACTCCCATGACTCCATCTGTATTTCCTTATTTACATCGCCCATTTTATCATTTGAGATTTGACTACTTCATCTTCCATAGACCATTTTGAAAATAGTTTATAAATTCTTGAAATCAATTTTTCGTTATCACCAAACAGCATTCTCTCCAGTTCTGTTTGTTCTTGTCTTATTCCATCATTTTTAATGTCCTGTTCAAACAAGCTTGTTGTAATTGGAACCAGTTATATTTATATTGTAATTCTTCAGCCGATTTTAATTCCACCTTCCCTCCATGTATTTTTAACAATTGTTTGTATGATAGCCATTTCTCTTCATTGATTTCTGAATATAATTTTATTACTTCTGTTGGCACAATCCAAAGCGGGTTCCTTTCATCTCTTATATCTCTCATGTATTTAACAAATTGCTTCTTACACAGTGATGTGTGAAAAAACTATTCATCTTACTTTTTGCGTAACACATATATGCACGCTAACCAAAAACATTTCCATGACCTTCTAGTACTAGTAGTTTTCTATTTAATAACGTCATCCATTCCTTAATCCATACCAGGCATACTGCGTCATGGTACAGCTTTAAATCAGGCAGTTGGAAACCTCCCCTTTCTTTTGCATCAATCACAATTTTAATTTTAATTTTTGGCTTTTTCCTGGCCCATACAAATTCTGAAATTTTCCTTTGCCATTTACTAAATTGTTTGTTATCTTTCACTATTGGAATTGTTTGAAACAGGAACATAATTCTTGGAAATACATTAATTTTAATTGCACCCCCGACAACCCCAATAAACATAAAGCCCTGGACGTCATTGCCCAAAACTGATGCTTTGTCAGAGGGCTGCCTCCAAAATGACAAAACAACAACCCTTCGCAACTTCCCCGCACAGCCAAGTAATTGGCCAATGCTGAAACTGGGCAAAGCTCCACCTTGGTGGACCTCCACTTGGTGTAAGCATCCACCAGAATGAAGAATGTTTGGCCCTGAAATGGCCCCACAAAGTCAATGTGTAACCTAGACCACGGCCTCCTATGGGTTTCCCAGCGGTGGACAGGGGCACTGGGCGGTTCGAGCCAGGACTCCTGGCAGGCCTGGCACCTTCAAACCCACCCCTCGATCTCTTTGTCCATCCCCGGCCACCATACATAGCTGCGTGCTAGGGCCTTCATCTGTACAATCCCTGGATGAGTTTTGTGTAGGGCCTCCAGCACTTATTTCCGCAATGGGGGGGGGGGGACCACCACCCTGCTTTCCCAGAGAATACACCCCTTGTGAGTGGACAGTTCTTCCCTGCATGTTGTGAATGCCCTGAATTCTTCGCCCTGTTTTCCCTTGGGCCATCCCCCCCCCACCCAGTCGAGAACCCGCGGAGGTAGTTTGTCCCGCCCGGTGGCCTTCACTACCTCGGCAGCGTGGAGGGGTCTCTCCGGTAGCGTTTCAATGAGCATCACATGGTGGGCTGGAGCCAGGGCCGGATCCATGGAGGGCAGCGGCAGGCGACTGAGGGCGTCCGTGTGTCCCATCGCCATGCCTGGGCAGTGGACCAGGGCATACGAATAAGAGTTTAGGAACTGAGTTTAGAATCTGTGGCGTCTGGTGGTCTGGGGCGAGGAGTCCCAGGAGCGGCTTGTGGTCCGTGGCAATCGTAAAACGTCTACCGTACAGGTAGTCGTTAAATTTATGCACCCCCGTCACGATTGCTAAGGCCTCCTTATCAATCTGGGCATAGTTGCGCTCTGCGGGGGTCAGGGTCCTGGAGTAATAGGCTACCGGGACCTCCCTCCCGCCCGGGAGTTGGTGACCCAGGACGGCGCCCACCCCATACGATGACGCATCACACGCTAAGATCACCGGCAGGGCTTCATCAAAATGTTGGAGCACGTTATTGGATACAAGGAGCCCCTTGACCACCTGAAAAGCGGCTGCCTGCTTCTTTCCCCAGACCCACGAGGCGTTGTTGTCTAGGAGCCTATGGAGGGGTTTTGCTATGGCCACTTTGTGGGGCAAAAATGAATGATAAAAATTTAATAACCCCAAGAAACTTTGTAGCTCCACCTTGCACGTGGGGGCCAGGGCATCCACTATGGCCTTGGTCTTGTCGACCATCGGATGGATCCCTGCAGCATCCATCGCAAACCCCAAGAACTCCACCCTCAGCACCCCGAGGGAACACTTTTCCCGCTTGACTTTCAGTCCGGCCACCTGGAATCGGCAGAGTACCTCTCGCAGACAGTTGCTGAACTTCTCCGCGTCTGGTGTGGCGATCAAAACATCATCGGAAAATGGTTGCACCCCAGGGATCCCTTTGAGGAGGGAATCCATCAAGCTCTGAAAGACCCCCAGAGCCATACCCCAAATTGCAACCGTCGCACCCTACACACTCCCATGTGGGTCACTATGGTCTGGGCTTCCGCCGTCTCAGTGTCCACTGGGAGCTGCTAGTACACCTGGGCCAAGTCCAGCATCTCAAAAATTTTAGACCCCGCTAGTGCTGCCAAAAGTGGCTGACTACTGGAACAGAGTATGGGTTGTCTTGTAGTTCCTTCTTTATGGTGCACTTGTAATTGGCACATATGCGCACGTCCCCGTTTGGCTTCACCGGGGTAACTATTGGGGTTTCCCATGTGGCATAGGAAACTGGTTCCAGCACTCCCTGGGTTGTGAGATGGTCCAGCTCTGCTTCAATTTTGGGCTTCAGAGTGAACGGGACTCACCTGGCCTTCAGCTGTATCGGTCGCACGTGGGGGTCAAGGGGTAAGGTTATGGGAGGGCCCTTGTAACACCCTAGGGCCCCATCAAACACCTCTGGGAATTTCCGGCACACGTGCTCGAACCCCTGCATCCCCAGCTGCTGCACCCCCACGATCTGAATTCTCAATGGTCAAAACCAGGCCAGGCCCAGCAGTGTGGTGAGCTGGCGTTTGGCCACAAGTATATCCAGTTTCCCCCTAAAGCTCTTAAACTCCACCCTCACCATGGCCCATCCCAGAATCTGTACAGGGTTCTTTTGGAAGTCCCGTAGTATGAAGCCAGCCGGTCGCAGCCTGGGCCGACCACGCGGGCACAGTTTTCTTAGAGACTCCTCCAAAATTATGGAGATGGAGAAGCCTGAGTCCAGTTCCATCAGGCAGGGGCTCCCCTCGATCCTGATCGATACTTTGACCTTGTCGGGGGTATTGCTGGGCAAGTTCATTCCCTGCAGGCTAGTCGAGGTGGTCGAGTAGTCCTCGGTCGAGTCCTGGTTGGTGGACTGGCATCTGCGGGTGGCCTTGGCCCAGCAAGCCCGTGCAATGTGGCCCATTTTCCAGCAATTCCTGCAGTCCACGTTGCGATAGGGGCAGTCCCGACTCTCATGTAGGTCCCCGCAGCTGGCGCACTTGGTGGTGGCTGGTTTCTCGGTCGCTCATGGCTGCTGGGTCGCTCTCGGCCCCATCCCTGGTTGGTGCCGTAGCTGGTGTGTCTCCTCCTCCTCTGGGTGGCTCTGCGCCATCTCCTCCTGGTGGACGGCTTCTGCCCGCGGGTTGTGGAAAGCTTTAGTGGCTCTCTCGAACGCGGCAGCCTCATTTAAGGTGCCCTGGAGGGTGAGCTCTTCCTTTGCCAAGAGCTTTTGTTGTAGTCTTCCATCCCTCAGGCCCCAGGCGAAATGGTCCCTCAGGGCCTCCTCTAGCTTGTCAAAGCTACAGTTTCCCGCAATTTGGTGGAGAGCGGCCAGGTATTCAGCTGCCGTCTCTCCCGCCTCTTGGTCCCTCTTGTGGAAGAGGAATAGGCGGGTGATGATTGAGGGTTGGGGCAAGAAGTGCCCAGTAAGGAGTCGGACTATCTCCTCGTACGTCTTCTCCGTGATCCTCGCGGGGGCCGAGAGACCCTTGGTGATCTCGAATGTGGCCTCTCCGCAGACGCTCAGGAGCATGTCTCTCTTACGGCTGTCGTCCGTTATCATGTTTGCTCGAAGGTTGCAATCGACTCGCTCTATGTAGGTCTCCCACGTCTCCGGTTTAGCGGGGTTGAATTCTTTGAGACGACCCGTCGTTCCGCCCGGGTTAGCCATGGTGGCTGCAGCGGCGGCTGCTTCTGTCTCCCTAGACGGTGTGCCTTCTTCATCTCTGGCCAGGTCCACGAAGTCCCTCTTTGGGAGTTACCTGGCTGGTATCCCATCCTTGTCGCCACTGTAATGTACTGAGTGACGAGACGGGTTGAAGGCAGCATGCTTTATTCGGTGGTGCATTACAAGAGAGAGAACACGCAGGCCGGGTCCCGCTTATATACATTCCCCGGAACTGCCCCCCAGTCTGACCAGTCCAATCCCGGCCAGTCAAACTTCCCACCACAGATCTTGATGTGCGGAGCGTCTAGCGAGCTACATCCGGGGACCAGTGGGTTTCCCCTGGTCGCCTCTGTAGCGATCGCCACGTGGTACGTTAGCTTACGCTTCAAGACATAACACTAAGCA
The DNA here is from genome assembly GCF_032191835.1 of Heteronotia binoei. NCBI lineage: Eukaryota > Metazoa > Chordata > Lepidosauria > Squamata > Gekkonidae > Heteronotia > Heteronotia binoei. The sequence goes on from NC_083226.1 coordinate 76,030,439, forward strand.
CATTTTCAATGATTGTACAGAGACAGAGACCACTCATAAACTTCATTCAGCAAATCACATTTGAGAAATACTGAGTACAATGTGACTTGCTGCAGTACTTGTGTTTGAGAGAGTGAATTGTGTCTGCTCTGATCTCTGGCAAAAATCCAGACATTGTAGTGTTGGGTCAATGAATGAATGTAAAACTGGGCGTTATGCTTGCCTGTTAATATAACAGAATCTGAAAATAAAGAGAGGTACATATTAGTTTGACAGTTATGAGTCACTCTTGTGAATATTCATCCGTTGGATCAGCTATTTCTGTTCAGTGTGCTGTTCTCATCCGAAGGAGCCCATTGTGTAAGGGTTGTAAGAAGCCTCTGCCAGAAATATTCAGTGTACAGAAACTACATTGTGATTCCCACATTGTACAGAGACTCTTACAGATGTTCCCTTTACTGGCAGTTTGTTCTTTTATTGTGCTTTATTATGTCCTTTCTTTCTACCTGCAGCCTTTCTAGCAATCCTGTTGTGCTCTAAGAATTCATGCTGCGCCTTTTCCCTTTACATGGTAGTTCCATCATGCAGCTTCAGCTACATTATATACACTCTTTTCATACTGTAAACAAAGCTCTTTTTGGAAGCAACTAGATAGCTTTCATGCCATCAACTAAGAATAAGAGACCATGCAATAAATAGTGCACAATTCTTGATCTACAAACCAAGAAGACACTTCGTTTGATACAGGTCTAGATTAATTATGGTGCTACAGGATAGTATCTTTAGTCACTTTGCAGTTTCTACAGTGGCAGAGTTGCCAAAGTCCAGTCATAACATTGACTGGAAACCTACAATTAGGGGTGTGCATTCAGTATAAACCAAGCCAAATAAATACCCAAAAAATGCCTTATTGGTTTTTTTGTATTTATTCAGCTGAATAAAGATTCTCTGATCTGATATATACCTGAGTCTGAATAAAAGCCAATATTATTTGGCTTTTATTCAGGCACAAATTAGAATAATAGAATCACAGAGTTGGAAGGGACCCCCAGGGTCATGTAGTCCAACCCCTTGCACAATGCAGGAAATTCACAGGTGCCTTCCCCTGCAACACACACATCCATTGTCCCCTGCTCCAAGCCTTGAAGATAGTAAAAAAGAAAGAAAGAAAGAAATTCTCCAGAATTCCTGGCCAAACTGGCCAGGAAAAAAATTGCTGCCTGACCCCAAAGTGGTGAAAAGCATTTCCCTGGGTGTGTAAGAAGGGGTCACAACAACTAATCACTGATCCAACCCCTCCTAACTTCACAGAATGAGAATGGCTGTAAGATGGCCATCTAGCCTCTATTTAAAAATCTCCAAAGAAGGAGACCCCCCACCACCTCCTGAGGAAGCCTATTCCACTGAGGAACCGCTCTGTCAGGAAGTTCTTCCTAATGTTTAGCCAAAAAATCTTTTGATTTAATTTCAACCTGTTGGTTCTGGTCCACCCACCAACAGAAAACAACTCCACACCATCCTTTATAGAGCAGCCATTCAAGTACTTGAAGATGGTGGTCATATCTCCTCTCAGTCATCTCCTCTCCAGGTTAAACATACCCAGCTTCTTCAACCTTTACTCATAGGACTTGGTCTCCAGATTCTTCACAATCTTGGTTGCCCTCTTCTGGACACATTCCAGCTTGTCTACATCCTTCTTAAACTGTGGTGCCCAAAACTGAACACAATACTCTGGGTGAGGTCTAACCAGAGCAGAGTAAAGCGATACAATCACTTCACATGATCTGGACACTATACATCTGTTGATACAGACCAAAATCACATCGGCCTTTTTTAGCTAATACATCATACTGCTGACTCATGTTGAATGTATGGTCCACTAAGACCCCTAGATCCTTTTTACACATGCTACTGCCAATACAAGTCTCCCCCATCCTATAATTATGCATTTAATTTTTCTTACCTAAATGCAGAACTTTACATTTAACCCTATTAAAATTCATATTTAAATGCCTTCCCCTATTAAAATTCATTTTAATAGGGGAAGGCATTTAAATAGACCATGGTCTCTTTAAATGCCTTCTCTGTTCTCTTGCTGAATCCCACTGCTGCTGCCACCATGGCACAGGCTGGCTTGGAGAAGGCATTTAAAGTGACCTCTCCAAACTGGCCTGTGCTGCTGCTATGGAGGTGGTGGAACTTGGCAAGTGCAGTCAGGCATTTAAGGGGTCTCTTTAAATGCCTGAATTCACTCATGAGCCACACCTCTGCCACGTATCTCAGCAAGTGAACTCAAAAGGCATTTACAGAAACCAGAATCTCTTTAAATGCCTTCTTTCCCTCCATTGAAAGCAATGGCCAGCATGGCCAATGGCTGGGGCTGATGGGAATTGTAGGCAAAAAACATCTGGAGAGCTACCGTTGGCCACCCCTGCTCTAGATTTTCACTACAGATTCACTACAAATGACAGAAGTATATTCTGCAGTGTATTTGTCCCCTGTAGCACACTGGTATGATCTATTGATAGAGAGGCCTACCTTGTGATAACATTTGGACTACATGGCCTTTTTCTACCTTCAGTTCTGTTATCTTTATGAAGCAACAGGAGGAAGAAATTTCAGATACAAGGAAATATGGAAAGTTTCTGTCGTGGATTGTTGGTTGGTTCAAAGTAAAATTGGTATATAAAATGGGTGTATGATTTATTAATAATTCTTTCTGCAGTCAACCATGGCTAGGGCAACATACAGGTAAACCAGAACTTTTTTAAAAAGATAGCAGTCTGAATTACAGTTCCTCAGCAACCATGAAAGATTAAAAGATTTTGAGGACCTTGTGCTGAGGCCCTTCTTTGGCAGTTGAAATACTCAGCTATTCTGTTTTCTTTTTAATGGAATCTGCTGAAGAAGCTCATTTTATAATGTATAAGATGTCAGGAAACTGATATAAATGTTATTGCAGAAGGAAATAACCTGTTTTAGTTCCCATGATTACACTTCAAAGCAGCTGTGCCCCCTGAGAACAATTGAGAGATTTATTTCTCTTATAAATCCTAATTTTACAAAGAGGTCATGCTTTCCGTAAATAAAAAGGAATTTGTTAAAAGTTATAGACGTCTTATGAATTAGAGAGATTACATTTTGGAGTACCAGCTCTCTTGAGGTGAGACTCTGAGAAAAAATGGAGGGAGTGGGCAGACATCCTCCAAACGCTGTTCTGGAGGGTTGCCAACTACCTTGATATTGTTCCAAAAAGTGGAAGTTTACTTGAAAGAAGAGCATAAAAATTAAGAATTGACTTGCTGGAGCAAATCAAGTCCAGCATTCTCCTTTAACATTGACCAGTCGAATGCTGAGACAAGAAAACTCAAATGTTATAAAGCTGATAACAGTAAAGAAATTTGATGGTGTAAATATTCTTGTTTGTAAATTCATGTGTGACAAAACAAAGCCATTCATGATTCACTGAATGAAGATTATACATTCCATGATTACAAAGAGACATGAGGGAGACCAGGCACAAATTGTCACAGGTTTCCATAAGTCATCGTGAAGCAGAAGGCCATCCTAGAGCAGGGCAATAATTGTAAGTATTAGAGTTGAAATTTATTTCAAACAGAGATGAGAAGGAGAAGACATGATTAATGTTATAAGAAGAAATTGTGGCAAATTTCAAGAAACTCCTCTCTAGAAATAGGGAGAAGAGGAATTTAGATTGTTTTCTACTACTTTGTGGGAAAAACAAAGATATTACATGGGGAATATACCTCTATATTTATGAGTCTGAATTGACATTGGCTGGTCAGGAATGAGATCATGGGGTCATGGTGAATAGTTCAGTGAAAATATCAACATTTGTGTGCAGCTGCAGCACTGAATAAAGAAAATGTTGTTTTAAGGATTATTGGGAAAGGGACTGAAATTAAAAAGCATAATATTGCATTGACCTTGTATATCAGAATCTTACACCTGCCACAGATATTGTGTATCTGTGTCTGTGTCTGAAATACTGAGTACAGTTCTGGTCCTCATCTCTAAGATGGTATGTATATGTATATGTAGAGGTAGATATATATGTAAAGTCCATGGAAACAGAAAACTGTCACAGCAGGGAGAAATTTCCCCCTTTCTTTGCTTGCTGAGCTGGTTTTCTATTGGCACAGAACTGTTTATTTAGGGGATTCTATAACTTGAGCCAAAACAATCCTCTGCCTACAATCAGAATAGGTACAGCTATTCTAACAGTTCTGCTTTCTACTTTTGCACCCCCACTTTATTCTTCTGTATATATAAATTAGGTTTTAGATGGCTTTAAAAAGTGCATTAGTCAAGTTTATGGAAAACTGAACCATCAATATGTCTAATTCTCAACATAGTCCCATCTATGGATACTTAAATCTAGAGACTGGGACCATGGGCAAACAAGACAGATCTCCCTACAAATCTGAAAAAAGCCCGAAGTTTGCTGAAAAGTCTGAAATTTAAGAAAAAAATACATTGAGGGTTTAATCCCCCTCCTGGAAGTGATAGAAGGAAAGCCTATAGCTTTAAGAAATGAACGCCCTTAGTGGTCGTTGCTGGGTAACCCCATCCTTCAAGCCTTGGTATCTGTCAGTAAAAGGCAGGGGGAGAGGCAGGGACTTTCCCAGGGCTGTTTTGTCCTACAATGAAGGGTTCATTGAGGACAGGTCAGCAACAGCTACAAAGAAACACATTACTTGCAGGATTTACCTAGCCTGGCTGCTTGCTACTGTTCAGGGGCAGCTACCCAATGAAAGCCAGTGTGGTATATTGGTTAGAGTTTCAAACCAAGACCTGTTAGACCCAGTTTCAAAGCCCCACTGTGCCATGATGCTCACTGGATGACCTCGTGCCAGACAGCCTACTTCAGGGCTGTTATGAGGATGTTGCCTATATCCAACTTAAAACCTTTGCTTGAAATCAATGAAGAATTTCTGTTAATTAAAAGACCTCTCTTCCTGACTCTGTTCCACAACAAACTAGTATGAATTACCTGATCCAAGAGAGCACATTACTTTACCTTTTCCACATGTTGGCTCCTCTTCACTAATTTTATCCTTTGATCATCATAGTCACTTATTTTCTGCTTCTGTATTTCTCCATTATTCCACATTTCCAAGGCTGTGTGGGGCATAGCATGGATGGACAGTGCCATACATTTAGCTGGAATTTGTCATCAATTGCAGAGTAAATAGATATTATAAAATTAGCTTTGATGTATATGAATTGTGTATGTGTAATTGACCATCTGTAATTATGTTAACACCATTTATATTTATTTATTCAGCCACCATTTTATGTATTGCATTAGCCACATTTACTCAAAAGGAAGTAAACTCTGAATAAAAGGCAATCTCCATTTTAAAAGTTATACACAAGAGGTTATTTTTATTACTGTATATAATTTTTGTATGTGAATTTAAGACCACCCTGCTATTTTCTTGATGGCACATGTGGGGGGAAAGTCTTCCTTTCAAGTAAATACATATGTGAGCGTAAGCAGGGCTTTTTTGAAGCAGGAACTCATTTTCATATTAGGCCATAGACCCCTGATGTAGCCAATCCTCCAAGAGTTTACAGGGCTCTTCTTACAGGGCCTACTTTAAGTTCTTGGAGGATTGGCTACATGGGGGGGGGGGGGTGTAGCCTAATAGGTGAAGGAGTTCCTACTACAAAAAAGCCCTGAGCATAAGCATTCCTGTAACAGACATGTCTTTTTCCAAAATCTGCTGAACAGTCCAGTTTGTGAGACCATGGCAAACAAACACGTTTTCACATTCAATGGATTGTACAACTGCTTTGTACCAGCACTACACTTTTGTCAAAATCTTTCACCAGCCACATATATTTGCTGCAGAAATTTTATACTTTGCCAATATGATATGGGCAGTCATTGCAGTATGGCAGCCATGAAAGAATAGTAGCATCAGGAGGGCAAAACTGGATGAGCTTGCCAGTGCAAGGATTGGCACCTATATGAAGCTACAGTTGGTATTTTTCATATTGATTCTAAAAAAGAGTAATACATTTATATCCAGGGCTTTTTTGAGCAGGAACTCACAGGAACACAGTTCCGGCTGGCTTGGTGTCAGGGGGTGTCCTAATATGCAAATGAGTTCCTGCTGATCTTTTTCTACAAAAAAGCCCTGTGTGAAACAATGGTGACACCAGGGGGTGTGGCCTAATATGCAAACGAGTTCTTGCTGGGCTTTTTCTACAATAAAGCCATGTTTATATATCTCACATTGCTTTTAAACTGTTTAATGGCAAACAAGCTAAACTAGCAAAATCAGTTATGTGTGGTCTAAAATAATTTTGCACAATTCAGCTCATCTCTGCTATCACTGGTTTGAACAGGTTTTCCTAAAAACTTAGAAACCTATTCCAGAACAAAATATAAGGATTTTTGCTAGCCTGGCAATGCCATCCTAAGAACATTTTCCTGGCAGTGAGCTTCATGGAATAAATTGGGACCTTGATAAGTAGATATGCTTAGGATTGCTCCCTTTACCACTCAGTGGGCACCTTCAGTGAAAGGGGGAGGGAAATACCTTTCAAGTTTAACCTTCTAAAACTGGACAGAAAACTGAGTTTAACAGCATGGCAAATAATATTCACTTTTAAAATAGTAGCATTAAAGCACTATTAAGTGGTTTAAAGGTTTTAGAAAGCAACACATTTACAGCACTATAACTGCCCTAGTTAATGTTAGTAAAAAACACAAATTATTCTCTCTCTTTTTTTTACAAAGCAGTAAGGAGATCCCACTGTGAGATGTATACATGGCTGCTCAGATAAATTAGCATGAGCTATTTCTTTGCTTTCTGTAAAAAAAAAATTACTACCGTAGTGTTCAAGCTTGTATTTATTTTCATTCTTACTTTGTATTAAAAGACACTGTTATTCCCCTAAAGCCCTGTATTTTAAAATATGGAACTGACTGTGCGTAATAATGACTGGGAGCTGATCTTGATTTAGGAATGAATTTAACCATTCTGGGAGTCATTACAATAAAATGATTGCACATATTAACAAGCAATTTCAGTACAGTGGAGCACCAAGTCAAGCAGCAGCATCTAACATAACTGGCTGTAGAGCTGCCAATTTATGATTTTAAAAATATCTGGAGATGACATCACCACAGGCTTCTCTATGTTGGATAATGTAACTCTGCATACAAGAGGATCTGGGAGGGAAAGGGTTAGGAGAATTTTCTCATTCAGGTACACTTAGCAGTTGGCCCCACTCTATTATCGGTTAGAAGTTGAGCTGCTTTGACCATTGCTTGCCTTATGACTTATCTTATACAGCCCTTTCTTCCTCTTATCTGGGCCTGTAGCCAGAGGTGACATCATCACATCACCAACATCAGGGGTTGATGTTCTAGATTGGGGGGAAACTCTATGGTTTGCAGCTAATTTTACCATAGAGTTTTGCCAAAAAACTAGAGCATCACTGTGTGATGTTGCCAATTGTGATGATGTCACTTCCAGGTGACATTATCACATTATCTTTCAGGCCAGTTGGGGGTGGGATTTCCACCCATGCACACTGGAATAGTGGGGCATTGACCTTTTCATCTTGGGTAATGAATGTATTGCATGTACATACATGAAATAATCTCTAAAAAGCAAAAAAATAAAATCATGGTTCACAAGTAAATATCTGGGTCAATATGTCAAAATCCTCAGCATGAGGCTCCTCATCCTGTGATTGAAGGTAAGCCATGCCACCCAACTACTTGCTCCATGGTTACCATGCAGTAATAATCTGAACAGTCAACCATGGGATGAGTGTGTGGAGCAGTGGGTTAAGGGTGGATGTTTAGACAAAATTCTCCTACACAAAAAAATAAGGATCAAACAGAAGCATGACCACTAAATCAGTCATCTGACCACAGTCATCTTATGGTGGGTGCAACCACAAAATGGTTGCCATAGAACACAGAGCTAGCCACAAAATGGCTGTCATGGCTTACCTTCAGTCACACAATGAGGATCCTCATGCTGTGGCAAAAGCTGCAATGTTTTTCAAGATCTGCACAGCCAATCAAATCTCCACTGACCAATCAGAAGCCTTGTTGGGCAAAAGCTTCACCTGGTCCCATCCACATTCCAAAAACACTTGGCAGGTGCTGGCAAAGAGATCAGCAGGCACCAAGGTGCTTATGGGCAGCACACTCGGGACTCTTGGTCTAGAGACCCAACTCTCACCTGTGTTTTAAGGTTGCCAGGTCCAATATCTGGAGACTTTGAGGGTGGAGTCTGGAAACTTTCCCAGTCCCATAAAACAAGAAAACAATAAATAAAACAGTAGTACAGTTCCCCTAAATACAGGCCATTTCCTCATCTTCTTGTTTAACTGCAGAGGTTTTCCCCAGCAGCTGCACTTCAACTAGCTGTAGGCTTGCCAATCCCCAGGTCCCATCGAGCATTCTCCCACTTTCCCAGGCTCCTTCCCACCCCAGTCAGCTGGCCGGTGGGGGGAAGCCCCGCCCCCACAGCCACCATGTAACTTTCCACCTCCGGAGGCTTCAGTCTCCAATTGGAAAGGCTTCCTCTTGGAATGGTGTGTCTGTGTTACTTTGAAGAAGTTGGCAGCAACTAGTGAATAGAGATGCCAATCCCTCGCTTCAGAGTCGCCAGAAATGAAGGTGGAGTTTTCTGCCATCCGATAATCAGGTTCTAAGTAATTCTTTACTTATCCATTTTACTATACAAAGGACTTCTGAAATGAATGCAAAACAGAGGGATTGTGCTCTCTTCCTCTCTCACACGCTCACCAGGAAGAGCCATAGGGCTCTACCTTCTCCTTCCCCTCTGCAGCTTTCATGTCCTGCTGAAATTTAAAGGCACACACACATTCCATAACACAAAGAGTTTGCAAGTTTATTCTAAACCTGCTGAGAGGCATATTGTGACTGTTGAGGCAGGACTTCCCCCTGCTAGCAAGCTAGCTGGTGGTAGGGAGGAGCCTGCAAAACTGGAAAATCCCCTACCCAGACCTGGAGGCTGACAAGCCTACCTATGTTTGAGTGGAAAAACCAGCTTTCACCTAGTGAAAAAATAATCAAAGTTGCACACTTTCACCCTTCTTCCTCCCAGAACAATAATCCAGGGATCCCAAACTTCACTTTGGGAGGCTCTTCCTAACTCATTACAGCAGATATAGAAGTGACTTAGCAACTGCCACTTCTTCCCTTTGCATCCAGGGTACTGGATCTCCAGACAGCTGATCCATAGGCTGTGAGCCAACAGGCTAAGAGCTGCAGGCCCAAAAGCCTTTTAGATCATGTCCTCAGTCCAAGCCAAAGACTTACACCTCTGGCACTAGCCTAGCTGCAATACATTTTATTTCTGGCTTACTGACATCCAGTGCAAGATGTACTTTCTATTTCTTCAACCTCTGCCTTCTACCTACAGCTTTCCATTACCTTTAGGAATATTATTAGAAATTAGAAATATTATTCCAGTAGGGTCCAAAATGGATGAAGCCAAGCCCTTTACCTGCTTGTGTACTTGTGGATACTGTCAATCAGTCATGACTGGATTCTCTGTAACTGGGCTTCCTGGTCCCCCACTCCCTTGTAGTTGCTACATAAACAAGGTTTTTTTCTCTTCACATGTGAACACATACACATGCTTTCCTTGCTACAGAGTTCCAAATGTATATTTACCCTTGCAAACCCGTTAATCCATTAAGGGAAAAGAAGTTGAAAAGTGGTGCGTGGGAAAGTGGTGAGGCATCCCTCCCCTGCTGGTCCACATTCAGTTCTCCTGGTAGCGTTGCAACTTCAGGTGGAGCCTGGAGATCACCTGCTTTTATAATTGTTCTCCAGACTATGGAGTGCAGTTCATCTGGAGAAAATGGCTGTTTTGGACAGTGAACTCTATGGCATTGTACCATGTTGAGATCTCTCCCTTTCCCAAACCCCACCCTTCCCAGGGCCCACCCCCAAAATCTCCAAGTATTTGTCAGTCCAGAGCTGGCAACCCTATGAACTCTGGTTACTCCTTCACTAAAAACCAAGCCCTATTGAACCTGCTTTTCTTTTCAAAACAAAATGCTTTGTTACACGCATTCACATATAACATGTACATAACTACTAAGAGTTAAGATCTAGAAATGGACAAATGTTTCTTTTGTATGTTTGGATGGGAGGAATGCTAAGTGCAACCGAGACATTTGTGCTCCGTGCTAAAGCAGCCAGAAGAGCGCCACAGAGGATTATGGAGAGCTGACTGCACTGAGCACAATGAACAAAGGCAGCCTTGCAGTAGTGTGTGATTATGAGCCAAAGAAAAGCTCTTCTTCATTCATAGAAGCTTCTGGTCCAACAAAGAGAGACCACAACAAATATATATGCAATTCTCTCACCCACATGTATGGACACAGTTTTTCTGATTAAAGGTGGATATGAGAGCTAAAGGAAGAGGGTAGTTCAAAGTGTTTCCATTCATCATTTTATTTTAAAAACAAAAATGTATAAAGTGAATAAGGAGACATTAGGATCAAACATGTTAGGTGGGACATATCAACTTCCTGATTTTAAAAAATCCTAAAAACAGTCATGAAGTTTGGATTGGGGGGGGGAGAGTTAAATGTTTCTCATATAGGGATCTTCCCTCCCCCCCTAAACTGTTATAAATCCTGGTAGGTAACTACTTATCTGTATTGTGCTTGGGCTCCCCACTCCACTATAGTAGCTAGCATCTCTCAGGGTGATTTCTATGAGAGAAACAGTATGATTGAAGAGTTAAACTTCTCCTGTCCTCAGTCCCATGGCCCTGATGCAAATCAGAGCCCACTTTGGTAGTTTACTAATATTAAAAGACATTTTGTGACTTGCTATGAGATCTGTCCCACATAATGTGTTTTTGGCCCTTGCTAAGAAACTGTACTTAAGGCTAGAGTTAGCAACTCTGGGCTAGGAAATTCCAGGAGATTTTGGGGCAGAACCTGGATAAGGCTCAGTTTCTGAAGGGTAGGGGCATAATGTCAAAGAATACACCTCCAAAACTGCCATTTTCTCTAAAAGAACTGACCTCTGGAGATCAGTTGTAATTCCAGGAAAAGTCTGGCAACCCTAAGGGTAGATTCTCACACCAGCATCATTATAATTATAGGCAGGGCTTTTTTGTAGAAAAAGCCCAGCAGGAGTTCATTTACATATTAGGCCACGCTCCCTGAAACCAAGCCAGCCAGAACTGCATTCCTGTGAGTTCAAAAAAAAGCCGAAGACAGGAACAGTACTAAAAGACAGTGGCTTCCTTCTGTGTTTTAGATCACATGCAATTATTGCTTGGAAACCAATTTAGTGGTTCTAAACATTTATTGTGTTGTTACAAGTAAATGGTTCCATGCACTTTGTATACATGCCAAAGACACAAATCCCTTCAAAGAGCTATCAAATGCTTCTGCCTACACTTTGTAATGTCAGTGTCCAGTTTGGGCATGGTGAAGCCCATGAGGAGAATTAGATGGGCTGGGTCCATTGAAGAATTTGGCTTCCCAAAAGGAGAGGAGCTGGTTAAAGCAAAAGCAGACTCAATCAAAGGTCATGAGTTTGTTCTGTGGACTTGTAAGGAAAACAAATCAGAACACTGTAGGGTAGGCTTGCCAATCCCCAGGTCCCAGCAGGGGTTCTTTCGGTTTCCCAGGCTGCTTCCCGCCCCCAGTCAGCTGGCCATCGGGGGAAGCCCCGCCCCCAAAGCCACCATGTGACTTACCCCCTTCGGAGGCTCTAGTCTCCGCTTGGAAAGGCTTCCTCTTGGGATGCGATGTCTGTATTACTTGGAAGAAGCTGGCTGCAACTCGTGAGTAGGCTTTTGCTTTTGACATGTTGTAATGTACTCAGAGACGAGACGTGCTGAAGGCAGGATGCTTTATTGGATGGTACATCACAGAACGGGGCAACGCGGGCTGGGGCCCGCTTTATATACATTCAACCCGGAACAGCCCTCCAGCTGGTCAGTCCAATCCTGGCCAGTCAAACTTCCCGCCACTGATCTTGATTGGCGGAGTCTTTTCCCACGCTGCACAGGGTGACCAAGGGACTTCCCCTGGTCGCCTCTGCAGCATGGCCGCGTGGTGCTTTAGTTGATCCCAAGACACTACACTCCTCCCCCCCTAGTCTAAGATACATAATCCTGCAAGAAGGCTGGCGCCCTGCGTTCCCAAGTAGATCGCCTCGGGGTTGCTAGCGGCGTGGAAACGGGCCCCGAGGAGGGTGTCTCCTCTTGTGGATTCGCCACCGGTGGCTGGCGGGCCAGCTCCGGTTGCGGTTCCGGATCGGCCGGCCTCGGGGGATCGTATGTAGGCAGGCTCGGTGCTGGCAGGGCCGCTTCTGGGGTCTCCACTGCTGGCTCTCCCCTGCTCACCGCTTCCCCCGTCTCCTGTGGTTCCTCTGGCAAGGTGCGGCGGCACAGCTGGTCGATGTGCCTCCTCAGAACCTGGCCTCCCTTGGTCGCTACCTCGTACGACCGGGACCCCGTCACCCTAAGGACCCGGCCGGCTACCCATTCTGGACCGCTTGCGAAGTTCTTCGCATACACGGGTTGGCCCGGGAAGAACCCCCGCACTGCTTCCCTGACTTCTGGGGAACTGCGGACATCAGTGGCTCGGTCCGGGTGTAGCCTGTCTAGCCTGGTTGTTAATTTCCTCCCCATGAGTAGCTCCGCGGGGCTGGACCCTGTTGTTGGGTTGGGGGTAATCCTGTTATGGAACAGGAAGGCTGTGAGGCGGTGGTCCCAGTCCCCTTGAACAATACAACCCAGGGCCTCTTTGGTGGTTCGTACCATGCGTTCTGCCTGGCCGTTGGTGGCTGGATGGAAGGGGGCGGACCTAATATGCGATATGAGGTATCTCCCGATGAACTCCCGGAATTCCCAGGAGGTGAATGCGGTGCCATTGTCCGTGACCAGGGTATCGGGGATCCCGTGCGTGCAAAAAACCCTCTGCAAGGCTCGGACGGCTGCTGCCGTGGAGGTAGACGCTACCGGGATCACCAGTAGCCATTTTGTGTAGGCATTGACCAGGATGAAGAATATTTGACCCTGGTACGGCCCGGCGAAATCTAAGTGTAGACGAGACCATGGCCGTCGGTTGGACTCCCATCAGTGGACTGGTGCGGAGGGCGGATCAGGCCTGGACTCTTGGCATGGTTGGCACCTTCTCACCCACCCCTCTATCTCCTCATCCATACCTGGCCACCACACATAGCTTCGGGCCAGGGCTTTCATCCTCACGATCCCCAGGTGGGTTTCATGTAGGGCTTCGAGTACCTGTTTGCACATGGGGGGGGCAACCACCACCCTGCTGCCCCAGAGTATGCACCCCTTGTGGGTGGATAGTTCATCTCTATGGGATGTGAACGGCCTGAACTCCCTGTCTACCTTGCCCATGGGCCACCCCCTTCCCACCCAGTCCAAAACCCGAGCGAGGATACGGTCCCTGCCTGTTGCTCGAGCCACCTCTGCGGCATGGAGGGGGCACTTGGGCAGGGACTCGATGAGCATCACAAAGTGGGCTGGGGCGGGGTCTGGGTCTGTAGAGGGAAGCGGCAGGCAGCTAAGGGCGTCAGCGTGCCCCATGGCTTTGCCTGGGCGGTGCACCAAGGTATAAGTGTATGAGTTCAGGAATTGGTTCCAACTCAGGACTCGCTGTGATAATATTTGTGGGGTCTGAAGGTCAGGGGCGAGGAGACCCAGGATCGGCTTGTGGTCCGTGGAGATGGTGAAACGCCTACCATACAGGTAGTCGTTAAATTTGTGCACCCCCGCCACGATTGCCAAAGCCTCCTTATCGATCTGAGCGTAGTTGCGCTCTGCAGGGGTCAGGGTCCTTGAGTAGTACACCACCGGGACTTCCCTTCCGTCCGGGAGTTGGTGCCCCAGGACAGTGCCCACTCCGTACGGGGAAGCTTCACAAGCCAGAATCAGCGGCAGGCCCTCGTCGAAGTGGTGAAGCACGGCGTTCGAGACTTGGTGTTTACCACTTGGAACGCAGCGGCTTGGTGCTTCCCCCAAACCCACGGGGCTTGTTTGTCCAGCAGCCGGTGAAGCGGTTCCACTATGGCAGCTTTGTGGGGCAAGAACGAATTATAAAAATTCAACAACCCCAAGAAACTCTGTAGCTCCGCCTTGCACGTGGGGGCTGGGACCTGGACAATAGCCCTGGTCTTGTCCTCCGTCGGGTGGATTCCTGCCACGTCCACGGCAAACCCCAGGAACTCCACCCGCAGCACCCCTAGCAAGCATTTTTCTTTTTTGACTTTCAGCCCCACCGCTTGGAAGCGGCAGAGTACCTCTCTCAGGCGGCTGCTGAACTCTCCTGCGTCTGGGGCGGTGATTAGAACGTCATCGAAAAATGGCTGCACTCCGGGGATCCCTTTAAGGAGAGAGTCCATTATGCTCTGAAAGATCCCCGGAGCTACACTAACCCCAAATTGTAGCCTCTGAACCCTGAAAGCTCCCCTGTGGGTCACTATGGTCTGTGCCTCTGCTGTCTTGGTGTCGACCGGTAGTTGCTGGTACGCTTGTGCTAAATCCAGCTTTCCAAAAATTTTGGACCCTGCTAATGCCGCCAGTACATGGCTAACCACCAGGACAGGGTAGGGGTTGTCCTGGAGCGCTTTGTTTATCGTGCACTTGTAGTCAGCGCAGATTCTCACGTCCCCATTTGGCTTCACCGGCGTGACTATGGGGGTTTTCCAGGCCACATAAGACACTGGTTCTAGGATTCCCTGGGCTGTGAGGCGGTCCAGTTCCGCCTCTATCTTAGGTTTTAAGGCGAACGGGACTCGCCTCGCCTTGAGCCAGATCGGTCTGACCAGGGGATCGAGCGGCAGGGTGATGGGCGGCCCTTTGTAACTCCCCAGGGACCCATCAAAAACTGCTGGGAACTCCCGGCAGATGTTCTCAAAGCTGCTCGTCTGCACTTGCTCCACCCCCACTAACTGGATCCCTAAAGGTTGGAACCAGGCCAGCCCCAGTAGGGTAGTGAGCTGGCGCTTGACCACCAGGATGTCCAGTGGTCCCCTGAAATCCCCTCTCTCTACTCGTACCCGGGCCCAACCCATGATGTGCACCAGGTTTTTCTGGAAGTCCCTCAGAACAAAGTCAGCCGGCCTCAGGTGGAGGCGGCGACGGGGCTATAGTTTCCTTAGGGTTTCCTCCGAAATTATGGAGATGGAGGAACCCGAGTCCACCTCCATGAGGCATGGGGTGCCCTCGATGAGGACCATCATTTTGACCTTGTCGGGGGCGGAGAGGGGCAAGTTCAATACCTGTAGGCTGGTTGACGCTGTCGTGTGGGCCTCGGTGGAGTCGTGATGCGCTGTCGGTTGCCGGCGGCTGTTCTTGGCCCGGCAAGCTCGAGCGATGTGGCCAATCTTTCCACAGCTGCGGCAGTCCATGTTGCAGTATGGACAGTCCCTCCTCTCGTGGGGGTCGCCGCAACTGGTGCATTTGATGGTGGAGGGTCTCTCCATCGCCCGTTGTCTCATGGGGGCTCTTGTGTCCGCTCCTTGTGGCCGCCGGAGCTGGAAAGCCTCTTCGTCCTCCCGGTCGCTCGGTGCCATCTCTTCCTGGTGGACTGCCTCTCCACGTGGGTGGCTGTATGCTTTAGTGGCCCTCTCGAAGGCCATCGCCTCGTTGAAGGCTTGTTGGAGGGTGAGCTCTTCCTTGGCGAAGAGCTTCTGTTGCAGCCTTTCGTCTTGGAGGCCCCAGATGAATCGGTCCCTCAGGGCCTCCTCCCGCTTGTCGAAACTGCAGTTCCCTGCGATCTGGCGGAGAGCGGCCAGGTAGACTGCAGCCGTTTCCCCAGGCTTCTGATCCCTCTTGTGAAAGAGGAATCTGCAGGCGATGATGGACGGTTGGGGCGAGAAGTGCCCTGTGAGGAGTCTGACGACCTCCCCGTATGTCCTCTCGGTGAGCTTCACTGGGGCAGAGAGACCTCATGCGATCTCGAAGGTTGCCTCTCCGCAGACGCTCAACAGGACGTCCCTCATTCAGTTGTCATCCGTGATCATGTTGGCCCGCAGGTAGCACTCGACTTGTTCAGTGTAGGTCTCCCACCGTTTGGGGTGGTCGGGGTTGAATTCAGCAAGATGGCCCGTCGTTACGCTAGAGTTCGCCATTGTGGCGGCGGGTGTCTCAATTTCTTGCAGTCCTGCACCTTCCTCGTCTCCAGCCAGGTCAGCTGCTTTCCGCTTGGGGAAGCCTTCCTAGCCAGATCCCATCCTCGTCGCCAGTGTAATGTACTCAGAGACGAGACGTGCTGAAGGCAAGATGCTTTATTGGATGGTATATCACAGAATGGGGCAACGCGGGCCGGGACCCACTTTATATACATTCAACCCGGAACAGCCCTCCAGCTGGCCAGTCCAATCCTGGCCAGTCAAACTTCCCGCCTCTGATCTTGATTGGCGAAGTCTTTTCCCGCGCTGCGCAGGGTGACCAAGGGACTTCCCCTGGTCGCCTCTGCAGCATGGCCGCGCAGTGCTTTAGTTGATCCCAAGACACTACACATGTACTGGCTGCAACTCCTGACTCACTTCAGAGTCACCAGAAACGGGGGGGGGGGGGGGAGAACGTCTGATGAGCACTTCATTCCCTATGTGGAGATCAATTCTCTTAGAGTATAATGGGGAATTGATCTGGAGGTCTCAGGGTCTCTGGGGGAGCTGTTTTTTGAGGTAGAGGCACCAAATTTTCAGTATAGTATCTAGTGCCTCTCCCCAAAGTACCTCCCAAGTTTCAAAACAATTGGACCAGGGGGTCCAATTCTATGAGCCCCAAAAGAAGGTGCTCCTATCCTTCATTATTTTCTCTGGAAGGAAGACATTTAAAAAGGTGTGCTGTCCCTTTAAATGTGATGGCCAGACCTCCCTTGGAGTTCAATTATGCTTGCCACACCCTTGTTCCTGGCTCTGCCCCAATGTCTCCTGGCTCCACCCCCCAAAGTCCCCAGATATTTCTTGAATTGGACTTGGCAACCCTACTGTAGGGATGGACACAACCCAGATCATGAATTAAAGTTTGTCACCAATGTTGGGTTATTCATGATTCATGAAACCATGTTCATAAGTAAAGAACTTGACATGAACTTCCATGAATTTTGATGCAGTTTGTGGCAATTCATGAAGAGCAGCATGCAAGGATTTAAATGTCTCTGCTTTCTACTCTTAAAATAAACATCTGAGTGGCCAGAGCTGTTTGGTTTGAATGGCTCAGAGCCATTTAATTTACTACTTTCTGCTTCATGCAAAAAAAACACAGGGAGCAGGAAGTAGTGGTTTACCCCCAGCTTTCTGCTGGATGCAGCTTTTTGCAACCAGCAGAAATCTGGGGATGAAATGCCTGGGAGGCAAAAATGCAGTTCATGCTCATCCCTAGAACAGACAACTACAAATCTACAGTTCAAAATGAGCCCTTTTATCCTCCCTTGCCTGGTTACTTCTCTCAGGCTTTTTGTCTCTGCTTCAGAGAATCTTAAAGGGATAGACCCCAAGTTGTAGCCTAGAACCCCATTCACCTTTCCAATAGATTCTGCCAATCCATTGCCTCTACTGGTGAACATGACACAAGGATCAGAAGATGGTTCCTCTGATGAATTCAATCCTGAGAGTGCAACTTCTGGGATTTGGACTCAGATGTCCTTCAGGGCAGGGCCTCATTTCCACTGAAATGTAAACAAATATGTTCTTCCACACACATGAAGTGTACTGGAGGTGCTCTTTCCTTATCTGTGGACTTAGCTCACCATTCAGAAAACAGAACAGAATGGGGTTTGCTTCAGAAAGGAGGCACGGCATTCTCAGTATCTAGCTAATCCTCTTCTGTGTGATGCAGCATGGGAACAGAATCATAGAGTTGGAAGCGACCTGTACGGTCATCTAGTCCAACCCGCTGCACAATGCAGGAAATTCACAAATACCTCCCCCACACATATACATCCCCAGTGACCCCTGCTCCATGCCAATAAGATGGCAAAAACCTCCAGGATCCCTTGTCAAAGTGGCTTGGAGAAAAATTGCTGACTGATCCCAAAGTGGCAATCAGCATTTTCCTGGCCATATAAGAAAGGGCATTGATGCAACCCTTCCTGTCCTCTTTCAACAGTCTCCCATTCAACTCTGTTTCTGAAATTCCTTTGCAATAAAACAGCTACTTTGAGGTCCCCCATTGAGTGTCCTGGGAAGTTAAAATGTTCTCCTAAAGGTTTCTCACTTTTGTGAATCTTGATGTCAAATTTGTGTCCATTTATCCTTTGGCATAGGATTTGACTTGTTGGCCAAAAGGCATTGTTCATATTTAAAAACATATACAATTAATGTCCCTGAGTAGGAGTAGTTGATGTAGTTAGGTCCAGTGATTGTGTTGTCTGGGTGTATGTGGCAGTAAAGTTGGTATTTGAGTTTATTGCAAGCTCTGGTACCAGTATCCATGTTCAAGTTAGATGTTGTATTATTGTCATTGAGCAGACTGAACAGACTGGTGCCCACCATTGCAGAAGAACTCCTCCCAGAGAGCCAGTGCGGCTTCAGAGCTAACAGGAGCACCACCGACATGGTATTTGTTCTCAGGCAGCTCCAAGAGAAATGCAGGGAACAGAACAAGGGTCTATATGTGACTTTTGTCGACCTTACCAAAGCTTTCGATACCGTTAGCAGGAAAGGCCTGTGGCAAATCTTGGAACGTTTAGGATGTCCCCCAAGGTTCCTCAGTGTCACGGGCTGTGGCCAGGCCAGGAGAAGTCCAGGGGCAGTCCAAGGTCTGTAGCTGGGTAGCAAGGAGGGTCCAAAGCGCCAAAACCGAATCACAGTCCAGGTATCGTAGGTCAGAGGTTCAGAAGCCGAAGTCAGGGGGTCCAGAAGCCGAAGTCAGAAGGCGAAGTGGATGCTAGAACGTCAGGTACGTGACTAGTTGCTTCCACAAAGCCTTCTCTCAAAGCCCACAGCTATATAGCCCTCTGCTGTATGTGGCCCATTTGGGCTAATTGCTGACTCAGAGGGCAGCCAGGATCCTGCTGAGACTCAAGCACCCTCACTCCTAGAAGGGCCAGAATCCTTTCAAAAGTCAGGGCTCAGGGAGCGTCTTGCTCGTGAGCGTGCCGCCCTCCTCCGATCCCTGAGGCCCTGATGAAGGCGGTCACGCACACGAGCCACCCGAGAGGGAGAGGCAGGGGGGCTTGGATCTTCTCCAGCAGGAGGCAGGGGCACCGGTGCAGGTGGCAGGGGCACAGTTTCTTCTGCAGGCTCAGCTTCTTCTGCAGAGCCCCCAGCACCCATGACACTCAGCATAATCATCCAGCTACATGAAGACCAGCGAGGCCAAGTCAGACACTGCAACGACCTCTCGGTGCCCTTCCCAATAGGCACAGGTGTAAAGCAAGGCTGCGTTCTCGCGCCAACTCTCTTTATGATCTTCTTTAGCATGATGCTTCAAAGAGCCGCAGTAGATCTAGATGATGACGATGGTGTCTACATCCACTATCGCACTGATGGCAGCCTGTTCAACCTGAGGCGACTAAAGGCTCACTCCAAGACAATAGAAAAACTTATCCGAGAGCTACTGTTTGCTGATGATGCTGCACTCATCTCCCACTCGGTGTCAGCTCTGCAGCATATGACGTCCTGCTTTGCAGAGGCTGCCAAGCTATTCGGCCTAGAAGTTAGTCTGAAGAAGACAGAAGTTCTCCACCAGCCTGCACCCCAGGAAGACTATCACCCTCCCTGCATCACTGTGGGTGAATCAGTTTTGAAGACAGTCCAGCAGTTCAGCTACCTGGGGTGCATCATCTCCTCAGACACCAAGATCGACAAGGAGATTGACAACAGGCTGGCAAAGGCAAACCGTGCATTTGGCCGACTGCACAAAAGAGTGTGTAGCAACAAGCATCTGAAAAAAGGCACAAAGATCAATGTTTACAAAGCGGTTGTGATGACAACCCTCATTTACGGCTCCGAATCGTGGGTTTTATACCGTCATTTACGGCTCCGAATCGTGGGTTTTATACCGTGGGTTTTATGCGACTCCTTGAGCGCTTTCATCAGCGCTGCCTTCGCACCATCCTCAACATCCACTGGAGTGACTTTGTGACCAACACTGAAGTCCTCAAGAGGACGGAGGTTACAAGCATCGAGGCACTGCTGTTGAAGACGCAGCTGCGCTGGGCAGGGCATATTTCTAGGATGGAAAACCACCGCCTTCCCAAGATTGCTCTGTATGGCGAACTTTCCACTGGCCATTGAAATAGAGGGGCACCAAAGAAGAGGTACAAGGACTCCTTGAAGAAATCCCTTGGCACCTGTCGCATCAACCATCACCAGTGGTCTGACCTAGCCTCAGATCGCAAAGCATGGAGGCACACCATCCACCAGGCTGTCTCTTCCTTTGAGAACGCACGCATAGCTGGTCTTGAGGACAAAAGGAGATTGAGGAAGAATCGAACTGCTACAGCACCAACCCCAAATCAGACTTTTCCCTGCAGCCACTGTGGCCGGATCTGCCTGTCCCGCATTGGTCTTGTCAGCCACCAGCGAGCCTGCAGCAGACGTGGACTACTGCACCCTTCTTAAATCTTCGTTCGCGAAGTCAAGCCGAGAGAGAGAGAGAGAGAGATTGTCAGTGAAAAGTAGTTTAAGACTGTAGGAGGCTATCTGTGTAGAAGAAAAGGCTTGGCCCCATTACTTATGGAAGAGAACTATCATTATCCAGTAGAGGTTGTAAGTTACTGATGATGCATTGAACTATTTTGAGTTGAGAGCTGTATGTGACCACTAGTGGTGTTCTGTTATTGATCCTTGTGGGCCTTTCTTGCATCAGAGTTTCTCTGGGTACCTTTCTGGCTTTGTTAATTTGTTTCTTGACTTCATCAGGTGAATATTTTAGTTCCAAAAGGTTTGTTGTAGATCCCTTAGGTGAGAATCTTTGTCTGTAGGACTGGAACAGATGTGACTGTAAGCGTGGAGCCTGGCTGTATACAATGGATTGTTCGGTATGTTTAGAATGATAACTAGATGCAAGTATATATGTTTGTCAATCACTATGTTTCCAGTATAAGGTGATGCTTATGCAACCATTGTGCATTTTTACAGTATTTTCCAGAAAACATATTTCTTACATAGATTGGTTCATTGCCAGGTTGATAGTGGGGTGAAAGTAGTTGAATGCCTGGTGGAATTTGTCCATGGTTTCTTTACCATATTTTTGTTGTTCAGTCGCACAGTCGAGTCCAACTCTTTGCAACCCCATGGACAAAGTCATGCCAGGCCTTCCTGTCTTCCACCATCCTCCAAAGTCTGCCCAAATTTGTTACATCAGTAACACTGTCCAGCCATCTCATCTTTTGTCATCCCCTTCTTCTTTTGCCTTCTGTCTTTCCCAGCATTAGGATCTTCTCCAGTGAGTGCTCCCTTCTCATTTGTGGCCAAAGTATTTGAGCTTCAGCTTCAGCATCTGACTTTCCAGGGAACAGTCTGGGTTGATTTCCCTTAGGACTGTCTGATTTGATCTTCTTGCAGTCCAAGGGACTCTCAAGATTCTTCTCAAGCACCACATCTCAAAAGCATCTGTCCTTCTGTGCTTGGCCTCCCTTATGGTCCAGCTCTCACAGCCATACATTACTACTGGGAATGCCATCACTTTGACTATACGGACTTTTGTTGGCAGGGTGATGTCTCTACTTTTTATTATTCTGTCCAGGTTCGCCATAGCGGTCCTCCCAAGGAGCAAACATCTTTTAATTTCATGGCTACAGTCACCATCTGCAGTGATCTTGGACCACAGAAAGGTGACGTCTGTCACTACTTCCATGTCTTCCCCTTCTATTTGCCAAGGTGTGATGGGGCTGGATGCCATGATCTTAGTTTTTTTGATGTTGAGTTTCAAGTCTACTTTTGTGCTCTCCTCTTTCACCCTCAACAAGAGGTTCTTCAGGTCCTCCTCACTTTCTGCCATTAGAGTGGTGTCATCTGCATAACTGAGGTTGTTGATGTTTTTTCCAGCAATCTTAATTCTGGTTTGTGCTTCATCCAGGCCAGCATTCCTCATGATGTACTCGGCATATAAATTAAATAAGCAGGGTGACAATATACATCCTTGTCAAATTCCTTTTCCTATTCTAAACCAATCAGTTGTTCCATATCCCATTCTGACAGTTGTTTCTTGACTCTTATACATGTGAGGTGGTGTGGTAATCCCATCTCTTTAAGGATTTGCCACAGTTTGTTGTGATCCACATAATCAAAGGCTTTAGCATAGTCAATGATGTTTTTCTGATACTCCCGTGCTTTCTCCATAATCCAGCGAATGTTGCCAATTTGATCTCTAGTTTCTCTACCTCTCCGAAACTATGGAACTTCTGGTAGTTCCTGATCGACATACTGCTGAAGCCTAGCTTGTAGGATTTGTAACTTCACTGTGGCCGGACCTGCCTGTCCCACATTGGTCTTGTCAGCCACCAGCGAGCCTGCAGCAGACGTGGACTATTGCACCCTTCTTAAATCTTCGTTCGCGAAGCCAAGCCGAGAGAGAGAGAGAGAGAGGATTTGTAACATGACCTTGCTGGCATGTGAAATGAGTGCAATGGTGCAATACTTTGAACATTTCTTGGCATTACCCTTCTTTGGGATTGGAATACAAACTGATCTTTTCCAATCTCATGGCCACTATTGCGTTTTCCAGATTTGTTGACATAATGTGTACATAACTTTAACAGCATCATCTTTTAGGATTTTGAAAAGCTCAAATGGGATACTGTCATCTCCGCTCTTGCATAGTTCTGTGTATTCTTGCCACCTCTTCCTGATCTCTTCTGCTTCTGTTAGGTCCCTACCGTTTTTGTCCTTTATCATGGCCATCTTTGCACGAAACATTCCCTTGATTTCTCCAATTTTCTTGAAGAGATCTCTTGTCCTTCCCATTCTATTATTTTCCTCTATTGCTTTGCATTGTTCCTTCAGGAAGGTCTCCTTATCTCTCCTTGCTTTTTTCTGGAAATCTGCATTCAGTTGGGTGAATCTTTCCTTTTCATCTTTGCCTTTTGCTTTTCTTCTTTCCTCAGCTATTTGTAAAGCCTCATCAGACAGCCACTTTGCTTTTTTGCATTTCTTTTTCTTTGGGATGGTGCTGATTGCTGCCTTCTGTACAATGTCATGAACCTCCGTCCATAGTTCTTCAGGCACTCTGTTTAGCAACTCTAGTTCCTTAAACCTATTCTTCACCTCCACTGTATATTCATAAGGGATGTGATCAAGGTCAAACCTGAATGGCCTAATGGCTTCCCCAGTTTTCTTCAGTTTGAACCTGAATTTTGCGATGAGTAGCTCATGATCCAAGCTGCAGTCAGCTCCAGGTCTTGTTTTTGCTGACTGTATGGAGCTTCTCCAGCTTTGACTGCAGAGTATATAATCAGTCTGATTTCTGTGTTGCCCATCAGGTGATGTCCTTGTGTAGAGTCGCCTTTTAGGTTGTTGGAAGAGGGTGTTCACTATGACCAGCTTGTTCTCTTGACAAAACTCTATTAGCCTTTGTTTGGCTTCATTTTGTTCTCCAAGGCCAAACTTCTCAGTTGTTCCGGTCACCTTTTGACTTCCTACTTTGGCATTCCAGTCCCCTATGATGAGGAGGACATCTTTTTTTGGTGTTAATTCTAGAAGGTGTTGTAGATCTTCATAGAACTGGTCCACTTCAGCCTCTTCTGCATCAGTGGTTGGGGCATAAACTTGGATTACTGTGATATTGAATGGTTTGGCTTGGATTCAGACCAATATTATTCTATCATTTTTGAGATTGTATCCCATTACTGTCTTCATCACTCTCTTGTTAACTATAAAGGCCACACCATTTCTGTATATCCAGACAATAAAGAGGTCATCAGTGTGTCACAGGTATAACAGAGGTGTGAGTAGGTAAGAGTTTAGGAAGCATTGCTCCACATTGATCATAGATGCTAGCAAGCTGTGGGGCCATGCAGGTGCACTTGGCTGTACCATTGATCTAAAGGAATAAATTCCTGCTATTCACAGATTTTACCAACTGCTTTAATCTAATCTAAGCCATATAGAGAGAATAAGTTTATTGTATATGGCCATAAACCTTTACAATCCATTTGTAATAAAACATAAAATGTACAAAAACCATGCAAAACAAACCTTAGCTACTTATTGCTCAGTTACTTATGCATCTTGACTCTAATTAGACCTTCATGGCAACTAACTTCCCTGCCTATATGTAAGACTTGAGGAAAACTGTTTTAATGTATCTGAAGAAGTGTGCATGCACACAAAAATTTATACCCAGAATTAAACTTGGTTGATTTTAAAGGTGCCACTGGACTCAAACTTTGTTCTGTTGTTTCACACCAACATGGCTACCCACCTAATTCTCTGAAACTAATGAAGGAGAGGAGTCAAACACTGCAGTCTTTGATCTTTGGAGAGGCACTTTCAAGAATAACTGGTAGGAAGGTAGTAAAACAAAGAAAATGTGGGAAGTCAGGGATTTTGCTACATATACTTTTTTTAAAAAAAGAAGCAAATAATACCAGCAATGTTTGATCTCTGACTGATGTTGGCTGCTAACATTGCCAGATGTCCAGGATTAGGTTGAATGGTGGTCATGATTGTTTTTGTGTAGGACATCCTTCGCCCTGGATTAGTAACAGAAATAAAGAGAAATACGTCATTCATTACATTGTGTTTTATGTGATTAGAAATTTGGCTTGCTTAGGTTCGTGACTTTAAAGTTAAATCTTCCAATCTGTTGGAAGAATATGCAGAACACACAGTCAATGCTGTTTAGTATTAAACTATTCCTGGATCCATAATGAAGCCTGAAAAGGGAACGAAAGAGTAAACTGAGAGTCTTGTGGCTGAAAAGAAGTGCATGCATATTGACAGTAGGTAATTTATAGAATATGATCAATAAAGATAAGCGGTAGAAGCTGAGATGCTTCTGAAATGTGACACGATTTGAGACTCGTCCAGGCTCTTAAATGGGGGGAGGAAATCCTCATTGAGCTGGTGGAAGCTTCACATTCATTTTTCAGAAAATCTGAAGCAGAATCTAGTATAAACTTCATGAGTAAAGATGCTCAAAGACGTTAGCAGGCACAGCTGAAAGTTTCCAATTTCTTTTACAACCCCAAGAAAAAGTCATCTTTTAAAAGAAAGCTGGAATTCTCATGATATTAGTATTGTATTAGATACCTTCCTGCTGATGTTTTTATTTATTTATTTAATTCATTTATACTGTGCCTTTCTTCCCAATGGGGCCCCAAAATGGTTTCCATCATTCCCCTCTTAATTTTATCTTCACAACTACCCTGTATGGTATGCTGAGATAGTGTGATAGGGCTCTGTCCTCTCCCCTTCTGTTCTCACCCTGCAAAGCTCCAATGCTGCCGACGACGATGTTTCCAGATCCTTCTACCCTCTCTTTGTAAAAGCTAAAGCAGGTGCAAAGGGGCAAAGAAAATGTGGAATGGATTTCCCATTCCAGCCCATTGGCAAAGCAGACTGGAATGAGAAATCCACTCCACGTTTTCCTTGCAATTTTGTTTCAATGGAGAGGTTTAACTTCCCAGTGTTCCTATGGCCAGCTGAAGCTTCCTGGAGTTGTGTGCTTGTGAATCAAGCATCCATGTTCTGAGTCAGCTTTGTCTCTTCTCACTGGAGTGAGAACTAGTGCCTAGTGAGTACTCTAATTTAGGAACCCACAGCCAAAGGGGATATTACACAGAAGAGCCATGGCTAATCTGAACAGACCGGGAGGGGGAGCTTGCAGTGCCTTGCCATTTCATGTTTTCCCAGGCTGAGAGCATTTTTTTTAGTTTTCTGCTGTGTGATTTTGTGCTTTTCTTTGATGTTTTATTATTAAAATTGCATTGTAAAAAGCCACTATTTCCTTACCTTTCCATTTTAAACAAATTATTGCAAGAGTTTTAAGCATGTTTTATTTTAAGTTCAAATAATATGTTTAATTGCATTTGCCTGTGTCCTTTATAAAGTCTTTATCTCCTCTATCTGGCATTACATTTTAGGACATATATGGCTCGGCCCCACAAAGTCCTATTTCTGTCAGATCCGAACCTCTTAACAAATGAGTGACACCCCTGCTCTAGAAAGAGGCTCTGGGTGAGTGCCCCAGCCTTGGGCACTCAGGGTCAATTTGCTGTAGCATCATAGCATGATGACAATCACACAGATGTTGCGACTTGGCATTCCTTTAATCTGCAGTGCATTGTTGCTGCCTTTTCCTGTCCCATTTTGACCTTGCAGCATTTAGCATCAGTGTGTGCTCGTGGTGTGATGTTTTGTTTTGTTTTTTTGCCTGGTATGGTTGTGTTATGGTATACTATGTATATGAACCTCAAGGGAGCCATTTTTTGTTGAGGATTGGATCTGACTTCAGCTTTCCATCTCTTCCCTCTCCCTGCAGCCTTTTACCTTGGAAAAGCAGGACTTTTTTGAGCAGGAACTCACAGGAACACAGTTCTGGCTGGCTTGTGTTAGAGGGTATGGCCAAAAATGCAAATAAGTTCAAGCTGGGCTTTTTCTGCAAGAAAAGCCCTATGCAAAATAATGGTGATATCAGGGATGTGGCCTAATATGCAAATGAGTTCCTGCTGGGATTTTTCTACCAAAAAAAGGCATGAGGAAAAGTTCAGTCTTTCTCCACAGTGGGGACCAAAGCAACAGAGAAGTAATCTCAGCAGGGTATGATGGCATTGAGTCCACCCTACAAAGCAGCCATTTTCTCCAGGGGAAGTGATCTCTGCTATCTGGAGAGCAGTTGTAATTCTGAGTGATCTCCAGCCCTCCAGAGATTGGCAACAATGGTTTCCCAGGAGGAAATGATTGGTTTAGAGAGTGGAGTCTATGGCATTGTATCTGTCTGAGGTCCCATGCCTCCTCAAGCCCCACCCTCTCCAGGCTCCCCCCCTCAAATCTCCAGGGATTTCCCAACCTGGAGTTGGCAACCCTATCTCCTTCCCAGCCAACCATCAACCTAACCTTATCCACCCCTTTGACTTCAGCTTTCCATCTCCTCCCCCATCTCTGCAGTTCCTATCTAGGAAAAGGACAGTCTTTCTTCACAATGGGGACGAAAGCAGCTTGCATCATTCTCCTCTTCTCCTTTTGATCTGCACAACAAAGTTGTGAGATAGGTTAGGCTGAAGGGCTGTGACTGGTCTGAAATCACCCAGTCAGCTTCCACAGCAAGAACCTGGGTCTGGCAGACCCTACTCTGAAGCGCTGCTACGCCACACCAGCTGTCATAGTGGGGCATCTACTGAACAGTAGCAAGCAGCTAGGCCTAGTTTAGTCATGCCAGTCAGATGGCATCAAGTCACCCAGAGGTGCCTCCAGGCCTAGGGTAGCCAACCCCCAGGTGGAGCCTGATGATCTCCTGGTATCACAACTGAACTCCAGACAACAGATATCTCCCAGGAGAAAATAATTGCTTTGGAGAGTGGACTCTATGGCATTATGTGCAGCTAAGACCTCTCCCCTCCCCAAACCCTGGCTTCCTTAGACTCCACCACAAAATCTCCAGGAATCTCCCACCAACCTGGAGTTGGCAACCCTAGTCAGAACTGGCCCCAATGAGTTCTTCCTCAAAGGCCAAAATAGGGATGGAAAGGGCCTATCCTTGCCTTTTACTGACAGAACCAAGCTTGGAATACTATGGTTGCCTAGCAACAGCAACTGAGGGAAAATGGAGGACCTGGCGGGACGGGCCAATGGGATGCAAAAACAGTTTTCCCAGTAGCCCAGTCCTCATCTGTCCTGGGGCTGGAGGGTGAGATTCCTCTCTGTGGAGATTGAGCAACATTCAGCTCAGCCAATGGAAAACCAGGTGAGTCTTTGGCAACATGACTTGCCTTTTTTATATATAGATAACATATACACCTTTCACCAGCATAGCTCTGAGCCAGTGTTCCCTCTTAGCTGAGTTAGTGTGAGCTAGCTCACAGGTTTTTTAGCCTCAGCTCATACATTTTTGTCTTAGCTGTGGAAAAACCACTCCAGAGCAAACTAATTTATGCAGTAACTCACAACTTTAATGCCAATAGCTCATAAAGTTAAATTTTTGCTCACAAGACTCCACAGTTTAGAGGGAGTATTGCAGCAGGGGTCATTTTGTAGAAATGAGGGGTCGGGGCTCATTAGCCTCTCATTTGCATATGTTACCACCCCCTGACATCACTGGAAGTGCATCAGAAGGCAACACCCACCACTCAAGCTTCACCCCAAAAATCTCCAGACCTCTCCCCACAGGATCAGCTGTTCTATAGGTTCTGTTGCAATGCCCAGTTGAACTGGGCAGTGCAGCAGAGCCAACAAAGTAGCTGGTCCTGTGGGGAGACCTCTTGCTGTGCTAAGTTTTCTGCTTGTGAGGAATTTTGTTTGACAGGCTAGCATTTAGCAGTGGTACAGCTAATTTTCCCTATAGCCTAGGGTTGCCAACCTCCAGTTGGGAGCTGGATACCTCCCAGAAAACAGAGATCAATTCACCTGGAGAAAATGGCTGCTTTGGATGGTAGACTGTAGGTCATTATAACTTCTGAGGTCCTTCCACTCTCCACACACTGCCCTCTCCAGTCTCTACCCCCAAATCACCAAGTATTTCCCTAGTGGGAGTTGGCAACCTTATGCCCCACTTCCTTGAGCCTCATGCATTGATCCAGCCTCACACATAGAACCTCTTACATTTCCACAATGTTTTACCCATCAGGGATAAAATGTATAGCATTTAAAAAATAAAACTGTTACTTTTATATTAGGCTCATGGTAATGATGAAATTACTCCAATTCATAAAAAACCGCTAACTTTCCTGGAAGATGTAGTACCATAGAAGATGCAGTACCATGTGGCTCAGAAGAGCCACAGGTGGCATTTCAAAGATGAAAAGTAGCCCCTGAGACATTGAGTATTAAGAACATAAGAACATAAGAGAAGCCATGTTAGATCAGGCCAATGGCCCATCCATTCCAACACTCTGTGTCACACAGTGGCCAAAAAAAAAATTATATATATACACACACACACTGTGCCTAATAGCCACTGATGGACCTCTGCTCCATATTTTTATCTAACCCCCTCTTGAAGCTGGCTATGCTTGTGGCTGCCACCACCTCCTGTGGCAGTGAATTCTACATGTTAATCACCCTTTGGGTGAAGAAGTACTTCCTTTTATCCATTTTAACCTGTCTGCTCAGCAATTTCATCGAATGCCCACGAGTTCTTGTATTGTGAGAAAGGGAGAAAAGTACTTCTTTCTCTACTTTCTCCATCCCATGCATTATCTTGTAAACCTCTATCATGTCACCCCACAGTCGACGTTTCTCCAAGCTAAAGAGCCCCAAGTGTTTCAACCTTTCTTCATAGGGAAAGTGTTCCAGCCCTTTAATCATTCTAGCCCTTTAATCATTCCAGCCCTTGTAATCATTTAGGGCTCTAAGATAATAAATTATGCTCATCTAAACACTAATTTTGAAGCAAACTCATGACTGGCCTGAGGTAAAAGAGGACAGGTCCCTGTGCAGCTGTGCAGGCAAAGGAATTTTGGCCTGTCATAAAGGGGAGCCAAGCTTCATCCTTTGAAATTCACTTTTCTGTCCCTGACAAGTGCAAACTTCTTGTTGGTTTTCCTTCAAATGCAGTCATCCTAAAGTCAGAGAAGTAATAAATAAAGCCAGTGTGGTGTAGTGGCTAGAGTAGGGGTCTCTAACATGGTGACTGCCAACACCTTTCCTGGTGCCCACCAAATGTTTTGAGAAAGTGGACCAGGTCAAGTGGAGATTTTGCTTCTGATTGGCCATTGGAGAGCTGATTGGCTGTGCATTGGCAGCAGTTGACACCACAGCACAAAAATCTTCATTGTGTGACTGAAGATAAGCTTGAGTCATTTTTATGGCTGGCTCTGCCTCCTGTGGCAGCAATATTAAAGTGGAAAGGGTTTTTATTGAAATAAGAATTTGATAAAACACACAGAAAAACATATTAACTAAGTAAGAGGAAATCAGGGAGTGGGAGATAGTAATTTCAGGGAAGGCAATTGTTACCAAACTTGAAGAATAAGGTCTGCAGAAGGTGCTGCAAAACAGCCAGTGTTTCATGAGCGAAGACAGAGTGTGAGGTTTGATGCTGGGAATGCATATATGCTGCTATGGTGCAGAGTGCTGGCAGTTATAGGGAAAATGTTCACTGATTGCTTTTCTGGGGATTAACAATGACTTGGGCAAAAGCATGATGACTTTACCCGAGGTGAACTAAAGGTGTTAATGTTTCTTGATGATTCTTGGAATACCAGACAGGAAAACTACTAGTTTGCATGAATAGGCTAATTGGGATAAATAGATAAGGTGGAAACAAAGCTGACTCATGATGAGATTAGCCCAAGGTGGGGAGACCTGTCTTGGGAGGTCTGTTGTTCCATAATTATGCATCTCCTTAGGGTTTAGAGAGGGTCATTAGTCAGTCTGACACTTCTCACATTCAAAAATATTTTTCCCAGGCTGACCTAGTGAGTACTCTAACCTGGGAACCCACAGTCAAAGGGGAATATTACACTGGAGAGCCATTGCCAATCTGAGTAGACCCTGCAATGCCATTTCCTTGTTTTCCCAGGCTCAGAACTTTTTATATTTTTAGTTTCTGCTGTGATCCTTGTGCTTTTTCTTGATGTTTAATTTTAAAAACAGCTTTGCCAAATCCCACTATTCCCCCACATTTCCATTTTATTTTTATTTTAAAACCTGTAGCTTTATTTAATCTTAATGCATTACAACAATTCCAGAAACAAGAATGCACAAATATAAGCAAAGAAGAAACAATAAATACATATAAATCACAACAACAAAAATAATTGAGCAAACATAGAAGTATAGCCATCTTAAATGAGCAGAGGAAGAACATTAACAAGATTTATATAAAAGCCGGTAGCAAAATACTTATATAAACAAACAACAAATAAAAATTAAAAATAATAGTAATAATAATAATGGAAGTAATAGTAATAATAATAATGGAAGAAAAAAGAAAAAGGGAGGAGAATATAAATAAATATATACATGTATACATACACACACACACACACATATATGTGTGTGTGTGTATATATATATATATATACACACACACACACACACACGTATATATAAACATATACATACATATACATGAGAAATAAAATAAAAATAGAATTAGTAATAATTAAAAACAAATAAATAAGAGACCCTGCACCCGGTAGTGGAGATCCCTAAGCCCAGGAAAGGAAAAGGATAAAAAGAAAAGAGAAAAGAACAAATAAATAAATAATATTTTAAAACATGTTCTGTGACTATTGAAATTTTCTGCATAACAAATTGGTCCCAGATTTTGTCAAATCAGGCCTGCCAAGTTGGAGGTGAAGACCATTTCCATGCTGATACGATTGTGATACAAGCAGGAGCCAAAAGGATACGAATGAGATCTTTATGACGAGTGTTTAAAATCGAGTCGTCCCGTAAGTCCAAAAGCAAAAGTTCAGGAGACATTTGTAGGGACTGTGATGTAATCAAGCCACATTTCCATTTTAAACAAAATATTGCAAGAATTTTAAGCATGTTTGTCTTTTAAGTTAAAAAGAATAGCTTTTATTGTGTTTGTGTCTTTTATAAAGTTTATATCTCTACTACCTCACATTACATTTTATGACACACATGGCCTGGCCCCAGAAAGTCCCATTTGTGCTAGATCTGGCCCTCAAAACAAATGAGTTCAACAACCCTAGTCTAAATCATGCTGTATGTATGTTAACATGCTTCTAATTTGTAAGGGATTCCAAACCAGAGAGGGGATCCAGAGAACTGTGAGCAGAGCTCTGTTCCTTGCATAGTTCTCTCTCATCTTCCTTTCTTTCTGTAATTTCTTCCACCCCTTGAACAGCAGCCCAGAAAGTCAGTTTGAAGAAGTCATAAAGAAGTCTTAGAACAAAGCAGTAGATAAGTATCACCTTTAAGACCAACTAAGTTTTATTCAGAATGTAAGCTTTCGTATCTCAGAGAGGCCTGAGAGGAGCAGAACAGAGCAGAGCAGCTCTGAAAGGCTGAGACAGCTGGAGAAGTTGCTAAGAATTTCTGTGTTTTGAAAGACTTCATTCTGAGGCTTGGGTGACTGCTGAAAAGGCTGAGTTGTGATAGCTGGGGAACTGCTGTATGTTTGGGTGAGTGGGCTAAAGGTGAAAGTGATTGATTGATTGATTGATTGATTGAGAGTAATTGTTGATGATTGCTTAGGAGTGGTCTACTCCACCCTCTTTGCATTTTAAGCTGCGCCTTGCCAAAGGCTGAGCACATCTCAGAGAGGCCTGAGAGGAGCAGAACAGAGCAGAGCAGCTCTGAAAGGCTGAGACAGCTGGAGAAGTTGCTAAGAATTTCTGTGTTTTGAAAAACTTCATTCTGAGGCTTGGGTGACTGCTGAAAAGGCTGAGTTGTGATAGCTGGGGAACTGCTGTATGTTTGGGTGAGTGGGCTAAAGGTGAAAGTGATTGATTGATTGATTGATTGATTGATTGAGAGTAATTGTTGATGATTGCTTAGGAGTGGTCTACTCCACCCTCTTTGCATTTTAAGCTGTGCCTTGCCAAAGGCTGAGCACATCTCAGAGAGGCCTGAGAGGAGCAGAACAGAGCAGAGCAGCTCTGAAAGGCTGAGACAGCTGGAGAAGTTGCTAAGAATTTCTGTGTTTTGAAAGACTTCATTCTGAGGCTTGGGTGACTGCTGAAAAGGCTGAGTTGTGATAGCTGGGGAACTGCTGTATGTTTGGGTGAGTGGGCTAAAGGTGAAAGTGATTGATTGATTGATTGATTGATTGAGAGTAATTGTTGATGATTGCTTAGGAGTGGTCTACTCCACCCTCTTTGCATTTTAAGCTGCGCCTTGCCAAAGGCGCGAGAGCTAAAGGGCTCTTGGCCTGTGGCTCTTTGCCTGGGGGCTTCCTAAGGACTGGGAACCCAGATCCCTGATTTCCTTGTTCTCCCAATAAGGTAAGTTGACCTTCCAGAAGGGGAGCCACGTAAACAACAGCATTTAAAGAGGACTGTATATTTTATATATATATATATATATATATATATATATATATATATATATATATATATATATATAATGAAGGTAGAATGCCAGCAGGGGGGTGGGGGCTTTCCAGTGTTTTGCACTGAGTGTCACATGTATGACTATCTGCCCACAGGACAGAAGTCTTGGGTGTGTGCTCGATGCAAGGAGCTCCTGGTCCTCAGGGAACGGGTTCGTGCCCTTGAGGCCGAGGTGACTGCCCTGGAGAAGCAGAGACAGTCAGTTAGGCAATTGGGGAAGACTCTCGGGGGCGTATTAGATGAGCCCCACTCTGAACGTGGCAGCCCCGTTGCTGCCAGAGAGTGTGAGGGTCGAGAGGGAACAGGGCACCTTGCTGAGGACAAGGTGAATGCGCCCTCAGAAGGGACCTCTTCTTCGGTTGGTGAGCAGGTATCCTTTCGCGCCAAGGAACCATCCCTGGGCAGGGGGAGAAGGGGGGTCTTGGTAGTTGGTGATTCGATCCTTAGGCAAGTAGACAGCTGGGTGGCAAAACCGCGTATTGACCGTATGGTGACTTGCCTGCCTGGTGCGAAGGTAGCGGACATTACAAGTGTAGTAGATAGGCTGATAGACAGTGCTGGGGAGGAGCCTGTGGTCGTGGTGCATGTTGGCACCAACGATGTGGGGAAATGCAGTCGTGAGGTCCTGGAGGAGAAATTTAGGCTGCTAGGTGGGAGACTTAAGGCCAGGACCTCCAAGGTGGCCTTCTCGGAAGTGCTACCTGTTCCACGTGCAGGGCAGGAGAGACAGGCGCAAATTAGAAGTCTCAATGTGTGGATGAGACGATGGTGTAAGGAGGAAGGGTTTAAGTTTGTTAGGCACTGGGATGCTTTCTGGAACAAGCGGGAGCTGTACAAAAGAGACGGTCTCCACTTGTCTCCGGATGGAACCAGGCTGCTGGCGCATAAAATCAAAAAGGTGGCAGAGCAGTTTTTAAACTAAATCTTGGGGGAAAGCCGACAGGAGATGGAATGTCTCTGGTTCGGGAGGACTCATCTCAAAGAGATGAAGGGTTGGCTTCTATTTTTCTACCGAGTAACGGATCAGAGTTGTCCACGGTGATGGTGACAAACAGTATGGACTGTCTGCCACAGTCTCGAGGCGGCAGGACAGAGGTGGTGGGCCTAGCTTGCCTGGGAAATTATAAATGTTTGTATGCAAATGCTAGAAGTGTCCGAAGTAAAATTGGTGAATTGGAATGTTTAGTGTTGGGAGAAAACATAGACATTGTGGGAATTTCAGAAACTTGGTGGAATGAGGAGAATCAGTGGGACACGGTGATTCCTGGATATAAGTTATATCGGAAGGATAGGGAGGGAAGGGTTGGAGGTGGGGTGGCTCTGTATGTCAGAGAGGATATACGGTCCAGTAAGACTGAGGTCAGAGAATTAGATTCACTTTTAGAAATGCTTTGAGTTGAAATAGAGGGCCCAAAAGGAAATTTAACTATGGGAGTTTGTTATCGCCCACCAAATCAAAATATTATAATATGATGGAAGGATTAAAGATAGCGGCTAAACGTAAAAACTGTGTTGTAATAGGTGATTTTAACTACCCGCAGATTGATTGGGTCAATATGTGTTCTGGTCGAGAGAAAGAGATTGAGTTTCTTGATGCTCTCAATGACTGTGCTATGGAGCAGATGGTCTCAGAACCTTCCAGAGGTGGGGCGATCCTGGATCTGGTCCTAAGTAATGCCCAAGACTTAGTGAGAGACGTAAAAGTGATTGCGCCGCTTGGGAACAGTGACCATAATGTTATTGATTTCACCGTTTGTATAAATAGGGAGTTGCCCAAAAAGACCGCCACAACCACATTTAACTTTAAAAGGGGTAAATTCTCTGAGATGAGGAGGCATGTGAGGAGGAAACTGAAAGGAAAGGTAAATACGGTCAAAACCCTTGGGGAAGCTTGGAGACTATTTAAAACTATAATCCTAGAAGCTCAGATAAAATACATACCACAAGTTAGGAAAGGCACAAACAGGTATAAGAAGAGGCCAGCATGGTTAACAAACAAAGTAATGGAAGCTGTAAAAGGTAAGAAGGACTCCTTTAAGCAGTGGAAAACCAGTCCAAGTGAGATTAATAAAAGGGAACACAGGCAGTGGCAAATCAAATGCAAGACTGTGATCAGGCAGGCAAAAAGGGACTATGAGGAGCATATTGCATAAAACATAAAGACCAACAATAAAAATTTCTTCAAATATATTAAAAAGTAGGAAACCAGCCAGGGAAGCAGTGGGGCCCTTGGATGACCATGGGGCAAAAGGATTACTGAAGGAGGATGGGGAAATGGCTGAGAAGCTGAATGCATTTTTTGCCTCCGTCTTCACCGTGGAAGATGAGAAGTGTTTGCCCGCCCCAGAACCACTAATATTGGATGGGGTGTTGAAAGACCTGAGTCAGATTGAGGTGACAAAAGAGGAGGTCCTACAACTGATAGACAAATTAAAAACTAATAAGTCACCGGGTCCGGACGGCATACATCTGATTGTTCTGAAAGAACTCAAAGTTGAACTTGTGGATCTTCTAACAAAAATCTGTAATCTTTCATTGAAATCTGCCTCTGTTCCTGAGGACTGGAAGGTAGCAAATGTCACCCCCATCTTTAAAAAGGGTTCCAGAGGAGATCCAGGAAATTACAGGCCAGTCAGTCTGACTTCAATACCGGGAAAGTTGGTAGAAACCATTATCAAGGACAGAATGAGTAGGCACATTGATGAACACAGGTTATTGAGGAAGACTCAGCATGGGTTCTGTAAGGGAAGATCTTGCCTCACTAACCTGTTACATTTCTTTGAGGGGGTAAACAAACTTGTGGACAAAGGAGACCCGATAGATGTTGTTTACCTTGACTTCCAGAAAGCTTTTGATAAAGTTCCTCATCAAAGACTCCTTAGAAAGCTTGAGAGTCATGGAGTAAAAGGACAGGTCCTCTTGTGGATCAAAAACTGGCTGAGTAATAGGAAGCAGAGAGTGAGTATAAATGGGCAGTCTTCGCAGTGGAGGACGGTAAGCAGTGGGGTGCCGCAGGGCTCGGTACTGGGTCCCATGCTCTTTAACTTGTTCATAAATGATTTAGAGTTGGGAGTGAGCAGTGAAGTGGCCAAATTTGCGGAAGACACTAAATTGTTCAGGGTGGTGAGAACCAGAGAGGATTGTGAGGAACTCCAAAGGGATCTGTTGAGGCTGGGTGAGTGGGCGTCAACGTGGCAGATGCGGTTCAATGTGGCCAAGTGCAAAGTAATGCACATTGGGGCCAAGAATCCCAGCTACAAATACAAGTTGATGGGGTGTGAACTGGCAGAGACTGACCAAGAGAGAGATCTTGGGGTCGTGGTAGATAATTCACTGAAAATGTCAAGGCAGTGTGCGTTTGCAATAAAAAAGGCCAACGCCATGCTGGGAATTATTAGGAAGGGAATTGAAAACAAATCAGCCAGTATCATAATGCCCCTGTATAAATCGATGGTGCGGTCTCATTTGGAGTACTGTGTGCAGTTCTGGTCGCCGCACCTCAAAAAGGATATTATAGCATTGGAGAAAGTTCAGAAAAGGGCAACTAGAATTATTAAAGGGCTGGAACACCTTCCCTATGAAGAAAGGTTGAAACGCTTAGGGCTCTTTAGCTTGGAGAAACGTCGACTGAGGGGTGACATGATAGAGGTTTACAAGATAATGCATGGCATGGAGAAAGTAGAGAAAGAAGTACTTTTCTCCCTTTCTCACAATACGAGAACTCGTGGGCATTCGATGAAATTGCTGAGGAGACAGGTTAAAACGGATAAAAGGAAGTACTTCTTCACCCAAAGGGTGATTAACATGTGGAATTCACTGCCACAGGAGGTGGTGGCGGCCACAAGCATAGCCACCTTCAAGAAGGGGTTAGATAAAAATATGGAGCAGAGGTCCATCAGTGGCTATTAGCCACAGTGTGTGTGTGTGTGTGTGTATATATTTAGCCGCTGTGTGACACAGAATGTTGGACTGGATGGGCCATTGGCCTGATCTAACATGGCTTCTCTTATGTTCTTATGTATGCTCTTAAGCAGACTTCATCAGACAAAACTGGAATGGCAAGCCATCTTTAAATATAGAGAAAATGGGCAGTGAGTTGGTATGTAGAGTCATGGGAATGTTTTTAGCAGATTAAAGGAATCACAAATTGGGGTCTGTGTTTGTTTGTTTGGTATTGTTAACTGGGCTGTAACAGCAGTTGAAGGTGATAAAAAGCAGATATGTCATAGGTGTGAAGTGCCATAAATCTGGGTGTCATTCTGGCTTAGTTGTGGGTTTAAATGGAGGGCATTAGTATCTCAAGAGGTTATAACATCATTATAGTTTGCCATTAGAAGAAAAGAATACATTAAAATATAGTGGAAGATGGCTTAGTATATGTAATAAAATAAACAGCCAATATCCCTATTTGAATATGTCAATACAAAAAACCAAAATATTCTGATGCACTGTTCTAAAAGAGAAATACATTCTAGTTTGCCATTAGAAAAAAAGGGTACATTAAAATATAGTGGGAGATGGGTTAGTATATGTAATGAGATAAACAGCCCATATCCCAAATATCCCATAGCCCACCCCCCCACCAAAATGTAATCTTTCATTGACATCTGCCTCTGTTCCTGAGGACTGGAAGGTAGCAAATGTCACCCCCATCTTTAAAAAGGGTTCCAGAGGAGATCCGGGTAACTACAGGCCAGTCAGTCTGACTTCAATACTGGGAAAGTTGGTAGAAATCATTATCAAGGATAGAATGAGTAGGCACATTGATGAACATGCGTTATTGAGGAAGACTCAGCATGAGTTCTGTAAGGGAAGATCTTGCCTCACTAACCTGTTACATTGCTTTGAGGGGGTGAACAAACATGTAGACAAAGGAGACCCGAAAGATATTGTTTACCTTGACTTCCAGAAAGCTTTTGATAAAGTTCCTCATCAAAGGCTCCTTAGTAAGCTCGAGAGTCATGGAGTAAAAGGACAGGTCCTCTTGTGGATCAAAAACTGGCTAATTAATAGGAAGCAGAGAGTGAGTATAAATGGGCAGTCTTCGCAGTGGAGGACGGTAAGCAGTGGAGTGCCACAGGGCTCAGTACTGGGTCCCATGCTCTAACTTGTTCATAAATGATTTGGAGTTGAGAGTCAGCAGTGAAGTGGCCATGTTTGTGGATGACACTAAATTGTTCAGGGGGGTAAGAACGAGAGAGGATTGTGAGGAACTCCAAAGGGATCTGTTGAGGCTGGATGAATGGGCGTCAACGTGGCAGATGAGGTACAATGTGGCCAAGTGCAAAGTAATGCACATTGGGGCCAAGAATCCCAGCTGCAAATACAAGTTGATGGGGTGTGAACTGGCAGAGACTGAACAAGAGAGAGATCTTGGGGTCGTGGTAGATAACTCACTGAAAATGTCAAGACAATGTGCGATTGCAATAAAAAAGGCCAACGCCATGCTGGGAATTATTAGAAAGGGAATTGAAAACAAATCAGCCAGTATCATAATACCCCTGTATAAATCGATGGTGCGGTCTCATTTGGAATACTGTGTGCAATTCTGGTCACCACACCTCAAAAAGAATATTATAGCACTGGAAAAAGTGCAGAAAAGGGCAACTAGAATGATTACAGGTTTGGAACACTTTCCCTATAAAGAAAGGATAAAATGCTTGGGGCTCTTTAGCTTGGAGAAACATCAACTGCGGGGTGACATGATAGAGGTTTACAAGATAATGCATGGGATTGAGAAGGTAGAGAAAGAAGTACTTTTCTCCCTTTCTCACAATACAAGAACTCGTGGGCATTCAATGAAATTGCTGTGCAGTCAGGTTAGAACGCATAAAAGGAAGTACTGCTTCACCCAAAGGGTGATTAACATGTGGAATTCACTGCCACAGGAGGTGGTGGTGGCTACAAGCATAGCCAGCTTCAAGAGGGGGTTAGATAAAAATATGGAGCAGAGGTCCATCAGTGGCTATTAGCCACAATGTGTATATATCTATAGATATATCTATATATAGATATAGATATATAAAAATTTTTGACCACTGTGTGATACAGAGTGTTGGACTGGATGGGCCATTGGCCTGATCCAGCATGGCT
Organism: Heteronotia binoei; assembly: GCF_032191835.1. Taxonomy (NCBI): domain Eukaryota; kingdom Metazoa; phylum Chordata; class Lepidosauria; order Squamata; family Gekkonidae; genus Heteronotia; species Heteronotia binoei. The sequence goes on from NC_083226.1 coordinate 76,069,679, forward strand.
TATGTTCTTATCCCTTATTTGAGAATATCAATACAAAAAACCAAAATATTCTGATACACTGTTCTAAAAGAGAAATACATTCTAGTTTGCCATTAGGAAAAAAGTTACCTTAAAATATAGTGGGAGGTGGGTTAGTATATGTAATGAGATAAAAAAAACAATATCCCTGTTCAGTCCTCGGGAGGTGTTTGTCCCAAGTTTCATAATAATTTGTAATTCAGCAATTTCTCCATTCGATTCTTGAAGTTCCTTTTCAGTAAAACAGCTACCTTGTGGTCACCTACTGAATGCTCAGGAAGGTTAAAGTGTTCTCTGACTCTGATGAAGTCTGTTTAACAGCATACAAAAGCTTACATTCTGAATAAAATTAGTTGGTCTTAAAGGTAATACTTGTCTACTGCTTTGTTTTATTGCTTCAGACCAACACAGCTGCCTACTTGGATCTATCTATAAAGAAGTCTTGTGAGGGAAATGGTGCATAACCTGGCAAAAAGACATGATGAGGGAAGGGAGTTGCAGCCTAGGATAGGCAGGGGGTGGTATGGAAACACCAAGTTTCTTTAAATCAAATCTCAGAATTGGATTCAAGAATATTAATAGAACTTCCTGGTGTTATTTCAGAGCCTCTGTTCATCATTTCTGAGAATTCTTGGAGAACAAGTGAGATGCCAGAAGACTGGAGGTGGGCAAGAAGGAGAAAAGGAAGATCCATGTAATTACTGACCTGTTAGCTTGATATCCATACCTGGAAAGGTTTTAGAACAAATCATCAGTCAGTCCTTGAGCATTTAGGAAGGATGGCTGTGATTACTAAGATCCAGCATGAGTTTCTCAAGGACAAGTCATGTCAGACTAGCATTATCTCCTTTTTTGAGACAGTTACTATTTTGTTGGATCAGGGAAATGTGGTGGACATAGTTTATATTGATTTCAGTGAGGTTTTTGATAAGGTTTCACATTAAATTCTTGTTGACAAATTGGTACAATGTGGGTTGGATCCTGCTGCTGTTAGGTGGAATTATAACTGGATCATAGATCACACCCAAAGAGTGCTTGTTTGTTAATAGTTCCTCATCCTCTTGGAGAGGAGTGCCTCAGGGATCTCTCCTGGGTCCTGTGTTGTTCAACATCTTCATAAATGATTTAGACGAAGGAATAGAAGAGATGGTCATTAAATTTGTAGATGATACTAAATTGGGAGGGGTAGTGAATACAGTAAAAGACACAACCAAGATACAGAATGATCTCGAGAGGCTGGAAAACTAGACTAATTCTGCATTTTCATAGGAAAAATCAAATGCATAGTTATAGGATGGTGGAGACTTGTCTTGGAAGTAGTACATGTGAAAAGAATCTTGGGGTCTTAATAGACCATACATTGAACATGAGTGCAGTGAGGTAGCTAAAAAGCCAAATGTGATTTTAGGCTGCATCAACAGAAGTATAGTGTCCAGATCACACAAAGTAATAGGGTCACTTTACTTTGCTCTTGTTAGAACTTACTTGGAGTACTGCATTCAGTTTTGTGCACTGCAGTTTAGGAAGAATGTTGACAAGCTGGAACATATCCAGAGGAGGGCAACAGAGATGGTGAGGGCAACCGATTCCTATGTGGAAAAGTTGAAGTTGCTGGATGTTTAGCCAGAAGAGGAGACAACTGAGAGATAATACAATAGTCTAGTATTTGAAGGACTATCTTATAGAGGATGGAGTGGAGTTGTTTTCTGTTGTCCCAGAAAGTTGGACCAGACCAACAGATTGAAATGAAATCAAAAGAGTTTTGGGCTAAACATTAGGAAGAATGTCTTGGCAATTAGAGTGCTTCCTCAGTGGAATAGGCTTCCTTAGGAGGTGATAGGTTCTGGAGGTGTTTAAGTAGAAGCCAGATGGCCATCTGACAGCGATGCTGATTCTGTGAATTAGGCAGATTGTGAGAGGGAGAGCAAGAAGGGATGAGGCAGTGCTTGGCGTTCATGGTGCTTTCTCATATGTCCAGGAGCTGACCATCACTTTGAGGTCAGGAAGGAATCTTCCTCCAGGCCATATTGGCCCAAGGATCCTGGAGGTTGTTTGCCTTCCTCTGAGCTTAGAGCAGGGGTCACTGGAGGAATGGGGGGAAGGTAGTTGTTAATTTCCTGCATTGTGGAGGGTTTTGGCCTAGATGACCCTTCCACCTTTATGTTCCTATGACTTCTCCCCCTGAAGGGGATAGAGTGGATTCCCCTCTTTGGAAAGCCTACTTTGGATCAAAAAAGTGACTTTTTTCAAAGTACTGATGCCAGTCCATACTGAGTACCATGATTATGCCACACCTGGAGGCTTGTAACAGTAGTGTCTTTATTTTAACATATTTTGCAAGGTGGGGAGGTTTAGTAGCTTTGTGGGGTGAATCACAAAACAAAGCACACTAGCTAATCAATGGTTCTTTCTCTGTAGTCTGCAGCCTGACAGCACATAAAGCTAGGGAAGGACTTGCTGTAAAAAATTATTATTATTATTATTAGTATAGCTTGAGTGTTTCCTCTAGATTTTTTTTTATCAGCTCCTATGATGCAAAATCCACTTCTGTACCGTTCCTCTTCTGGTTTTCTCAGCTTAGTCAGTGGAACATTAGTGGCAATAATTTAAGACCATCCATTCTAAAACTGACTTTTAAACTAGCAGCAGACAGCAATGCATCTCAGGTAACCATAGAAACTACAGCAACTAGGACACAGCTGAAGGCTGCCATGTTTTAATCTCCCCTCCCCTCACTCCTCTTTAATTTTTTTCCCCATTCAAACTCTTTTTTCATTTGCCATGTAATAGTTCTTATACATGAAACACTACATAAGACAGTACTTTGCTCAATGGTTGCTTCTGACGTTGTCTAAGTAGCAAAGCACATTGTGAGGATGATAATCACTGACATCTGGGCTCATATGCATTCATAGTTGCTGCATGTCATAGAGAGTCATAGAGAGACTGTTTCTCTCCCAACCACATTTAAGAACTGGTTGTCCTCCTTCCAGATTACAAGATGCTGTCAAACTTTTCAAGGAGAATTTTACACCACAGAAGAGAGACCAAATAAAGCCAACAAAACTTTCTCACATTATCTTTAATTTGGCATGACCTAAGGGGTCTACTCAGAAGTAATCCAATTTTCTTTTATGGGGCGTACTTTTAGGAAAGTGTTCTTAAGGTTGCACTGTTATTCTTAACAAAACAATCTGAGAATTATTAGTAGGGCTGACTGAAACCTGTTTGCTGCCCCAAACAGGAGTGCGTGGCAGGAGGCTACCCCCCTGCCACCATGCCTTTTCTGTCTGGCTCTAAATAACCCCTCTTGGAAACATCCCACTCTCCCAAGTGTCTCCATCAGCTCTAAGGCACGCTGCAGTAGTACAAATGGTGAGGGTATATGCTGCACCACTACCTGTACTGCTCCAGCAAGCTGCAGAAATTCTCTGTAGCCTCTGGAGCTGGGTGGCAGAGGCCCAAAGAGGAAGAGATTGTATTCTTCCTCCTACCCTGCAACCTGCCATGGTCCCAATCTGGGAGGTGACAGTTGGCACAAGACATGCCAGTTGCATTGTTTTAGATGGTGCACCCTCCAACTTGGCATCCTAGGTAACCACTTTGGCAGTAAACTGGACCTGCCTATTAGTTAAGGGAACCTGGTATGGAAATGTCAGAAAGCAGCCTAACATCTGTAGTGTAAAATCAACTGATTATTCAAAAAACACAGGACTAAAGTTGGCAAGTGTTCTAGATTTTTCTGCCGTGATAAAATATGTCCTCTTTCATTAAGATCTACAACAGTTCTATATTTTAAAGAGACAATTATTGAGTTTATACATCAAAAGGCTTGTACTCATTTTATGATGCATTTTGTGATGGATGAAGACATTTTGATGCTTGAGACAAATTCCAAATGCCCCCTATGGGTGTGTGGATGAGAATACATTAAATAGTCAATGGTTTGCTTCTCTTATGTCATCCCAAAATCTGCTGCCTCACCCGGCTTAAATTTTGCCCATTTTTTCTCCTAAGAACATGGATGATGGGCTTAAGAAGAAAAGAATTAAAGACAGCTAAATTAAAGGATAAAATTAATTTATCTTTTGTTGCCTCTGAGAGGGGCCTAAATGTAATTTCCTTTTCCAACAGATGACTAGCTGATTTCCTGTCCTGTGTGAACCCATCCCAAGTAGCAAGTGGATTGCCCCCAGCTGCAGATATGAATCCTCATTTTGTAAAAACATCTTCATGCTTATGTCTTTTATCTGGAAAGTCAAGGAAAAAGTTTTCGGTATGAGGTTGTGTTTTTAAAATCATGACCACAATATATTGATTTTAAAAACTGAGATTACTACCACTTTCCCAGCTTGAATTACTACTGCTGGGGATAAGAAATAAATTTTGCAAAACTAACCAAGAACATATATCATGTTCTTTCTGTGAATATACTGGAAGGAATATTGCTGTTGGAATCAGACATAAACTTGGGTTTTTGGGATGCCTGAGGATTCAAATGTGTGGTCAAAAAGCAACCAATTTTATAGTGCTTCAGATTACTTTTATTGATGCGGTTTAATTTTTTAAAAAAATAATACAAGTAGAGCCAAAGGATTCTTCCTGAATCATCTGGCACAGAAATGCTTCCTATGGCTTGGGCCTCTTGATAATTCCTGGGGTGATATAATAATGTCATGCTGAGACGTCTCCATTGGTAACCACTTTAGACTATACCACTGGAGGTCTTATACAGTGGCACTTTCATCCTGCAATGCCTAAATTAGCAATGTGCTGCTGAACTGCAATAACATAAAACTATAAGCACAAAATATATATTTTTAAAAAAATCTATTAAAAATGCTTAGTCTTTATACAAAATATAATACAATTTGATCCGCACAAAGCAAGAATAACATAAAGCATAACATAAAATTTAACAACATCCTGAACGTAACACTTTGTATTATATTATATATACGACTTATATAAGTTCTTTTAGAGCATAGCTGAATTCTAATATTTGCATTTGTCATTGTTGGAATTCAGTTATCAGGTACATGGCTAATGTTATCAATTTTCATTTCAAGCATTGAAGTCACAGCTATAGAAAACTTTTGATTCCATTTTAGAATGGCATGATGCCAGATGTTTAGATCTCTGCTTACACACACAAGGTTGATCTTATTACTGAGGAGCAGTTACTTACAAAAAAATCACATTCATAGTATGTGTGCTGTAGATTGCCCATAGCTTAGCACAGCTCTGTACAGACTAAATAATGCCAAAATCTGGCATTTAAAGTTATTGTTACATATATTTAAACAGCTGCATAGCAGAATGGGTTCCCTCTATCACACAATTATTAAGGATGTATTAGGTGATGGCAATCTAAGTACCATGATCTCCATTTCATCAGTTGTATTTTGTTGTATTTTGCTAGTCTCATAAAAACAAAATTCTGTTGATGTGAAGAAAGAGGCAGTATAAGACTGCCATCTAGGGCAGGAGATGAATCACTGCACAATTCTAGAAGAGGAATAAGCTTTGTGTTTTTACAGCACCATCCTAAACAAAGTTACACCCTTCAAAGCCAATTGACTTTGTGGTTTTAACTCTGTTTAAACTTGCATGATTAGAAACTACATTTTTTTCAGAAATGTAGACTTAATATTTGCTTTCTATGTGCATTACATGTGTGTGCAAAAGAGATCAACATCACCTGGCTTCTATAGGGCCTGAGAAGACATGCTGTTGTAGCCTGGAGTTTGTCCTAATCTGATAGTCATTCACTGCTACTGGCCAGTGTCTGTGTTATTACTGATGACAAGTTGTTCCCTCTCCCCTACAATGCTTCAATATGGAACAATTTTAAAGGGGTTCAATTCTTTTATTGCAGCAAACAACCGCTACCCCCACATGAACTAACCTTTTAGAAACATCTGTCCCCAAAGTAAAATATGATCTTTTTGTTGGCACCCAATTTATTTGAAAGACATATGTGCTGCTTTCTCTCTTCCTTTCCCCAAGCATTAAAGTATATCCTTTTTTTTTTTAAGGCAGCATACTGAAAAGCTAAATGATTGTGCCCTGTAACAATTTAAATCTGAGAAGCAACTAGATAGGAGACAGCCTTAGATTTGACCTGGTGTAAGGTGTGAACAGTGATCAAAATTAAACAGAAAGCTGCCCATAAAATTGTCTTCATCAAGCTAAATGTTTAGGGGCAGGAGAGAAAAAGATGTTTCAGGCTATGACCGTGAGGCCTTTTTGCATCTTTCTGTTTGATAGACCCATAGATTTAGGCAGTGGAACGGTCACACGACAGAGTTGAAAATAACTTCAGAAAACCCACTTATTAATCAAGTATCTCTCTAACACAAAACACTAGTCCTTTAAAAACTGGAGAGCAGAACAAAAAGCATAGTAGTCTTTCTATTAACAATATTGGAAATTAATTTTATATGATGAATTAGTTAAATGGAAGCCACATAGCATAACATTACCTATAGTTTTCCCTCAGATCATCTTCCTACAGCAGAGAAAGCTTCAACATCTTGAACTAAACAATCTTTTCCCCGCTCTTTTTTTTTTTTTTAAAGATCCAGCCTGGTAAAGATTTTTGGAGCACTCAAAAGCTTGCACATTCTTTTATATCATTCTGTGTTTACAAGAATTTATTTTATTTATTTACTTTATAGTCCTCCCATTTTCTCCAATGAAAATCCAAGAGGTAAACATATTGTTCTCTTCTCCTCCATTTTATCCACATAACCACCCTCTAAAGTATGTTAAGTGGAGAGTGTGTGACTGGCCCCAGGTCACACCACAAATTTCCATGGCAGAGTGAGGATTCACGCATGGGTCTCCCAAATCCTATATCACATAGCCTCTCCTATACTGTTATATGACTTCTTTTTGGATCAACATGACTTCCTGAAACTTCTTTAAAAAATTAATTTAGATTAAAGAAGGTAAAAAAAATCTCTTCAAGATGCTTGGAAATTAACATCAATAATAGAAATTCAGATAGAATATAACTTAGACTAGGAAATGCATCACAAAATCTAAGAAACTAATATCATGGTTAGTAAGAAAAGTCAAGGAAGCTATGAAACACAAAATAGCTTCCTTTGTAAGTGGAAACTTTCCCCTGATAGGATACACAAGGAGTACATGTTCTGGCAATAGAACTGTAAACTGACAATAAGGCCAACAAAAAGAATTCAAGCATATTGGCTTTTTAAAACACTGTTAAGACAAATGTAATAATGTCGTCATATATTAGAACTAGGAAATTGGTATCCACAGGCTCCATTGCTTATCTGGTCAAAGGAGCGAAGGGAGAAAGATTGCAAAGAAGCTAATTCTTTCTATAAAGTACACAGAAGGGATGAGAAATGGCATTCTGAGGTTAAAGGTCAAATTAAACTAGCAAGATTCTTAAGAAAGTCAAATATGAATACTCCTATAGATCCCAGTAGGCAGCCATGTTGATCTGAAGCAATAGAACAAAGCAGTAGACAAGTGCACCTTTAAGACCAACTAAGTTTTATTTAGAATGTAAGCTTTCATACGCTCTTAAGCAGACTTCATCAGACAAAATGGGAATGGCAAGCAGCAATTCTTATTATAAGTGGGTAGTGTGGAATCATGGGAATGTTTTTAGCAGATTAAAAGAATCACAAATAGGGATCTGTGTTTGTTAGTGTAGTGTAGCACAAAACCGGGTTGAAAAAAGCTTGAACCTAAAGATAAACTTCAATATCATTAAAATCTCCCTTTCAGAGATCTATAAAGTAGCAAATGTAGCAAATTTAGGGGAGGGACGGTGGCTCAGGTAGAGCATCTGCTTAGTAAGCAGAAGGTCCCAGGTTCAATCCCCAGCATCTCCAACTAAAAAGGGTCCAGGCAAATAGGTGTGAAAAACCTCAGCTTGAGACCCTGGAGAGCCGCTGTCAGTCTGAGTAGACAATACTGACTTTGATGGGCTGAGGGTCTGATTCAGTATAAGGCAGCTTCATATGTTCAAATGTAATGCTGATTTTTAGAAAGGAATATATGAGAGATCTGGGAAATTACAGATCTTTTTGCCTTATGTTTGTTCTGGTTAAGTTGGGGGGAGCCATGATTAAAAATAGAATTATTGCACACTAGTCCTATTAAGAAAGACTCAGCACAGCTTTTATATGAAATTTTATATGAAAATACTGCTTCACTTATCTTAAGTTCTTCAAGAGCATTCATAACCAATATCTGAGGGTGAGATTCTAGATGTATACTTGGACTTCCAAAACATCAAAGGTTCAGTCATCGGATAATCTATATTTATGTTAACACAGAGTTTGAAAATTTCAGCATATCATATTTATACTAAAATTTAATAGAATTACCAAAATATTTCTAAAGCAAACAAAACAAATTGTCTATTATAGTTTGTATAAATTGTTCTTAAAACATGACAGAACTTCACCAAGAAAAAGGCTTCTTAACTCAATAAAACATGTAAAGAAACCAGGTGATTATAATAATTTACTTTATTACATTTACTTGATAAATTATATATCTGGGGCATGCACAATAATATTTCCACAATGTATCATTACAGTGAGTAATTATGTGAAACCTGCCTTTAGTAAAAAGTATTTAATACTTTGACAGCCCAATTTAAACTGAGCATTCTTCATTCATCTAGTTGTATGATATTCCACATTAAATTTGCATCCCAAGGTTGGCACAAATGGCAACCTTTGCCTGAGGGGTTATGTATGAAGAATATTCCAGCATTCATTAAAACATCTTACTAATGAGGAAGAAAAAGTCTTATTACATCTTGAAAATCTTCTGTTTGCTCAATTGAGAAAGTCTTCAGAAGCTGATAAAAATACCACAACTAAAATCCAATTTAGTAGTCATACTGATTTTTATATCAAGCCTGCATCAAAGTCATTTCATAAAACCAAACTTAGGTTAAAAGACATCTACTTTCTTTTATAAACAGGAAATTATTCCCTGTAGTCTTATTAACTGTAGATCTTAGAAGGTGGTAAAGGGGAGAAAAGACACAACTCATTCAACTTTTAATAAACCGTCACACTTCACAGGTGATAATTTAAAAATATAAACAACAAATAACCATAGCAGCAGTTTTCCATTATTTTGATAAATTGCATTGCCATACTCCCTCACACCTAAAATCTGAACTTCAGGCCTCAGCCATAATTTCAGTGTAGACAGAGCACTGTAGGTTGCCCCTTCAATACCTTCTGAGGTCTAGAGAACAGTTGCATCTGCTTCTGGGAGTGCCTTAATTTAGATGTTTCAGCCTGCCCTGTTTCTATCCCTCCAGGAGCGTTATACCCCACATGCCCTCATTAAGGTAATAGCTCCTGCATATTACCTGACTAGACATGCTAGGGGGCTGTGAATAAGCATCTGAATAACACCTTGCATTGCTGCAAAAGCAAAAATTGTTTATGGAGTACTTAATCTTTATTTGTTTTGAACCAGTTCACTACTTGTTGGCTGTCATAATTATGTTCAATATATTTCAAATACTCAATAATTTTACTTTATGCCGTGAAAAACATCTTTGCACTTGGGTAGATAAAACAAGCAACAATGGTCAGCAGCGGCTCGAGGTGGAACAGCACCCTAGGCAGGATGCCCAACCCCCTCTGAAAGGAGTGGGGAGCAGCCGTGTGCCTCTGCCTAGCTCTGCCTCTGCATCTGACACAGCCAGTAGAGTGACAGGCAGCCCCACGGCACCCCAGCAGTTGCTTTCATAGCTATTTCCCTCACCATGGAGGGCCATTCCAGCACCCTCCCAGGGCTCACACCAGCGCCCTTGGCAGGGCCACACCCCAGGCAGCTGCTTGAGCTGCCTAGAGAAAGGGCCAGCCCTGACAATGATACTTGTTTTCCTCAGCAAGTTACAAAATTAGATTCACCTTTTCCCTCAAAAGAGAATCTGTTCTATGAAACGAAACCAAGCAAACTCTGCTCCAACTGCCCCTTCAGAATAAGAAAAGATGGAGGGGGGGGGGGGGTGGAGTGAAATTCTGAAAGTGGGACTTATCCAGGAAGCACTACACATGCAGAACTACCCTCTTCTGAATCAGCCATTTTGTATGGATTTCATATCTGCTTCGATTCATAAAGTCATTAAGCAATATTAGGGAACATGACAAAAAGCTGAATCTGATGAAGTTAGCTATAATATGTGAGTATTTTGAATATCTGCATGCTTCTGGCCCTCCAAGGCACAGTTACACCTTGTGCAATGGGCTTAGAAGACTGCAGTTCTGAGTAGGAACGGCACTGCTAGTGCCACATTCAGAACTAGACACAAGTATACTTCACTTTCTCTGGATCACAGCAGAAATAAATTCCAATGTTATTTAATTTACATAAAGAAGCTCAATCCAGACACACACCACCATCCTTCCTTAACATACACAGAACAGTATCAGCAATATATCCAGAACACATAGAGTTCATTTTGACTATATGCATATTAAATAAAGAAATTAGCAAGTAGGTCACTAAGTGTGTGTGTGTGTGTGTGTGTGTGTATACACACACACACAATGTAATGTTTATAGCTGCACTTAGCAATGATATATACCACTTTTCATACTATTTACTGCTGGAGGAAAAACTGAGTATGTTTTACAAATATATCAAACCAAGGTTCTCACAGGTATATTAGCTTTTATTCTCACACATATCAGAAGAATTGGTAAACCCATGGTGGTTGATTATATGTCTGAATGTGCCTTCATTTAAAAAAACACTAATTCCCACACATGGGCACTAAGTATTAGGGTTAAAAGATCCTAACCAAACTGTCTCTCTTTTTCTAACATGCTAGTTATTTGTGTACAAGTTTTTCTTTCTTTTTGAAAGAAAATCTCAGTGCAATTCTAAGCAGAGCTGAACCTTTTTCAAGCCCATTGACGTCAGTAGACTTAGAAGGGTGTAACTCTGTTTAGTCTTGCATTGTCAATATCACAGTCTGGTTCAAATCAAGAGTATTGTAAAACCATGTAATTACATTTTATTTAAGGCTAAAGATATATACATGTACCACACATGTATTTTCTTTCATTCAACTTTGCAAAATTTACCAATTCCTACAGTACTGCAAACATATAAGAAAAAAATAGTCAACAAATTGCATTTTAATAAAACTGTATTTGTGTTTAGTAACCAACTTAGTATAATAAAGAATGAGGTTTTAGCTTCTGCCTTCTGACATACCAATAACTTATTATACAATTTGTTGGTGATTATAGGGATGAAGAAGACAAAAAGCCATGCAACGATATTTACTAGGCAGTCAAGAGGTAAAGCCATATCTGTGCAAAAGATGAAAATTGGACTCTTAAAATAAAAAAGCTGTAAATTAATTTAAAAGCCAGAACATTTATTGTTTTTCAACTGGACTGACTGAAGTCAATTTGCTTGAGCAAAACTGCAAAGTTATAAAATCAACCACGTCCATTTTCCACAAGCCACAATACTTAATTTCTTCTTTGTGTTTCAAGGATGTCTTAAGGCAAATGTGTCCTTGCAATTTCAGAGTCAGAAAGTCCATCTTCTTGAAGACTGGGCTCATAGTCACCAGCATTATTTGTCAAGTCAACATCTGGCTCATCATTGCTTTCAGCACTATAATCCACTTCTTCAAGGAAGCGAGGCTCATCTTCTTCCATTACATATGTAGTAGGGCTAGAGCAAGAATACCGCGAAGAAGGTTTTAAGCCAGTATTACTGAAATGACCTGCATACTTCCTCATCCCCACTAGCACAGCAAATAATCCCCAACAATACCATGTTAAAAAGGAGTTAAATAAAATGGAACCAAAGAAGCATTAGAGTGGTAAAATAATTACATACATTTATATGTAGATTATTTATGATCAAACTAGGTGTTACAGAGATAACCCATAAGCACTTTCCCATCTTTATTTTTCTTAAAATGAAAAGTAACTGTGGGAAGTTGCCAATTTGAGTAGAGAAATGATGGACAGGGAAGTGTTTAATCCTGTCCTTTCCTGTCCACTCAACCCAAACTGTTTCCCCACACATAAAAGAAAAAGTATATAAGACACAGATATTTCGGTCACTGAACTCAGACCAAGAGGACCATCCTTGACCCAAGAGGACCATCTGGTTCCCTCACTTCTCGTCTCCTGTTGCTTAGGTAAAATATTCATATTACAATGTATTCAGAATAGATGTTTATATTTGTTAGCCACCTTTTGTGCTATGTACAACACAGAAGGGCAGAGTATAAGTAACAGAAATAAATCAGTAAAAACAAATTTTATAATGGAATCAAAAGGACATAATTTGCAAAACCACAATTTTCTTTACTAAAGCGTTATCTTCCTGCTAGGATATTGAGAAGTATATATGTTTTCTAAAATCAATCTTTGTATAGCAAACACCATACAAAATTCAAAGTAGTGGCAGGGTAATACAGAGAGGGTTACTAAAGATCACACATTATCCTTGTCATAATATGTTAAGAGGGAACAAGAATGACAAATCCACCACAATATGGTATTAGGAGTGCAAAAAGTTTTAAACAATTCATGCAAATGCAGAAAGCTGCAGAAGACAATGCCTCCCCTCCATGGTAAGAAGCTCAGTTTCACCAACTCGTCCAAAGCAGAAATTCTACTTTTTCTGAGCAACAGGAAGTTCTAAAAAATCAATCTCAAGAAGCAAAAAATTAAAACCTCCCTTTGAAAGAAATCTTGTCTTCAGCCTTCAATTTTAGATTTAAAACACTTAAAGTGAATAAATGTTAATACACATAATACTATACAAAAACATGACAGGGTTTTTATACTTTAGACAGAAGGCCTAATACAAATTTCTGGAGCAGATTCAGAATTGTGCATGCAGCAATCCAGTTATGTTCCACAGTATTTACATATACGCAGTTACAGCACAGTCTCGTGTGGTAGAGCAATCCATTTCTTTCTGGAGCCAGATGAAAGTATTTACTAATGTTGCTATTTGTTACATTTCTTTAAAATGTTCATTTGCAAGAGAATATGCCAGTGATCTTAACTACTTTCATGCTAAGAAAGCTCCTCCTGATCAAGCTATTTAGAAAACCAAAAACATTCAATTGAACTACCTTGTTACTTTACAACTGGACTCAATCAAATCATTTTCAATGTCAAAGAGGCTAGGTGGAAGATTGTATTCCAGTGGTGATGTCAATCTTTTCAAACGTAGTAAAGCAGAACAGAACTTAGCTCCCATCTCTTCAAGCTCGTGTGTCCCAATCTGCAAACCCTAAGTAGAGAGAATACATATTCTGAGTGGCTACTTTATAGCTATCATGTCTGATGCATAATTTACAGCCAGCTTTTTCATTTAATCTTACCCAATTCCCCTCCATACTACAACCCTTGCTTCATATAGCTTTTGTACATCCAGACCCCATGATTCTCATAGTAGCCATTTGAGGTTTTCACTAGTAAAAATGATGGTTGGATTCAACCCATCAAAATATTAATTCCCAGTACACTATGTTTTGTTAAAAGTATCATAGATAATAATTCCCCTATGGTGATGGCCAAATGGAGTGCTCCCATTGGCTGATGGGTGCACTCAAGAAACCACTGGCCCATCATGTGTCAGCGACCATCTCTGGGTTCCCATTGGCTGACTCCCTTGTCCCCCACCTACTGTAGGCCCAAGAACACTGAACAAACTGCCAAAACAGTCTTACCTCAGAGACAGACACATCTCCGATGCTTCTCTGTGTCCTCTCCATCAACTGGCCTCAGAAAGGGCTACCAGTCTACTGTGGCCCCACAAAGCATTTCCTCAGAGGCTGCCTCTTTCCTGTCACTCCCTCCCTCCTCCCCACTGGGGAAGCTGCTAGCCAGAGGCTGTTGTTAGGCAACCAATGTTTCCTTCAGCTGAATATAATGCCATAGAGTCTCTAAAGCAGTTATTTTCTCCAGGGAAGAGAGCTCTGTTGCCTAGAGTTCAGTTGTGATCCCAGATCTTCAGGCTCCACCTGAGGGTTGGCTACCCTAGGCCTGGTAGCACTCTCTGGGTGACGATGCCATCTGACTGGCATGACTTAACTAGGCCTGGCTGCTTGTTCCTAGGACAGCCTGTATGACTTAACAGTTGCCAACTCCAGGTTGGGAAATTCCTGGAGATTTGAGGGTTGGAGGCTGGAAAGGGTAGGGTTTGCGGAGGGGTGGGACTTCAGACAGGTACAATGCCATAGACTCCACCTTCCAAATCAGCCATTTCATCCTGGGAACACTGTTGCCAATCTCCAGGTGAGGGCTGGAGATCACTCATTACACTGCTCTCAAGATGGCAGATCAGCTCCCCTTGTGGTTGGGGGGAGGGGAGTGAATGCCTTCACTTGGGTGGGTAGGAAGACGGCAAGGGTGGGGAGGCACTCATCCAGAGCCTCTTTCTAGAGCCCACTGTATTTTTCTTCACAACGGTCTTTATTCCTACTACAAAATAAAACTTTAGATCAACAGAACAGAAAAATCCTGTTATCTGTCCTTCTATTGTTTCTGACAATATGTATTTATTTATGTCTCGCATTTATATCCCGCCTTCCCCGCCAAAGCAAAAAAGGTCTTCAAGAGAATTCAATAAAAGCACTAGGATGATACAAGTGAAGACTTGCAAGAGATTTGCAGGGAAGGTGCATCCCTTTGCTTCCTTCCCTCTCCCCTTCTCTAACAAACTTCCCCCTCCCCTTATCTTTCAACCTGTCCCCCACCTCTTCTCCATCAATCTCCCCCTTCCCTTCTCTATGAACACTTTCTACTCCCCCCTCCTTCTACCCCCTCTCCCCTTTTCTGTCTCTTCCTCCTCCTTACCTCACTGGCCATTGCAGCTGTGGTGTCAGGAAGCTGCTCTGAGCCTGGAGTGGTTTCCCTATTGCCGAGCTAGGCATGACTCCAAGACTTTGGGCCTGGCCTCAGCAACAACAGAGTCTGGGCTCAAACAGGCTCCTGGCAGCATCTGCCACCAACTCTACAAGGTGGTTTTTGTTTTTTGTGATTTCAGACTTTTCTGCAAATCTGGAGGGCTATCAAAGTTTACAAGAAAATCTGTTTAGGATCAGTGTAACCCCGATCTGTGAATTTAGAGATCTGCAGATGGGGGCCACATGTCGCTAGATAAATAATACAGATGTTATATTCCTTTTCACTAGAAGTTGTACCTTGTATTTCCCTTGATCACATCCACACAATGTGCTTTCCATGGTATAACTTCTCTGAACACCTATCTCTCTCCAGACTACAACACGTGCTGTAGATTCTTTAGACTTTTCCACCACAAAACTGCAGCTACTCATGCAGAATGCTGGAGCTGTCTGGCTCAGAATCTTAGGGAGTGTCTATAGGAAATAAATGTTTCAAAGAAAATAGATTTAAAATAAAAACAGTACACCATAAAGTAACATTTTCACACTGAGGTGTATTATCTGACAACATATTTAAATTGTTTTGGAGAACCAATTTCTTTGAACATTGACTCATTTGTTTTAAACACAAAAATGTAAGATTTTAGAAAATACAATTTTAGCAATACTTGAAGTGCAAAGAAAAATTAAAATTGCTTATTTTTGGACAACAGGAATTGCCTTCTTTAAATAAACAAAAAGTGTCATTCAAACTATTTCTATTATTTTATTAATCCTGTTAGCTAGCTTAAATAAGTGCCCTTCATATATTGTTGTAGTAGTGATTTTCAGAAGTATTAATTTAAATAAAGTAGTTGAAATCTGTGCTATTTTCCCCTCCAACACGATGTGCAGGAACTAGAAGTAGCAATTACTACACACTGTCCTCCTCAATATAGCTGCAGGTTTTGTGTGTCTTATATTCCATGAAAAACCCCCTCCCAATCCCAATGTCATGCGACATCTGGATCGGGGCGGCTCAGCAGTGCTGTTATTATTAGACCTGTCAGCCGCCTTTGATACGGTTGACCATCAACTACTGACTAGCCGCCTTGCTGACGTGGGGATTCAGGGGTCCGTCTTACAGTGGTTGACCTCCTTTCTTCAAGATCGGGGACAAAGGGTGGTGATAGGGGAGGAATCATCCCAAAGGCACCCACTTGTATGTGGTGTGCCACAGGGTGCGGTTCTGTCCCCGATGTTATTCAATATCTATATGCGCCCCCTTGCCCAGATTGTCAGGAGGCATGGACTGGGTTGTCACCAATATGCAGACGACACCGAGCTCTATCTATTGATGGGTGGCCAGTCTGAC
Source organism: Heteronotia binoei (assembly GCF_032191835.1). Lineage (NCBI taxonomy): Eukaryota > Metazoa > Chordata > Lepidosauria > Squamata > Gekkonidae > Heteronotia > Heteronotia binoei. The sequence continues at coordinate 76,085,965 of NC_083226.1, forward strand.
TGTACCCCGGAAAATCTAGACCTGGCTCTTCAAACTGTAGCATCTTGGCTCAGGCTAAGTTGGCTGAAGCTGAATCCGACGAAGACGGAGGTTCTCTACCTGAGCCGGGGTGGTCCAGGGGGAGAGTTCCTTCTGCCGGCCTTTGATGGGGTGTCACTAATACTGGCCCCTACAATGGAGGCCCAAGTAGCAGCCACTATTAGATCCGCCTTTTTTCATCTTCGGCGGATACGGCAGTTGGCCCCTTTCCTGGAGCACAACGATTTAGCAATTGTGATCCATGCTACGGTCACCTCAAGAATAGATCACTGTAATGCTCTCTACATGGGGCTACCCTTGACGCTGACTCAAACTACAGCTAGTGCAGAATGCTGCAGCATGGCTGTTACTGAGGCTCCCTCGATGGGAGCACATTCGGCCAGTGCTGAAAGAGCTGCACTGACTACCTATTGTGTTCTGAATCCATTTCAAGGTGTTGGTATTGACCTTTAAAGCCCTTTATGGTCAGGGACCTGTCTATCTGTGGGACCGCCTTTCTCCACATATTCCCCAGAGAGCACTGCGTTCAGCGACAAAAATCTATTGTCCATCCCTGGACCAAAGGAGGCTACGTTGCGTTTGATGCGAGATAGGGCCTTCTCGGTGGCAGCACCAGAATTGTGGAATGATCTCCCGGAGGCCATAAGGGCCCTGTGGGATCTTTCTACTTTCTGCAGGGCCTGTAAGACCGAATTGTTTCGACAGGCCTTTGATATTTAACCGGGAGAGAGCTGCCACCTGACATCATATAGAGTACTTGGTGATCACCATCTGAAACGAAGAACCCGCCTACATTGTACATTGTAGTGATACAGCACCATGAAATGGTTTTTTAAAAAATTAAAAATTGTAATTATGTTTTATTGGTTTTTAACTTGTGAAAACGAATGTTGTGAGCCGCCCTGAGTCCACTTGCGGAGAGGGCGGGATAGAAATTGAATGTAATACATAAATAATAATTTTTTGAGGTTAAAGGTAGTTACTGGAGAAAGGACAAGACAAGAAGATCCACCTCCATTAGCACTGTCTACAAGATTTAATCCTGTAGCCTATCTTGCTTCAACTCTACCTTCCATATAACTAAGCAGATGAAAACAGTAAGATAATCTAATCACTTTAATTACTAAAACAAAGCTCAATCCTACGTGTGGATATATCTACTTTACCTCTAGTACTGTTCTTTTATTTTAACAATTGAAAAATGTCTTTATGTACTACTGATCACTGATGTAGTATCACATAGGGCTTCATGGTGACTGATGGTGACATGAACATGAAAGCAGCAGCACAGGCATTGGGCTTCAGGTACATTTACTGTGTGGCTCACCTTCTCCACCTGGTGGTTAAGGGTGCCTTGAGGTTGGCTTCTGCAGAGAATTCCAGTTTGGATGCCGAGACCTATGAGTTCAGGCATCTCCTCCACAAATGTTGGCACATTACAGGACACTTCTCTTACAGTGTGAAGAACACCCCATCTGCTGTGTGAGAAGCAGGCACTGACAGGTGTGCCAGTGTATCACCTGATCAGTGACCTGAGCACTTGCTGGACCTGTACCACGGTTGAGTGCTTGGTGGAGCAGAAGAGATCCTTGACTACCCTGGCCTCTGAGACTGGGATTATCTGGGAAGAGCTGGCTCACCCACAAACAGTGGTTGACCATCTCTCAGACTGTGAGAGTTCTCAGGCCCTTAAAGAGTTACACAGAAATGGCTTGTGAGGATTAAGCCTGCTTTCTGGAGCCAGCTGCAAGACATGCAGACACGGTTCCAGCAGTGCATGTGCTGGTGAAAAGTCTGCAAGATGGACTCAAGGCCTGCCTTCAATCTCTCACACAGAAGGTCTACATGTTGGTGACTATGTGTGACTGTAATGGAGGAGGGCAGAATAAGCTTATAATTTCATAAGCCTGGTGACTGAGAGTGAGTCATAAATTTAGAAGGATCTAACCTTGGAGGAGGGGAGATATAGCTCGGTTGTGATAACTGCTAGCAGCTGCAAGGTTCACCTACCTGAAGGGAGTGGCAGCAGTCCAGAGGGTTCTCCCCACCCCCCCATGAAGGTTTGGTTAGCATTTTCTGCTAACTTTGCAGGATGGATTAGAGTATGTTTACTGGTGAGGTGACAAGCTGTCCACAGAGATGGAAGTGACTCCCATTCTATTGTGACCTTGCTATGGAGCTTGTTGTGAGCACTTATCATATATGGGGCTGCAGCTTCCTTTTAAAGAATTGCTAGCCTAACTTGACATTTAATAACTTGTTGCCATTGCTCAAATGTTGGATTTTTTCTGCTGTGCATACATCGTGAGAGTTTGAATGTTTTTATTTGATTAAATGAAAAGGGTTTTTTAATCTGTGCTGCATGCTGAGAGTTTTCTTTCTACTAACGTAAATATACCCACTGAAGCGAACCCCAGGGTCAGCTGGGCTGATAGTGACCCATGTATTAAGGGTAAGATCACTGAGCGGGCTGATGAGTTCATTTGCTGGAGAGATTAGTTGTTCCAGCAAGTTGAGTGCATGCAGGTCAACAGGGGCACATTGGCTTAAGCTGATGAAGGGGGCAAAAGCACCTCCCCTGCTAGGCAGCATCCCTCCTGTGGCTACCACCATGATAACTTGTGAGATGGCACTCATGGGGTGGCCCCTCAGCCCCTTTGGGAGCAGTAGGCACATGAGGATAAGACACAGCTGCTGTGATGGTGAGGGAGTACTTTGTGGAGCCCTATGAGTCATAGGCCACCAGTCTGCTGAGCTTCTGGGCCATGAAGGAGGCAGTCTGGCTGGACCTCTCTGCTGTGGCCAAGGCTCCTCTCATGCCCTCTGATGAGCATGCAGAATGAGTTAGTTTTTCCCCATGTGGATGACATTGTCAGCACACATCACTCACACTTGCTCCCTGGACAGCTGGTCTTTCTGAAGGTTAACTTGCCACTGTTCGGCTACCCGGTCCTGGACTTTGAGGGTGACTGAAGTGAGCATATACTGACTTTGAGGGTGACTTAAGTGAGCATATACTTGTGCCTGCATCCTGTCTCAGTCTGTGCTGGGAAGTTGGGGTGAAACGCTCTTCTCAAAAATTAAAATGAGACTAGAAAGAAGTAATGGGGCCATTAACCTGTTGAATTTGCACAGAAATGCCCTATCAGTCTCCAAACTGACATTTTGAATCCATCAGCATCAAAATACCTCTACAGTTGAAGCTGAAGGCAATGTTGAAGGTGGTAGGCTCACAAGTTCATTCACTGAGTCACCACCAGCCATCCTAATCCAAAACTGCATGCTGAAATTAAAACAGCAGCAGCATAAAAACTGTTCTTCATCTAGATGGAAATGAAAGGGGTAGAGTAGGATAGTGAGACCTATGTGCCTAATAGAAACCAGCAGAACCCACAAGAGCTCCATAGATAATGAACCTAATTTAAACATTCTTCCTTACAGGGGTGGGAGGTGGGAAAGGAAGAGCCTGTGACGAAGGGCAGCTGCATCTCCTATGCCAAGGCTCCTCCACAGAGGCAGTGATAGTTGGTGTGTGCTGCTGCTGAGAGAGGAGGATCAGGATGGACACACAACTCCCTCCCTCTCATTTCCCTGGGGAAATGGTGTATAAGGTTTCTCTGGTTTGCCCTTTACTTTGGAAGAAAACTGGGCTTCTATTGCCCACACCCATCCAGCTCACCCTGCCCTTTTGAGTCTTCTGAGGGCCTTCTACTGTCCTTGCCTCTGCCAGATTTTTTTTTCTTTAAAAAAAAAACCCTGCTGGGATTCTCTGGAGTGGCATTGGTTAGTTATGTTGGGTTTGCACTGCTGCCACATTGGCAGTATGTTGTGTTGCTGGGCAGGCACTATTGCACTTGTTCTGCTGTCCTTGCAACCCCCCTCCTCCTCACTTGGATTGAAGGGGACATCAGTCCCGTTGAGCTGGCATTTGCCACAATAGCACTGGGTTCTGCTGCTGGACACTAATACATCGCACTGGTTCTGCTGTCCTTGCAGAAATGCCCCTCCCCAGTTTGTACTTCAGAGATTCTCAGATTCAACTTTAGTCTTATTGGATTATGGCACTGCCACAGTGGCACTGGTTCTGTGGCTGGCCTAGCAAACATGCCCCCCCGCTTAACTTTCTTCTGCAGAGATTTTCTGGGACATTCTGCCGGACTTGCTATTCCCCCCCCCCATTGGAAACAATGGAGAATGGGGACACTTTCTTTGGGTGCTGCCCACAGGATTCTCCCTGGTCCTATCTCTTTGAAACTTGGGGGTTCTCTTGAGGAGAGGCTCCAGCAGCTATGCTGTAAATTTGGTGCCTTTATCTCACCCCCCCCCCCCAAATAACTGAATATACCTCCCCAGGAGCTTTGCTACTGACTTCAATGGTCCCCAAAGGTATAATGGACCCAATTATATTTAGGATTTCCAAATATTTACTGAATCCGAAAACTATACTGATTCTGGAATTTGGGGATCTTGGGAAATATCAATATTTTTATGGGTCCAATATACCTGAATCCAGAAATATATATATATATATATATATATATATATATATATATATATATATATATATATATATATATATATATATATATATATATATATATATATATATATATATATATATTTTTTTTTTTTTTTCCTTGCATGCCTGCACATGGAACCTACAGCATGAAAATAACTTGCTACTGCACTAAATTATGGCTTCTCCTGCTGAACACTAAACCATTTTTGTTAGGAACATTTTTTGTGCACAAATTCCTTGCAAGAGCACAGTAGTGTTTTATATTCAAGTTACTGGCAATATATTAATTTAACAATCAAGCAGTATCTAAATATTAATTATAAAGCTGCTTTGTACAGTTTGAGTCAGGATGCACAGAAGCAGAGTAAAACAAAAAGCTCACCCTGTAACCTAGGTCTTCAATCAGATCACAAGAAGCAGCACTAACATTTGTATGCCACATTGTTTCCTTGATACTGCAGCCATACATGAACACATTCTTCTTGCGAGAGTGACCATGGTAATCACAGTAAACCTACAAGAAAGAGTTTTTACCAAACAATGTACATCAGAATGTTTTTTTAACAAAAGCTTTTAAAATACCTTTCATATAACTACACTCAGAAATCTTTTTATTTACAGTGCACCAGCTCTTAAAAACAAATATTCGTTGGATCTCTTGCCTTCTATTAGCCTGCTTAATCTGTTTTCTTAAATGGTAACTGATGCAAAAACAGAGAGGCAAGAAAACAAATTGCAACAATATTAAAACAGTAAAACAAATCTTCTAGTGATGAATTCAAAAGAAAAATGATGTTTCTGTCTCTGAAAGTTTTTTATTCTGTACAAATTATCTTGACTATATTAGTCTCCCTTTGTTGAAACAAAATGTTAGATGTGATGGCCTCTTATCTTTGTTATTCAATATAATCAATATTCCTCTCATTACTGCTTTATAAGCATCCCAGGCCGTCTGAAATTCTATATCTTCTTTATCATTTATTTGGAAGAAAGCTTTAGTTTCATTTCTAGAGATGTCACTATTTCTTTATTCTGTAGTAAATCATTCAATCTCCATCTTCTCAGCTTCTTAGACAATTTTGTAATCCACATTATTGGGTTATGGTCAGCCCCAATTTTAGGTAAAATCTCTATTTTCTTTGTTATAAGGCCTAAGTCTTTAGTGCCCCACAACATGTCAATTCTGGAAAAAGTTTTATGTCTTGCTAAAAAAAGGTATAATCCCGCACTTCAGGATTAAAATTCCCCCATATATCCTCCGAATTTTCTTGTTTGACCAATTCAAAGTAAGACTTTGGCAATTTTCCTTCCTTATTATTTTTTTTTATCCCCAGACCTATCCAGTGTGTTCTTAATTGTTCCATTAAAGTCCCCCATTATCAAAACTTGGTCATAAATCAGTTCATCACATTGTTGTATAATGTCTTTTAAAAAAGCATCCTTTGCACCATTTGGTGCATACAGTCCCAATAACAACTTTTTTTTTTTTGCATTTAATATTATTTCTACCGCTACAAATCTTCTATCCTTATCTTTAAACACTAATTTCGGCTCCAATTCTTGTTTAATATAGAAAATCACTCTCCTTTTCTTCTGTTCAGCCAATGAATAAAATTCTAATCCCAATTGTTTATTCCATAAAAATTTGTAATCCTTTTGTTTGATATGCACTTCTTGTAAACAAACTATATTACAATTTTGCTTTTTAATCCAATGAAACATTGCCTTTCTTTTTTTGTGGTGAATTTAGTCCATTTACTTTCCAAGATAATAATTTGTAATCCATCATGGTGCAAATTCTTTATGTTCTTCATAAAACCTACGCAGTTCCTGTGTGCTTGTAATTGTAATCCTTTTTCCTTGCAGCTCAAAGCTCAGACCTTCAGGTACTATCCATCTATACCTCATTTCATTGTCACGTAATTTTTCTGTCAATTTTTTGTATGCTTTTCTGTCATTTATCACTTGTCTTGGAAATTCTTTCATGATTCTTACTCTGCTGCTTCCCACTATCAATGTCTTTTCAAAATTTTTATTCAAGATTTTTCCCACCATTTCTTTTGTCATATATCTTATAACCACATCCCTTGGTAGATTATTTTTCTTGGCATATATGCTTCTAGTTCCTTCAGGATCTTCCTCCAAAAATTCTGCAATTATGCTTATTATATATCCTTTCAAATCAGTCTCTTCATCCTCAGGTACTCCTCTCAGACTTATCTGGGTTTCCATCAATTTGCAGTCATGAATTGCCACTTTTTCTTGCATTTTTAGCAAGGTGGAATCATGTACTTTCACTCTTTTCCACCTCTTGCACTTTCTTTAATGTTACCACAGTCTCATTTCTGAGATCTTCTATATCTTTCCTTAGCTCTTCAATGTCTTTTATAATTTCTTTTTTAGAAGCAGGTATCATGTCTCTCACCCCTTTCATCATCCTGGCTTTCATTGCTTCTAATTGCTCTTACATTTTCTCCATTGAGGCAGTCCTTGAACGGGTTAACTTATGCTCTGATATTTAAAAAAACACCAAAAATTTTAACCTTTCCAAATTAAATTAAACTATCAGGTTTGATAGAGTAAGGCTTGCCTTTCAATAAGCCTAATTTCGCCGTCCTCAGAGCCTCCTGGGCTCAGATATTAAATTTTTGAAGTTTTTATTTCTTCCAAAATGGCGGTCACAATTTTCTGCATCCCTTTAAAAAAAATTCCTTCAAAAGGCTTCTAAAATAATTATCAGCGATAATGTCCAATAGTATTTACCTTATAATTGTCACCTCTGTCAGCTTCACCAATTTTTAATGTCCCGAACACTTTAAAAACTTTGTTTAAATTCTGACCTCCTAGCAATGGTCACCGATGTTTTTCTATGATATTATAGTCCTAGAGTAGGCTAGCTGCTTCAATGATTTCCCTTTTCCATCCAACACTTCCTGCTTTTCTTGCCACCAAATCCTGTTTTCACTGGTAAAAAGATCTCGCGATGTTTGACATATTTCCTGTGTTGGGCAGTGAATTCCACATGTTAATCACCTTTGGGTGAAGAAGTACTTCCTTTTATCCGTTTTAACACACCCAAGACTTCTGTCCTTTGGGCAGATAGTGGTACATGTGACACTCAGTGCAAAACACTGGAAAGCCCCCACCCCCCAGTTGGCATTCTATCTTCATTATATATATATATTTTAAATATACAGTCCTCTTTAAATGCTGTTTGTTTAAGTGGCTCCCCTTCTAGAGGGTCAACTTACCTTATTGGGAGAACAAGGAAATCAGGGATCTGGGTTCCTGGTCCTTAGAGAGCCCCTAGGCAAAGAGCCACAGGCCAAGAGCCCTTTAGCTCTCGCCCTTTGGCAAGGCGCAGCTTAAAATGCAAAAAGGGTAGAGCAGAGGCACTCCTAAGCAATCAGCAGCAATCACTCTCAATCTCTTTCACCTTTAGCCCACTCAACCAAACAAAGAGCAGTTCCCCAGCTTTCACAACTCAGAATTTTAGGCAGTCCCACAAACCTCAGAATGAAGTCTTTCAAAACTCAAATTTTCAGCAACTTCTCCAGCTGTCTCAGCTATGAGAGCTGCTCTGCTCCTCTCAGACCTCTGTGAGATGTGCTCAGTCTTTGGCAAAGCACAGCTTAAAATGCAAAGAGGGTGGAGCAGAGGCACTCCTAAGCAATCAGCAGCACTCACTCTCAATCTCTGTCACCTTTAGCCCACTCAACCAAACAAAGAGCAGTTCCCCAGCTATCACAACTCAGAATTTTAGGCCGTCCCACAAACCTCAGAATGAAGTCTTTCAAAACTCAAATTCTCAGCAACTTCTCCAGCTGTCTCAGCTATGACAGCTGCTCTGCTCTGTTCTGCTCCTCTCAGACCTCTGGGAGACGTGCTCAGCCTTTGGCAAGGCGCAGCTTAAAATGCAAAGAAGGTGGAGCAGAGGCACTCCTAAGCAATCAGCAGCAATCACTCTCAATCTCTTTCACCTTTAGCCCACTCAACCAAACAAAGAGCAGTTCCCCAGCTATCACAACTCAGAATTTTAGGCAGTCCCACAAACCTCAGAATGAAGTCTTTCAAAACTCAAATTCTCAGCAACTTCTCCAGCTGTCTCAGCTATGAGAGCTGCTCTGCTCTGTTCTGCTCCTCTCAGACCTCTGTGAGATGGATATACAGCTAAATTTTTTAAAACCCTCAAAGAGGAGTTAATCCCAAAACTTCAGAAATTGATGAATATAAGAACAAAAGGAAAAATACCAAATACGTGGAAGGAAGCTGTTATTTCGTTGATTCCAAAGGAAGATAGAGATGTCACGAACATAAAAAATTATAGACCAATTTCATTATTAAATAATGACTATAAAATATATACAAGAATCTTGGCAGAACAGTTTAAACAATATTTGATACATTTTATAAAGGAAGATCAAGAAGGGTTTCTTCCCAAAAGGCAAATAGACAATATCAGAACGGTTGTAAATATTGTAGAATATTTGAAAGACATCCAGAAAAGGAAGTAGCGTTATTCTTTGCTGACTCAGAGAAAGCATTTGACAATTTAAATTGGGATTTTATGTTTGCAGTAATGGAGAAAATAGAGCTGGGAGAAAGCTTTATAAGAATAATAAAAGAAATATATACTGAACAACGTGCAAGACTATGTATAAATGCTGATCTTACAGAAGACATGATAATTAGTAAAGGTACAAGACAAGGTTGTCCACTTTCCCCACTGTTGTTTATAATGACTCTTGAAATATTACTGATGCAAATTCAAGAAGATAAAGAAATAGAAGGATTAAAAGTAAAAGGATTTATTTACAAATACAGAGCATTTGCAGATGATATAATGTTTATAAATGAAAACCCCATACAAGTCACACCTTTGTTGTTAGCCAAAATACAAGAATATGGGGACTTGGTGGGACTTTGTATTAATAAAGAAAAATCAAAACTTCTATGTAAAAATATGCATATAAATAAGCAACAAGAGTTGCAGAGACTAACAGGCTGTGAAGTTACCTCCAAAGTAAAATATTTGGGTGTGGAGATAACAATGAAGAATATTGATTTGTTCAAAAATAATTATGAGAAGTTATGGCGTAAAATGGATGAAGATATGTTAAAGTGGAATAAACTTAATTTGTCACTGTTGGGTAGAATAGCCGCAATTAAAATGAATATTCTACCAAGAATAATGTATTTGTTTCAAACTATTCCGATTGTGAAAGACAGTAAACAATTTAATAGATGGCAAAGAAAAAATTCAGAGTTTGTGTGGGTGGGGAAGAAACCAAGAATTAAAATGAAAATTTTAACAGATGCAAAAGAGAGAGGCGGATTTCTATTACCAGACTTAAAATTATAACATGAAGCAGTTTGCTTAGTATGGATAAGAATGGATAATGTTGTCAAACAAAAAACTCTTAGCATTGGAAGGTCATGGAAATAAATTTGGCTGGCACGCTTATATGTATTATGGGGGAAAAAAGATACGACGGCTTTTTCTCTTACCATTATATAAGAAACAGCTTGCTAAATACATGGATGAAATATAAGAAATATGGAGATGAGAGAAAACCGTTATGGACAGTGCCAGCTGAAGTGATAAAAATAATAGCTGAGACAAGTGAAGAAAAGTGGTTGTCATATAATCAACTATTAAAAATACAAAGTGGCTAAATAGAATTGAAAACTGCTGAAGAGCTGAATAATAAATATGATTGGTTTCAAATGCAACAAATAAAGAGCTTGGTGGCGAATGATATTAAAACTGAAGGAATAAGAAAAGAGCAAACAGAAATGGAAAAAGTTCTGCTTGGAAACAACGAAAAATTAATTTCAAAATTATATAAATTACTTTTAAAATGGTCTACGGAAGATGAAGTAGTGAAATCTCAAATGATTAAGTGGGCAATTAATGTAAATAAATATAGATGGAAACTTGGGAATATTTGTGGAAGAACTATGAAGCTTTCAACGTGTCATAGTATTAAAGAGAACTGTTTTAAAATGATGTATAGATGGTATATGACTCCTAAGAAATTGGCAAAGATGAATAATAAGATGCCAGACAGATGTTGGAAATGTAAAAAACATGAAGGTTCTTTCTACCATATGTGGTGGACTTGTGAAAGAGCAAAAAAGTATTGGCAGATGATTCAACAAGAAATTTCTAGGATCTTGGGATATGAATTTAAGAAAGTTGCAGACTTTTCTGTTGGGATTACAAATGGAAAAATTTCCAAAAGAAGATAGAACTATAATTTGGTACTTGCTTTCAGCTGCTAGGATATTATATGCGCAATTGTGGAAAAAATAAATACCAGAGAAATGGGATTGGATTGTAAAAGTTATGACATGGAGTGAAATGGACAAATTAACAAGAATTTTAATAGACTATGATTTAGAAGTTTTTAAGATGGAGTGGAAAAAGTTCAGAAGATATGTAGAAAAAGAGTGGAAAATAAAAGGACATTGGACAATTTTTGATAATGATTAAGTCTTAGAAAAAAGAAGAATATTAGTTTTTGTTTTTATTAGTTAAGGGTAACTCTAAACATTAGTACTTTAAACATTAGTAAATAACACCGGCAGGGGTCAAGTAATGGGGGAGGGGTGGGCAGAAAGTAATATATGGGATAGATAAGAGAAGTTATTAATGATGCAAGAAATATAATTTGTTACCATATGTTACCAAATAAAATTGTTTTAATCAAAAAATGTTAGATGTGATGGTACAAGCCATATTTGTTCTTCATGGGTCTATCTTATTCATATCCAAAGTAGAGCCAGTGTGGTGTAGTGGCTAAGAGTGTCCAACTAGTATTTGGAAGACCTAAGTTCAAATCTCCACTTGTACCACGGAAGCTCACTGGGTGACCTTGAGCCATTCACTCTTTCTCAGCCTAGCCTATCTTACAGGGTTGCTGTGAGGGTAAAATGAAGGAAAAGAAAATGATGTATGCCACTTTGGGTCACCACTGGAGAGAAACATGGGTAAATTAAATAAAGTAGTTGTGGAATATGATTTTGAGATGAAAAAGGGTGAAGTGCATACTGAATCCTCTCCATCTCCATTCAGTCTACTCTCTGGGATTGCTATGAAAATGACAGGGAGTGCAGGGAAGTAGGTGCAAAGAAGGAGGTTTCAGTTTCTCTCACCTATGGATCCCCTTTGTATGATACAGCTAGACACGCCCCCCCCACACCGAGCTCTTTTATATGTAAAGACACAAAACATGACAGTCACCATCTTGCCTACTTCAGTCTTTACCCAGACAGAAATCATGCTTACTACCACCTACAAGGACTTTTAACATGTGCTTCTAATCACCTGAAGAAGGCTTGTACATCAACTACTTCCTTCTAAGGAGAGTAAGTAAAAATACACTTAGTGCCTTTTTCATAGGAACATTCATGTGTGTGTGTGTGTGTGTGTGTGGCTGCTATAATATGAATGTTTTTTAAAATATCAAACAGCATGTAATTTCCTGGAATGGGATGCAGAAATTTTTATTCATATGTCTGTCTACCTTATGGATAAAATTTTACCAAGCTCACATGTAACTTTAGAAAATACAAGTGGTATTTTCATGCAACAACAGAATGACTTTCAGTGAACTAAACTGGGTAAACATACACAAACTTACCAGTGGTAAACGTTTTATAGCAGAGAGATACTGGAGGAGGCCCTTGGCATGATAAATTGTAGGATGCAAATCTGGGTTTGGGTTTTGCCACTGTCTGTTCAAGTCCTCCCCACTTAAAGAACAGCGATGGCTACAGGAAAAACATAATCTCAATGAGATTTCATCATTCTAAAGAAAAAGATCCCCTCCCATAAATGTAATTGACAATTTATTTTGTACTATGAAGAGGTCCCTCTATATTTTATTAGGCAAAAGGTTTTTAAAATATTGTTTTAGTGCCAGTGGTGATTGAGGAGGTTGCTAGGCAACCATAACAACACTGTAAGCCTTCAAGTTTTCGTTTCTGATACTAAAAAGCAGGGAGAATGGGGCAACTGCTGACTACTTGCTACTATTCAATAGCAACCACTACATGAAAGCCTGAGGTGTGGTGGCTAGCATTTCAAAGTAGGATCTGAGAGACCCAAGTTCAAATCCCCACTTTGTCATAGCACTTAGTGGATGAACTTGGGCCAGTCACATACTCTCAGGCCTAATCCACCTTGAGACCAAGTGAGAAAGACAGACTCTAAATATTGTAAATAAATAAAAACCTACCTCACAGTGTTGTTGTGAGGATAAAAATGGAGGAGAGGACAAACATCGAGGCTGTTTTTGGGTTTCAATTGTGGAAAAAAGCACAGCATAAATGAAGCAAATACTAAATATAGTTAGGGCTTTTTTTGTAGAAAAAGCCCAGCAGGAACTCATTTGCAGATAAGGCCACACCCCCTGATACCAAGCCAGCTGGAATTGTGTTCCTGTGCATTCCTGCTCAAAAAAAGCCCTGAATATAGCTGAAGATGGGAGGCTGATAAAAGGTTGGTTGTGGATGGAAGGAACAAAGGAAGCAGGAAAACTGGCAGTGAGAAAACTGGCATTGCCAGAGGGAAGGTAACAGGAAATAGTGTGTGAAAGAGGGTATAGAGGAAAGTGAGGTGGCCTCCACAAGTCCAATTTGGATATATGAACAGAGAAGTATAGATATAAAAATGACTAGATATAGTTTTCTAAGGCACATGAATATTTCAGAGCTGACATGTTCTTAGTATCTAAAATTTTAATTCATCCGGGGAAAAAATTATATTGGAACAAAAATCTATGCAGAATATTCACCAGTCCCCACTGACATCCATGTCAAATCAAATATCAAAACTAACAGTGTGGAAATTTGAAAATTTGTTTGTACCAAATGAAATGCAAAAATTGAAAGCTGAAACTGATTCTTCACAACAACTACAACAACTGATATTTCAGCTAACTCAGTGTGGGAAGCCAGTATGGCTTATTTAGAAGGTTTGATTATTAACATGAATATTTTATTAATAAACCACAAAAGCAAGAGAGAAAGCATTGTTTTAGAAAGATTCAAAGGAGCAGAAAAATATAAAGAAAAACAATGCTACTTCGCTGGCATTTCACCTTGAAAAAGGAAGGTTAGAGATGTTATGTATACAAGACTGCCCCACCCTCACCTTGTAGCAAATGTTAGCTACAAACAGAGATATTTTGAAAAGGGAAACGAGGCTGGTAAATTGTTAGCCAGTAGGCTTATAAAAAAGGGAAGCTAAAGAAACTCTTTCGGTACTCAAACAGAGAACAGTGATCTGGATAGATAAGACTGAAAAAACCATGCATGAGTTTGTAACATGCTTCAACAAAACCCTACATTAAGGTCTAAATGTGAATTCTTAAATTAAACATTCCAAAAGATGATATGAGGGAATTGAATATGATTATTACAGAACAGGAAGTTAAAGTTGTAATAAGATCTTTCTTTTTAAAAAAAGGCACCTCATCCAGAGGCATTCACAGCTGAATCTTATCAGCATTACTGTCAGTTGATAAACTCCATCAAATCAGTAAACTTGACAAGCAGAAGTGGAATTTTAGCAGGAGCTCCTCTGCATTATAGGCCACATACCCCTGATGTAGCCAATGCTCCAAGAGCTCATAGTAGGCCCTGTTATAAGAGCCGTGTAAGCTCTTGGAGGATTGGCTACATCAGGCCTAATATGCAAAGGAGCTCCTGCTAGAATTTCACCCCTGTCAACAAGTATCCAATATTTCAAAGTATTAATATTCAGAATATAATTAATATTCAGATATCATTAAACTCAATTAAGGCTAAATCTGTAGTTTGGTTGACACTGAATCTGACATATAAATGCTGTTAAAATGGTAATACAATCTAAACTGACCTTCCTTTTAAGAAGTGTATTAGGTTTATCTGAGCATCTTTTGAGGGACAAGTAATGATTGCTAAACAAATATACTGTTCTATTACAGAGTAACAAAGCTGCAACTAATTTTAGATCGGACAAGAAAACAAGCAGATACCATTCTCCTTCTAATAGAGCTTGAGTATATTAATATCCTTTTATATGTTTTTCTATGGTAAAATAAGCATTAAAAAGTCATTTTATAGATTGAATATTCTGATTATAATCTTATTATATATGGGGCAAATGCAGTCATTGATTGGCCTCTGCCATCTCAGTGGTAACAGACGAGTTCATTCAAAAAATGTCGATTCAGGTAATTTTAAGAAATGGGAGACAGAAGACTGTGGATTATATATTAATCCGGTAAATAGTACTGGAATTCCTTCTTATGATGCTATTTACTCAAATGATAATCTTAAAATATTAGCCATCAGCTACCTGCAAAATGTAATCTGGTATCTTGGCAAATGAGAAGGAACAGGATAAGGAACATCATACTAAAGTTGAACAAGCATTAGGGAAAATCAAAAGTGCTATTCTGACATAGACTATTTGTTTATCTTGAGAATAAAAGTTTGATGAACATAATAAGTGTTAGAAAAGCACTGGCTACAAATTAAATCTGGGGGGGAAATGGGATTTCATACATAAAAGGCGCCCTGTTACTCATGAATACAGGATACCAATCAGAGGTATATTTATTCACACAGTCCTTCAAAAATTAGTTGTAAAAACAGTAGTAATGCTGGTTCTGTTCAGCAAATAATGCCACCTCCCATCATGTGTGGGTGGGGAAGACAGAAAATGACAGAATTTTTGATTTCTGAGGTAAATTTTCTTACTGAACTGTGTAGCAGCACTGCAAATATTGTATAAAGAAATTAAATTACACTTGTTGATAGCTTCCTAATTGCTTCCTAATAAATGGGAATGGTTACTGAAGGTTTTGATCACAATGAAATAATAAAGCTCTGCAAAAGTTCAGGAATATCAAATACATGGAAGATAGTAGGTCACTATTACTTTATTATTTGGAACTCTTATAGTCTATATATCTGAAGAAGTGTGCATGCACACAAAAGCTTGTAGCCAGAATAAACTTCGCTGGTCTTAAAGATACCACTGGATTCAAATTTTGTCCTGCTGCTTCAGACCAACATAGCTTCCCATCTGAATCTAAAAAGTAGGCAGTTTAAGAAGGTGGATTTGAATATACATGTATATCTGTGATATATTTTATATTGTGCATTATTATATAATTATCAATTGAAAAATGTCAGTGTGGTCTGTTTTTTAATGGTCAGTTCTAGTTCTTGTCTTTAGTATGTTTGTTTTAAGATGTGTAGGAATCATAACATCGAATGCACAAAGAAAAACTTTCATGTAAAAGCAAAAAATCTAGAAATACGGTTTAAAATTAAAATGGAAATATGTATTTACATATGTTATACAACCACAACAGACTGTACTCTGCTTATTCCATACCAAAAGCAAAGAAAATGCACAGCACTCTTATTCTCTTTGACTTTAGGAAGGCAATTAATCCACTGCATAATGCAGGAATGAGCTGGCAGTATGGAAAAAAACAGGTTGCTTACCTGTAACTGATGATCTTCGAGTGGTCATCTGTGCAGTCACACACATGGGTCTTGCCGCAGGCAATGAATCCATTCCTCGGAGTTCCAATAGCTCGCCTATAGCGCTTTTGGCGCGCTCCCCTCCCGCTCTGGGGAGCAGGCAGCGACCGCGCATGCCTGGAGCGGGGGGGGGGAGCGCCCATTCCACTCAGTTTCTTCCAGCCGTCGCTGACACAGACACTGTACAAAGTTAGATAACAATCACAAGAGGCCAGCAGCGGGGAAGGCTGGGTGGGCGTGTGTGACTGCACAGATGACCACTCGAAGATCATCAGTTACAGGTAAGCAACCTGTTTATCTTCTTCGTGGTCTCTGTGCAGTCCCACACATGGGTGACTAGCCAGCTGAGTAACCTGGAGGAGGGTGCTGGTAAAAGAAGATAGTTAGTCACATAAAAATACCACATCATACACCAAGACCTAGGGGCAGAAGCAAAAGCACTCACCATACTTCAGTGGAAGATGGATCGGAGGACTGCTTGGCCGAAGGAAGCGTCTCGTCTCGCACGAACGTCCAAAGCATAATGGGAGACGAACGTGGAAGGAGAGGACCACGATGCAGCCGCACAGATGTCCTCTAGAGAGACGCCTTGTAGAAAGGCCGAAGACGTCGAGACCGCTCTAGTAGAGTGAGCCTTAAGGCCTTCGGGAGGAGGCTGTTTAGCCAGTTTGTAACACAACCTGATGGCACTAACTACCCATTTGGATAGTCTCTGGGTAGAAATTTTGTGTCCTTTGCGAGGTTTACCGTAGGCCACAAACAGGTTAGGGTCCTTACGGAAAGGTTGTGTACGATTCAGATAGAAGGCTAACGCCCTTCTGACATCCAGAGAATGTAGTGATCGCTGCCCCTGGTCTGATGGGTTAGGGAAAAACGTTGGTAGCGAGGTGGAAGTAGACAGATGAAACTTGGAGACAACTTTAGGGAGGAATGTAGGATCCGGTCGTAAGACAACCTTGTCCCTATGGAAGATGGTGTAGGGGGGGTCATGTCGGAAGGCACATAAGTCACTTGCCCGCTTACCAGAGGTAAGGGCTATTAGTAATGCTGTCTTCCAGGAAAGAAGGTTGAGCTGTATTGTCGCCATGGGTTCAAAGGGTGTCTTCATTAGACAGGAAAGAACAAGAGATAAACTCCACGTTGGAACAAACGGTTTAACAGGTGGATGTAGGTGCAGCATTCCCTTGAGGAAGGATTTGGATAAGGGGTGAGAAAAAACCGTCTTGCCATCAATGGTGTCATGGGACGCCGAGATGGCAGAGAGGTGTACTTTAAGCGAAGAGTAGCACAGGCCTGATTTTTGCAGGGATAAGAGATAATCTAGAATCAGGTTTAGAGGTGTTGATTCTGGTCTTAGCTGATAGGGTGCGACGAAGGAGCAAAAGCGCTTCCATTTGCGTTGGTAGGAAAGTCTGGTGGAAGGCTTTCTTGCGTTTAGAAGGATATTAGTTACCTCGGTGGAGAGGCAGGCGAGTGTATTCTCCAGGCAGTGAGGGCCAGAACCCGAGGGTTGTGATGAAGTACCTGGCCGTTTGCCTGCGATAGGAGATCTCCCACGATCGGCAGGCGGCGGTAAGTGTGTTGTGACATTTGCAGAAGTCTGGTGAACCACGGTTGCCGTGGCCACCACGGTGCGATAAGGATGCAGTCCGTGCCATCCCGTGCGACCTTTGTCAACACCCGTGTCAGTAGGGGGGTTGGAGGAAAAATGTAGTGAAGGAGACCTCTCCAGAGATGTAGGAAGGCATCGTTGCCCTTCCTGCAGTAGAAGCGATGACATTTGGCATTGTCCCTGGAGGCAAAGACGTCCACTTTGGGAGTGCCGAAGCACGTGAAGATCCGACGAAGGTAGGTCAGATTGATGGACCATTCGTGGTCGTCTATGCGTAGCCTGCTTAGTGAGTCGGCCAGAACATTCTCTACACCTGGGAGGTGGATGGCAGTCATATGGATGTTGTGTTTGATACACCATTCCCAGAGCAGTATGGCTATGCGGCACAGTCGAAGAGATCTGGTGCCTCCCTGCTTGTTTACATAGAAGACTGTTGCCATATTGTCTGTGGAGATCTGGATGTGGCGACCCCCGATGAGAGGGAGGAAAGATTGGAGAGCTCTGTGTACAGCAATCAGTTCTAAACAGTTTATGTGCAAGGTCCTCTCCTGAGGAGTCCAGAGACCTCTGACAGTCTTGCCTTCTAAGTGGGCTCCCCATCCCCACATGGAGGCATCTGTTGTCACGGTAGCCGTTGGAGTAGTTGGTAGGAACGGCATGCCCTCGAGGAGGTTGTCGAGGACGGTCCACCAAGTGAGAGAAGGAAGGACTCTCCTGGGAACGGTGAGCAGGGTGCTCTGAGGTTGCACATGAGGACGGTAGGCACGTACAAACCAGAGCTGAAGTGGTCTCATTCGTAGCCTGGCGAAGAGTAGGACTGCTGTAGTAGCGGCCATCAGGCCTAGAAGGCGTTGGATAGTTAGGGCCGATTGGATAGGTTGTAGCTGGACCAGCCTGGCAAGGATGATGATTGTCAGAGCGCGGTCCTCTGGGAGGAAGGCACGGTGTATAGAGGTGCGGAGATGGGCCCCTATGAAGTTGAGATGCTGAGTGGGGGTGAAGTGCGATTTGGTGACATTCACCCTCAAGCCTAGAGAAGACAGGAGGAGAAGTGCTGCGTGGAGATTGGACTCGAGCTGATTTGGTGTTGGTGCAATGAGGAGCCAGTCGTCTATGTAAGGGAAGACTGTGATGTTTCGGATCCGTAGAGCAGCTGCCACCACCGCCATGCACTTGGTGAAAACCCTGGGTGCAGTGGAGAGGCCGAATGGTAGGGAAACATACTGGTAATGATGTTGGCCCATCGCAAACCGGAGATATCTGCGATGTTGAGGTCGGATTGTTACATGGAAGTAAGCATCCTGAAGATCTAGGGAAGCCATCCAGGAATTCTTTGGGATCAAGGGCAAGATGGACTGCAGCGAGATCATTCTGAATTTCCTGTACTCGATGAATTTGTTTAGCTTCCGAAGATCTAGAATAGGACGCTTGCCTCCATCCCTCTTGGGGACCAGGAAGTACCTTGAGTAGAACCCCGTTCCCCGATGTTGGGGGGGAACAGGCTCTATGGCCTTTTTCTGGAGCAAGTCCAGAATCTCCTGATGGAGGTGATGGGATGGGGGGGTAGTGACAAAGTAGTGGTGGCGAGGTAGTGAAGCGAACTCGATTGCGTACCCCAGGCGTACGATGGTGAGTACCCAGGAGTCGGTCGTAATTGAGCTCCAAGTCCTGTAGAATGGGGAGAGACGCGTGGGGTAGGGCGACTGAATGGGGAAGTCAAAGAGACTGCTTGGTAGGGAGGGATGATTTTTTGGTCTGCTGAGAGCGTTGCCTTTGTTGGAAAGAAGGCTTTTGTTGTGCAGGTCTTCTTTTCCAGTATTCAGTCTGCTTAGGAGAACGTTGGCGTCTTTGGAAAGATGGTTTCCAAGGTTGTTTGCGAATGAACGGTTGTGAAGCTGGTTGGGATACTCCTAGGCGCTTGGCCCTTTTACGACCGTCGTCAACGGAAGACAAGACCTCATCAGTGGAGGCATGAAAGAGGCCCAGGCCGTCGAAGGGAAGATCCTCTATCTTCTGCTTGATGTCGGGTTGCAGATTAGTGGATCTAAGCCAAGCGTGGCGACGCAAGGCAACTGAGGAGGCGAAGACGCGGGAGGAACAGGAGACCGCATGGCGAATTGTTGTTTGGAGACCCTGGAGAGTTCAGAAACCAGGGTTGAGGCTGTTCTCTGAGAGGAATCAGGAAGCGAGGATATGAGTGGTGTAAATTGGTTCGCCAGATTAAAGGTATAAGCAGCGAAGTATGCTAGGTAGTTGTTAAGCTTCGAGTTGGTGGAAGCTAGAGTAAAGATTTTTCTTGCCAAAGTGTCTAATTTTCTTCCCTCACGATCCGGAGGCGTGGGATGTCTGGAGGGTTTGGTCTTCATGGCCGAATGAACAATAATAGAGTTCGGAGCCGGATGTGAGGCTAGGAACTTAGCATCGGGGGCATGGACGCGATAGAGGGAGTCCAGCCTCTTTGAAGTGGGGGGTACTGAGGCAGGTTTGTCCCAGGCCTCCTGAAGACCCTCCAAGTGCACCGGCAGCATTGGAAGCAAGGACCCGGGCGGAAAGTCGGACTGCACCAAGTCATGTACCATGTCCGACACCTTGGGGGAGTCCGCCTGGAGCGGTATTTTCAGTGCCTCAGCCATCGAAGTAATTAGGTTGAGGTACGCCTTGGATGCATCCGAAGGAGAGAGCCGGAGCTGTTGTGCAGGATCGGAAGGAAGAGATGGAGAGTGGTCTTCCGAATCCGAAGAGGCTGGGGACTCTCTGCCCGAGGAGGAGGCTGCCGTGGAGGGAGAGGGTGGAGGAATGATCGGTTCTGAGATGGGAGCTGTAGGCTCCGAGGTCTTGGAAGGGGACCGAAGTCGAGAATCCGGGGCCACGGATACAGTGGCAGAAGCAGTACGAGATTTAGCCACGTCTCGGTACCGAGGGAGCTCCCGGCGTTGACGCGAGGGGTCAGCCTCTTGTTCCGATGATAGGAGGCGGTTAAGGAGTCTGGGTGAGTACTCGAAATGACTTCGAGGGTCACGAAGTCGAGAGGGGCGGTCAAAATGGAGTTGAGGTGAGTCTTCGCGTCGAGTTGGGCGCGCGTAGCGAGGCCGAGGCGAACCTCCATAGCGGATCCGTGGAGTAGCGGCATCACGATGGAGGTAAGGGTCGGACTCCTGGTATCTATGATGGACGTCCCAATCGGAGTACGAACCGGAATGGTGGCGAGATCGGCCTTGTCTCGGTGAAGGCGATCTGGAGAAAGGAGAGTATTCATATCGCCGTCTGGAGTAGTAGTCTTGTTGCTCAAAATAGACGGAGGAACCAGAGTCGTGGCGGCTACGCGGAGAGCATGATCGGATTCTAATCCGGTGGGAGGAGACTTGAGTTGCCGATTCACGGTACAGCGGGGAAACCGCAACATCTTGGAAGGAATCAGGTCGTAGAGATGGGCGTAGGTAGGCCTGTGTCGGGTCGGTGGTACGGTCGGGTTCAAGGATCTCTGAAGGTACCACGCTGTGGACGGAGGGCGACCGAGACCGAATTGGAATCACCTCCACAGCCGTGGAGGTGTGAGGTGTAAGCCGAGGCATGTCGGTGATGACATCTACAGGAGTCGACAATTCGGGCGGCAGGAGTGGTTGAGCTGAACTCGATTGAGCAGTCGAAGCCATGGAGGTCGAGGCCGTAGTGTCACGGGGCTTTATGGGCGCCGAGTCTGCCGATTCGGAATGGCGAGCCGATTCGGAATGGTGAGGTTTCTTAGGCGCCGAATCCGAATGTCGAGGCTTCTTAGGCGCCGACTCCGATTCGGAATGACGCAGTTTTTTCGAAGACTTATGGCCAGTTTCGGCGTGCTTCGGAGGTCGTTTTCCGGACTTGTGCGTCTTTTGAGACTGAGGCGCGGCCGGGGAAGCCGAATCTCCCGCTCGAAGTGGGGGAGGCGGCAAGTCGGAAGTGGGCATAGCCCGCAAGGACCGTTCTAAGAGGAAAGCCTGTAGTCGTGCAGCGCGGTTTTTGCGTGCCTGCTTGCCGAAGTTCGCACAATACGGGCAAGTGTCGACTCGATGGCCTTCCCCGAGGCAGAAAAGGCAGTGACTGTGGCCGTCTGTGGTGGGGATTTTAGCTCCACAGTGCCTACACTTTTTGAAAGTAACTTTCCCTTCCATACGCTCCGGACGGTGTGGGGGGGGGGAAGGGAAGGGGGAAGGGTTGGAAAAGGAAGAGAAAAGCGCAGAAACGGTGTATTTTCTTTTTTTTCTTTTTTTTTTAGGACGAATAAAGGGGGAAGAGAAAGTGATACCAAACGAAGTAGAGAGCGAAGTCCAAGGAGAAGACGAGCTAAGGAAGAGCGCAGCGAGGAAGGTGTTGTCCGGGCGGCGGAAAGGAAGAAACTGAGTGGAATGGGCGCTCCCCCCCCGCTCCAGGCATGCGCGGTCGCTGCCTGCTCCCCAGAGCGGGAGGGGAGCGCGCCAAAAGCGTTATAGGCGAGCTATTGGAACTCCGAGGAATGGATTCATTGCCTGAGGCAAGACCCATGTGTGGGACTGCACAGAGACCACGAAGAAGATCAAGTAGGTCTTAGGGTCAGACACTGGATGACTGGCAAGACCTTGTAGATAGCTCAGTTCTTTGGAATATAACATTTTTATATTCAGTTCTTTGGAATGCCCTGTTTGCTTTCTGTTATTCTACCCACTTGTTCTATTGTTTCTTAAATAGATGGTAGGAGAATCTAGCAGTTATAAGGCTTGGTTAGGTAAGCAAGGTTAAAGATGATAATGGAAACATTAAGACAAAAAGCTGGGTAGAACTCTTCTTTATGATGTTTAATGCTGGCCCAAATTTCTGAAAGAAAATTAGTCTGCCTCCCGAACTCTGAAAAGATAACGGAGGCTGCATTGAATGGAACACAGATAGCTCATTTCTCTACAAAGGAAAGAACCATTTATGCTTCAATCACAGTCATGGTTTATCTTCCCTTACTGGGAAGAACAATACCCCCCTATTGCCATAGATATACAACAGTACATTATTTCTGATTGATCTATGTTTAAGAGGCATTTGTTGTTGCAATCTTCACCTCAACAAACTCTGTCCTATATGTGTATACAAAGAGTGTTTCAACAAAATCTTGACCCTTCAAAAGTGCATATGCTTATGTAATGAAACTTGCATGCTTGTTGGTTTGTTATTACACTAGTATGATTATTGGTAAAGATTCTGATGGAAAAGCATTTAAAATTTATATTCATTTATATTTATAAATTGGATTTTGTAGATCTCCCTTCACTGTGAGCAGGGCTCAGAGTAGCTAACAACAAAACTAGAACAATAAATAAATCAATGCAAATTAAAACCAGCAATTCAAATAACAATATACAAAAAAAAAATCAGTATGTCCTGTGGTATAACGTAAGGGTTCATCTATAGCCCCACCCCGGGATTGGTGGGGTGTCAGTCTGGAACCGTCTAAGAAGCATTTTTCTTTAACTCAAATTTCTAAATGCAGCTAAAAACTTTTAACAACTTACTTTCCATTGATGACCCCATCTGGGTTAAGCATTGGAACAATTTTAAAAATAAAAGATTCTCGTAAAGCCTGGGCAGTAGGATTATTACCCATGAGATATTCCAGTGTTCCCTTCATAACCCAGCTTGCATTAGTTTCTCCAGGATGTA
This sequence comes from Heteronotia binoei, assembly GCF_032191835.1. Classification (NCBI taxonomy): domain Eukaryota; kingdom Metazoa; phylum Chordata; class Lepidosauria; order Squamata; family Gekkonidae; genus Heteronotia; species Heteronotia binoei. Next base: position 76,109,343 of record NC_083226.1, read on the forward strand.
CACGAGCAGATAAGAAAATATAAGGACGGTTTCCTAAAAACAACATAAAGAATGATATAACAAATCAGTCACTTTCTGAAGGAACTTACAAGCAAAATACTATGAATCCCTAAGCATTCAAAAATATGAAATACATTCTAAGCAATTCAGGAAACTGTTGATAACATTGTTATATATATATTAAGGCAATGTATGCAGCATACAACCAGATATTTATCAGCATTCTAATATTCACTGGACACAATTCAGGCAGAAATAAGCATTTTTAATTTCCCCATCAGTGAGTCACTTAAACAGCCACCTAACTCTCACTGAAATGAACCAGATTTTAAAACTACTTAATGTTGAGATTATATAAACAAACTATAAACTCAAGGAGAGCAAAATTTATGACTTCTGTGATAAAACAGCTTCAAACAGACTCAGTGATTAGAAAACATTCATTATACTTACTAAACTGACAGATATGTTCATAGTAATTAGATTCTGGCATGGCTGTTATAGTGACTAAAGGACAGTTATTTCCAGAAAGGGTCTCACACAAAACATCATGTCGGAAATATATCTGCTGGGGATTGTAGGTAGATTCCAATTTTTGAAGGTGCATCTTTATAAAAAAAAAAAAAAAAAAGCAAGCTGTGAGCCTCTGAGAAGAGCCTCTTGAATGTTTTAATAATTATTTGCCACAATTTTAGGTGCTTTCTAAATAATAATAATGTTGAACGTATTTAGAAAACCACATGTAGTTATTAAGCTATTAAATGTTATTAAACTGACTTATTCTAATATGGGTTTTGTGTAGGATAGCTTTTAATATTTTTCCCTTTTACCACTTCTTTCATTACAGGTAAAGCTTTTTAAAATACAGCAAAAACACTTTAAAGACATCTCTAATTAGCCCCATGGTGTAGAGTGGTAAAGCTGCAATACTGCAGTCGGAGCCCTCTGCTCACGACCTGAGTTCGATCCCAGCGGAAGCTGGTTCAGGTAGCCAGCTCCAGGTTGACTCAGCCTTCCATCCTTCCGAGGTCAGTAAAATGAGTACCCAGCTTGCTGGGGGGGAAGTGTAGATGACTGGGGAAGGCAATAGCAAACCACCCCGTAAAGTCTGCCGTGAAAACTTTGTGAAAGCAACGTCACCCCAGAGTCGGAAATGGTGCTTGCACAGGGGACTACCTTTACCTTTAGTTAGCTTGAAAATAACATCATCTGGCTAAACTATTTTTATTCTCTTCTTACAGAAATATAAAATTAATTGAACAAAGCAGTAGACAAGTGCACCTTTAAGACCAACTAAAAGGTGCACTTGTTTACTGCTTTGTTCTATTGCTTCAGACCAACATGGCTGCCTACTGGCATCTATAAAATTAACTGTTATACCACTAACATGTGTGAAAACACAGCCGGCAGATAAATGTATTAAACAATCTGTGGTCAAAGAAATCTGGAATGTTAATCTGAGATGTAAGACCCGGAACATGCTGAAGCACTGAAGCAGCTTTGCCTGAATCCTGGCAATTAATTTATATTGGTTTTAACTTATTTACTCAATTTAAACTCATGAATTTGTAATTTAACTGTATTTTATTGTATTAATTGTATTTTATTGTAATATCATGGTATATGTACCATGTCTTGTGAGCCGCCCTGAGCATGCCTTGGCGGGGAGGGCGGGATATAAATAAAAAATTATTATTATTTATTATTATTATTTATTTATTATTTATTATTATTATTTATTATTAGGCAAAATCATTTTCCTGTTGCTGTAACTACCTGCATTTTAATTGTATTAAGTCATAGGATACTTATTACAAACTATAATCGCATCTCTTAGGCCTTGGGATGGGTCCAGGTGGCTGTGTTGGCCTGAAGCAATAGAATAAAGTTAGAGTTCAGCAGCATCTTTAAGACCAACGAAGTTTTATTCAAGGTATAAGCTTTCATGTGCAAGCATATTTCTTCAGATAAAATGATAAAATGCTTGCACAAAAAAGTTCATACCTTGATAATAAAACTTTATTGGTCTTAAAGGTGCCACTGGACTCCAGCCTTGGGATGGGGGGTCTGTCCTATCCTGCCATAGCAAGGAAAGTAGAACATTCACTTTATCAGACTAGCTTTTATACCTTTCTGTGAATCTTTAGGAATACCTGAAAGAACCACAGGAAAGGTTTTAAAGAGTTATGGAGAAGGTTGTCAAATTCCCTCTCGCATAAGAGATCTTGCATGTTTAATGGCAGAAGTAAAAATCTGAGTGTAGCTTTACTATTACTGCAGCACCATAACTGAAATAACTGTACCTCCTAAAATTCTTCTATCTAAAGCCATAGGAAACCTAGCAGCCTTGAAAAGAGGGGGTTATTTGCTGAATCACTGGCTCAAGTTGTGTAGGAGCTAACTGTTTGCTCATGGCAAAAAAAACCTTACAGCCAGTGTGGTGTAGTGGTTAAGACTGGATCTCATCTGGAGAACTGGGTTTGATTCCCCACTCTTCCACATGAGGCCTGCTGGATGACCTTGGGTCAACTCTCATAGAACTTTCTCAGCCCCACCTGGCTCACATGGTGCCTACTGTGGGGAGAGGAAGGGAAGGTGATTGTAAGATACTCTAAGACTCCTTAGGGTAGAGAAAAGCAGGTTATAAAAACCTACTCCTCTTCTAAGTGCTCCATACATCAAGAGAGAAAGAAAACAACCTAGTAGTTCAGTATAAGCATCTGCAAGATTGTGGAGAAACAAGCATTTCCTTCAAGGACCAACATGGAGAGAGGACAGAAAAGTATTTACCTCTGCTGAAAAATACCAATCCTATTTGATAGATCCAGGTGGGTAGCTGTGTTGGTCTGAAGCAGCAAAACAGGTTTATCACACTGGAGAAGACTAACTCAAACAGGAGTGGAATAAAATTTGAGTCCAGTGGCACCTTTTAAGACCAACAAAGTTTGCTTCAAGGTATGAGCTCTTAAGCACACGTGCACTTCCTCAGATACAATGAAAAGGAATTCACCAGTCCATACATATAAGGCAAAGGTTGAACAGCAAATGAGCATACAACATAATGAAGATGGACTGGTAAATTCCATTTCATTGTACCTAAAGAAATGTGTGTGCAAATGAAAGCTCATACCTTGAACAAAACTTTCTTGGCCTTAAAGGTGCCACTGGACTCAAACTTTGTTCCTCTCCTGCTTGAGTCATCTTCTCCAGTGTTGTGATGTATCTGTGCAATGACTGTCTCATCAAAGTCTCTAGGACTTGAAAAATGGAGAGTCAGCAGTTCTCTATGAGAGATTTGTAAATTTGCCTTACCACAAAAGAAATCTGCCATTGCAATCTCACTGAATTAATATAATGGAAAACAGAAGCTTGCCATCTCGGATTTTTAATATATATCAAAATGTTTTTATAGATCTAATTTTAATATGTTTGCTAATGTTTTTAAAACTGTTGTCAGCCGCCATGAGCCTGTTGGGGGAGGGCGGAATATAAATCTGATAAATAAATAGATAAATAAATACCTTTAATATTGGCTTTGTTTGATTTTAATTTATGCCAATAAAGGTACTGACTGACTGATTTGAAAAATGGAACAGTAAGCACAGTAGAATTACTCCAATGAAGCATGTACTTCTAAGAGGATTATTTTAATAGTTTACAAGAATTTCCTAAAGGGCCCATTCCACAAGATTAGGGTCAAAATGACAAAACAAAGTCAACACACTATACTGAAATAACAATGCTGACATAAAATGAATGCATAAGAACTATTCTTTTATCATCCTGAAAAAGCTTGGATACAACAGATTGTAAAGCAGTTATTAGCTAATTCCGTCAATTTTACAAGTATCTCAGTTTGTTCTAAAACAGAATGTGTTTTAGTATTTAGGATCACTGTAAAATTATTATGCAATATGTTCACATCTATAAAGGTGTTTAATGAAATAACATATATTAACATAAATTATGCATGTATCCAAGTTCAAGTTAGTTCACCATTAAAGCTGAATAAGTATATGGATAATGGTAGGCAAAGTAGCAAACATCTTCCTTATGCGGGAAGCTGACAGTAAAGGTAGTTGTGTAGTAGGATTTTCCCTTCTGACCTCCAGCTGCAGCTGAACTTCTAGAAAAATGATTCCTAAGAACAAAATGTTAACATTAGTTTAAAATATACAGTATCACCTGTTTCTCTGAATTGCAGAAACACAAGAGTTGCTTAACTATTACTTCTAGTACAAATCTTTCAAATGGTTAACTGACTAAATAGGCTTTTAAATAGTAATTACTAAATCTATTTATTTACAAAATGTACACACTGCCTCTCTGAACATGATAAAATAATTAAAGAACATAAAAATTCTTCAATTTAACAAAATGTAGCCTACCAAATAATTATCTTTCCTACCAAATACTTTTCTAGCTCACTAATTTAAAATCTGATTCTATCAATTTACATATGCTTACTTGTAGTAACAAATATCTGTTCCTACACGAATCCACCATGGCTGGCCATTTAATGCATCTTGAACAGAATACATGAGAGGCTGCATACCTTCAAGAGAAATTATTATTATTAAAAAGTTGCATATATTCCACAGACTACACCAATCTCTTATTCTATTTGGCAGCCTAACTATGCTCTCCACAGCACTGGAGAGAAACTTTTTCTAGATAATTATTTTTAGAAAAATATTATTTAATATGTTCTTAAACTGAATCTGTATTCTGAAGGCATTATGATAAAAGTAATCATATGGAGTTATTTTATCTTGATCACTGAAAATATTAATAAATAGTATGACCTACTTCTATTGTCAATATTCTTTTGCATAATTTGTTCTCTTTACATCTTTATTTTATGAGACATTAAAACAGTGATACTTATTCAGGGGCACTGTTCCCCAGTGTGGCACCTATCCCATGTCCCTGAGGTTGACAGATGCTTCCCACATTGAAACAGCTGCTAATGAAAAGTCTGGAATAAGGGTTAGTTGCAATCCACCCTGAATTACAGGTTTCATGCCAGGGATGGAAATGAAGGGCCCCCCTCCAGCCTTCCCTGCACCCTCTGCACTCTCATCCCAGATTCCCAGTGACTGCTGGGAAGAGAATCTTTTTAATACCTGTTCAATCTCAACTTCTTTTAAAATCTGCAGGGTTACAATAGCATATTTTTAACTTCACTTTCATAAATTGTAATTACCATTTTATCACAATGTACAGTTCATATACTACATTTTATCACAATGTACAGTTCATATACTATAATAATTGCTAGAAGATGATAGAAGATATTGGATTTATATTCTGCCCTGTTCTCTGAATCTCAGAGTTTCAGAGTGGTCACAATCTCCTTTACTTCTCCCCCCCTCCACAACAGACACCCTGTGAGGTAGGTGGGGCTGAGAGAGCACTTACAGCAGCTGCCCTTTCAAGGACAACTCCCGTGAGAGCTATGGCTGACCCAAGGCCATTCCAGCAACTGCAAATGGAGGAGTGGGGAATCAAACCCGGTTCTCCCAGATAAGAGTCCACACACTTAACCACTACACCAAACTGGTTCTAGAGGTTGAATGATCCTTCAAAACTGATCTATATATCTAATTCTGAGCATGGCTCCAGAATGTAAAACAAAAAACCCACATAAGGGAATCATTTCGAGATAGAGGTGATGATTCTACAAACTCAGATTTCTAGAAAAATAAAAAAACCCTTCTCATTAACAGGAGGTTTGGTGAATGGGAAAACAAGAGGAGAGAAAGTAGGGGTCGGGGGTGGAAAAGAGATTCTACTTCTTCTGCAGTGTCCCACATGTTACCCTTTGTAGCCACCTTCAAAACAGATACTCAGACTATCCTTGCCAGGCTAAACTCCCAAGGATAAATGAAAGGTGGAAACAGACCCGCCTTTGTAACCACCCTCTGGGTGGTGAGAGTGGTGGCTGCCAGGACTTTTCCAGCTGGTGGTACTTGAGTCCCAAGACAGACCTTTTTGGCCATTCTTGGGCATGCCAAAATGCCACATAACATTTTGTTACAGGTCCTCACTTGTACTAGTATAGATTCCATTTTGTTGATCTGGTTTCCTTTTTTTTACTATATATATAGCACATATTGCAAATCATCATCATATAAAGTTGCCAGCCTCCAGGTGGGGCCTGGGGATCTCCTGCTTTTACAACTGATCTCCAGCAGGCAGAGATCAGCTCCCCTGGAGAAAATGACTGCTTTGAAGGATGGGTTCTATGGCATTGTACCACGTTGAGGCCCTTCCCCTTCCCAAACCCTGTCCTCTCCCAGATCCACTGCCAAAGTCTCCATGTATTTTTCAACACAGACCTGGCAACTCTATCATCATAGTAATGCTCAGCAATTCACATATTTAGCTAAAAAATTCTGTTTCCATAGAGAAAAGAAAGAAAGAAAAAAGTAAATGTGTTGCCTTCCTTTCTCTTCTTGAACTGTTCTTTGGTAGCTTACAGATTCATAATGGTTAGGATTGCAGAAGGCTATCATTAATAAAAGGTCCAGAAGGTCTATTAACATTCACCCCTGTGAGTTCTCTGAAGCCTAACCTCACAAACTCTCCAAACAGTGTTTCCTCTAACTTGGGGGAGGGGGGAATGCTCTTCAAGCATTTGTATGTCTGAATATAGACTCATTTTTCCTAATTCATTCTTTCCAACAGGAAAAATAAAACAGGTCTTACCATAATTGAACTGACTGTTTGACTTTTCACAGTTGATTATATTAAATCGGTAAGCAATGCCTATCCTCATTCCACTGACTTCGAAGTAAAACCACTGGTGATAGTGGTTGCTGTTTATATCAGCATTCAGGATAAGATCATACTCATTTCTAAAGATAAGTAGAAACAAAAATCTAAAAATTAAG